>NC_091097.1:9464645-9791788 GCF_024713975.1 Paralichthys olivaceus
GTTATGAAGGTAAATATCATAAGATCACCCCCTTTTTTTCTTACTTGCATTGATCAGCCACAACATTAAAATCAATGTTAATATTGTATTGTCCCCCTCATGCTTCAGTCTCCACAAGACCTTTGAAGGTGTCCTATAGTATCAGGCGTCAAGACATTAGCAGCAGATCCTTTAAGTCATGTAAGTGGAGAGGTGGTGCCTCTGTGGATCGAGGTTGTTTTTCCAGCACATCCCCCAGATCTTTAAAGTGAGAGATCTGCATAAATTTGCAGGCAGAGGCAACACCTTTAAGTCTTTGTCAAACGTCTTTGTCAAATGCGGCGGGGCACATTATCCTGCTGAACGAGGCCACTGACACCAGGTTGCATTAAAGGGATGTACTTGATCTGTAACAATGTTGAGGTAGGTGGTACGTGTCAACTTAACTGTCAAGTTAAAATGTCAGGACCCGAGGTGGCTCTGCCGTCATGCATTTTTCCTTCAGTGCATCCTTGTGCCATTGCTCACACACCCTTTGTCGACACTTGCAGATGTCGGCAAACAATCAGTCAATCAATCAATCAAATTATACTTGTATAGCCCATATTTACAAGTCGAAATTTTGCTCATAGGAATAAATAATCTGAACAGTTTTTCCGTCCTTAACTAAGGATTAGGAAAGAAAAACAAAACGTAACAGGGAAATTACGCAGAAACCTCAGGTGAGGGATCCATCTGGGGACAGACATGAGTGCAATAAATGTTGCATGTAACAGGGCACATCAACAAAATCACAATATTACAAACATTCATTAGAAAATACAGTGTCTATCATTAATGGAGACATAACAATATTTGCAGCATTTATGCCCCATACCTGGCAACCTACAATGGACTGTGGGTTCTATTTTTTTTTTTTATCATAGGCAGCATTATTGTTTTCCACAATTGGCACTACAGTAGCTCTTCTATGGGATTTTACCACACGGGCCAGCCTCAGGCACCTATAACCCTGTTGCAGGTTCACTGATTGTCCTTCTCTGCACCACTTTTGTTATGTAACAATCATTGTATAGTGGGAACATTTCACAAAAGCAGAAGTGTTGGAGAGGCTCTCAACTAGATTTCTAGCCACCCCAGTTTAGTCTGTTTCACAGTTGCCCAGATCTTTAGACCTTCCTGCTTCCAAGACATCAGCTTCAACCACTGACTGTTCATAATTTAGTTCGCCCCTTGACAGGAGCCAGATAATACATGTTTTCCCCTTTACCTGTCTGTGTTTTTTTATTTTGTGGCTGATCAGTGTATCTGTCTGTCTCCATAACGTCCTTCCTAGTCAATAATGGCGTTTCTGTTGTCTTCATATTTTAGAAGGCTGCCAGAATAGAACTGGCCAAACTAGTTTTTCACATTGCTCTCATGTTAAGTTATTTTAGAAGCAGAAGTTTTTGCACTTGCATGACAAACACTTGCATCATTTTAGCAAATTAAAGACGCCTATATTAAACCTTTTTAGGTAGAATCACTCATTTTAAGAAATATATTTGGACAAATTGCTCTGCATGTTTCAGAGCTATTATGCATTGTAAGCATTGTTCTGTAGATTGTAGCTTAATTTCCTTTTATATACAGAGTAACTATAATTATGTATTAAAGACCAAAGCACTTCACCGGTGGCAAAGGTGAGTCACATGCAAAATGGATTACAAGTAATTTGGGAATGGGAAAAGTAGGAAATGCATTATTCAGGAGATTAGTTTCCAGTTTGCAGGCCAATTTTGTGGGTGATTGATAGCGAAGCGCACCAGAAAGCAAGGAGACTAAAATACTACCAGCAGCCACGGCTAAAACATAATGAACCTTCTCTTGACTGGACACCATCTGCATTAGCTTCTCTTAATCCCTCTTTAAATAGCAACAAAGGATTAGGAAGGGATTTCCAAGACACAGAACCCTTGGAAGCTTCTTAATGTAAGGACTGAAACATGTATTGTTCCAAAATGATGGACTAATTATTTTTTTTTATCATGTGGGTGCGTTTTCCCCTGAAACCATTTGCCTTTTATGTAAATGAAGTTAAACTTGATGAAGTTGGTGTGGAATTTTGATCTGCAGTTTGAATCACTCCTCAATCCTTTTTTTTTTTTCAGCATTTGTCATTTACAATTTCCTGAGCCTGTCCTTCGAGTATCTGGGAGGAGAGAGCGCAATCATGTCCGAGATCCGAGGGAAGCCCATAGAGTGAGTGCTCTCATTTCAGTCCTGCATCCAGTCTGGGCATATTCAAGATTTGAAAGTAATGACAACTTCAGTAAAAATGGGGCAAATCATGGATCATATTTACACTCACAAAAGGCACAAGGTGCACATTGCTGCCCTTGAAGAAACATTTACTTTGAACACCACACAGTGAAAGTTCTGGTAATAAACAACTGTGGCATTAATCTGTGACAGTTATCCTTTATCTCAGAGCTTTTGATCTGCCTGGTTAGACTGTATTTTATGGCCCGCTCAGCCACAGGGCAGCAGCTCTTAGCTTCTTAAGACAGTGGAGACACTTGTGTTGAGTCCTGATAAATGATGGCATTGTTTAAATTCAGCCAGCGGAGACAAAGTGTAAATTACACATTTCCTATAGGATCTACACGGACAATGAATATTTTCTTTCATTCTGAATTTCCGGCAAATCACTGTCTCATCCCCAGAAATCGTTTCACACAAGGCATGTGGAAAACAAGGGTCATACTCATACTTGTCAATGCTCAAGTATGTTTATAATTAGCAACATGTGAGATGAATAAGATAACATAACTAGATATATTAGATTTCTATGCTCACTGTCTGCATGTTATATAATTACCAAGACCAGTCTTATTTATATATATATATTTTACATTCACAGTAATATGTCATGTTCTCTTTAATAAACCAGATTATGTGTGAGCTACACCACGATACACTTCAGGTTAAGGCTCTGTACGATTTGGGTAAGATAACTTATAGTATGATAACTCTGAAGGCAAGTCCCAATTTGTTTCTCAAATGTATTGAGACTCAAAGCTCATGTTCTTATTTGCATGTTCTCAGGTTGCATTTCACCTTCACATATCTTATTGGATTTGAAGAAGAAATTAAAACAGACAAAAGTAGATCGGCATTTCACTGCCAAGGCCAAAAAATCCTACACATGATTTTCTCATACTTATTATAGAAATAAATTAAAAAGAAAAAAAGGAAGTCGTCTGAAAACCTAAATTATTTATTTGTAAGAAAACATAGTCTGTTACTGTAATCTGTACATAATTCCCTTAGAACGTTAATGAAAAATGCAAAACAAAATGTTGCAATGTTTTTAAAAAGTTTAAACTCTTTGATCTGCCCATTGATTAGCATCCACAGCAAACTTTAATGGTTTCTTCTGAGGCCCCACCCCTTCACCAAGCTTGGTGGAAATCGGTCCAGTAGTTTTCTTCATAAAACCTGCTAAAGAAATCAAACAAAAAGGCCCGGCTGGAAACATAACCTCCCTGCTGGATATGACTAGATGTTTTGTTAAGAAATGTCATGAACTGTTCTGTTTGATGGTTAAGAGCATCTAAAGCACCTCAGGGCCTAGAAGCCGACAGAGCTGTGTTGTTGTATCAAGCTGAATGGAAGTTATTATTAAGCATGAGGCTGAGTTTAGCACCAATCTCTGTCTTTCTGCCTCAGGCTCAGCCCTAAAGCAAAGTGCAGATGTCATTGATTAAACTGCCTTTTAAAAACACACAACTACTGAATTAGTTCTAAAAAAATAAGTGACTTGAGTATTTGTACACTACGTCTTTGATGCTGTTGTTTTAGCCTGAAGACGTCATGACGCCAGGAAGGCATTGAATCATCGGACTCACATGACACCTCGACCTAGCTGGTTTATATTGTTCTATAGACATAATAGACATATCAAATAACAGCAGTGGGTGTGCTCCAGTATAATACCGATATTCCCAGTTATAAATACTTCACATTTTAAGTATTTTTAAGTAACTGCACACATCATAGGCTCTATAATTCCCACTTTGATTTTGTCATCTAAACAGCTTTGCATGAACAATATTGTTAATTAGTCTGATTGAAGTGGTCTTTATATTCAAAACGAGGGCCTGCAACAAATTGTTTCACTATTGCTTAAACTACTGATTGTTTTCTTGATTAATCGATTAGTTGTTTTGTCTGTAAAATGTCAGATAATAATAAAAAATTCCCATCACAGTTCCTCACAATCCAAGGTCATGAATCAGAAACCTGGCGATATTCAGTTTAGAGTTATGTAAAAGAGTCAACCCAGTGAGAACTCTTGACATTTGGAAGAAGCATTTGGCGTTTTGTTTCCTGGGAAAATCACTATAGTTATCAGAAATTTATACTGATAGTAGTTAGCAACCAATCGAATCTGAATATTTAAGGTAGGTATGTTTTTGTCATATGGCTGTCATATTCTATTCATATGTGTTTGTGTGTTACGGATTCTGTTTTCTGATGCTCATATCTGATTTTATTTTTCATATAATTGAATAAGACTTTGTCTCTCTTTGGCTACATAGGTCAAGTTGTTTGTACGGTACCTGCTGCCTCGGTGGTATGAGTTACTCCATCGGCTTTTTAAGATTCTGCAAACAGGTGAGCTTCAATCATCCCCTTATCTATGCTCTTGAGATGCTGCTTTCCACCACTGTAATACATTTACACACTTTGGAAAACAAGAATACGTTTTAAAAAAAAAAAAAAAAATCAATATTCTTAAATTACCATTCTGCCCAGATCGCCAGGTTGCTGAAAAATGACAACAGTTACAATTGGCTGCATGCTTTCCAGAGGAAAAAGAAAAAGCATCAAAGCAATTGAGGCCAGGTGAAAGCAGCTTGATAGAATACATAAAGAAATTATACGATCCGTCAGTGCAGAGCTCTCACCCACTGTGTTGGGATGCAGCACAAGCTCCCAGTCTAATGCTGATGTAAATTGGAACTGAGGGTTGTGTCTTCAAATCACAACACATGGTGAAATTAACTTTTTTATTTGTGGCAAATGATAAACACAAAAATGAGAAGTTTCCTCTGGTGGCTTTTATACAAGGAGTTTAAAGCAATCAGGTGAGGGGTGCCGTCTGGGTAGAGTATGAAGGCAAGACAGGGCATTTTAATTCTGCTGCGGAAATTACGTCTTTGTGTTTGCAGTGAATCGACACAGGTGGTGGGTCTTATCACCAAAAGCTCAGTTGTCGTTGTCTTTATAAGTTGGTGCCATCTTCTTCTTGTGTGGCCTCTTTTTTTGTCCTGATATTTTTGTATTCTTTTTTTAATTTGGTTTTTGTTTTTTTGTTTTGTGCCAGTTGCATGTTAGAGTGTGAGAAACTTCATCACATCCACTCGCTTGTGGTCAATCCTTCCGACAATATCCTGCTGTGTTCTCGCATGGGCACACTTAGACCTTCTCTGTAGTTTTTCACACTAGATCTTTACAATCATCTAAAACTGCCTTTTTTTTAGTCGAGTGGATTCTATGATGTGGAACTGGAGGTTAAGTGGCAAGGCGTCTCACTGACTTAATGGCTCAACCTAACTGTGATTGCTGGAAAAAAGGTTCAGAAATCAGTATGTGGAACACTTCAGAAGTTATTAAATGCTGTTTTAATAACACCCATGATGTGAAGTTAACTGGATCTGAAATAACGATTAACTGCTGTCATACTGATTTATTCTAAATTGATTACTCCGTTATATCGCATGTTGTTGTGGCTTAGAGTTAAATACCACAGTTTGCTCTTAGGGAAAAAGGTCAGGTGAGGTGAGTTCTCATCCTAGACTTAGGTGAAATATATATATATATATATAATATATAACAGCTCATCACAGTCCAATACTAAACAGTTATGACAGAGCACAAGATCTGAAAAAACGTTGATCCTTTTTTTTGAAAGGTAAAAAAAAAACATAAAAATTCTTTGCACATTTTGGTGAAGGTTAAGCATGTACTTGAAAGAGTGGTTAACAAATAAATCGGTAATATGGAAAAGCAGCTTAGAGTTGTTGGGGTTGTCCTAGATAAGGTTAGAGGACGAGCTCTTAAATCGTATTGTAGGACACTGTCCAGCCTTATTTTCCGGAAACTGGACACAAGTTTAATCCTGTGGACACGAGGGGCAGCTGCTTGTGACGGCCAATGGGGATTCAAAAGATATCAATGCATAAGCAACAACGACAGCTGAGCCTGTATTATACATTAAAACATTAGAGCACATACAATATATAATTAGAAGAAGAATAAGGATACAGAATCAGCAGGTGGAGCTTTACCTTAAACTAAATCCAATTACAATAACTCATCTATTTAAAAAACTTCTTTGAATCCTCATCAATATCAAACAACTGCATTGATGCTAAAACTATAGAAACGTATTTAACAATACAATCATTTTTTATTAGTCCCATGTTTTTGATTTTTTTGTGACTGACTAGATTTTGTTGGAGCACCTGTCTAGGTTTTTTCAAGGATACTCTTATTTTATTATGTTTTCTTTCCTAAAATAGACTGCAATAGGAAGCAGTTGATATTGAAAAATATCTATTCAGTTTCTGGTGTGCAGTAGAGACAGCATCGCAGAGCCAGGGAGAAGAACAACGGGACAGTTAAAACAATGGACTTGTACAGTACATGGATTCATTAAACTGTTTTCAGTTTTTCAGGGTAATACACAAAGTGGATGGGTGATGCTATTAATTATAAACGTAGTTCTCTCAGTAGTTGCTACCAGTGAACCATAACAGTAAACTCCCAAGTGAAATTAAACAGATAGAAAATGCATTGGGTCATATCAAGCTGCGAATTCTAAATATTATTGTGGGACATTAGTATTGTCGTGGAAAATATCAGTAGGTTGTTAACAAAAAATGAAAAAGGTCAGATGCAATGAATCTAACAGATTTACACATTATTCCAGACTAAAAGAACTCTTTCATGCACTGGTTTATGGCAGCATCATGTTTGACAAACACAGGATCAACATATTAACATATCCTCTTATCTTACACGTGTATAATGCAGCGTTCACTGACACTCGCATGTAGCTCACTAATAAAGTTCATTTCTTGGTTTCAATGAGTCTGCGTGCATGGGTGCAGTTAATTAATTTGAGGCAGTAACCCCGGTTGGTTTTTAATTCACTTGGATTATGAACATGCATTGTGTTTGGAATATCAAGCATGGAGGAAGTATCATGCTAAATTATTTGCTTTGGGGTTATTCACAGTGACAAGACCGGAATCAAAACAGGCTAAGACTGCCAGAACTCAGAACTTCAAAGTGAATCAGTTCTGGACTGGATTGTTCTTGTCATTTTGTAAAGCTCACCACTGACTTCAGCCTAACAAAAAAAACCTCCCTCAGGCACATCTACCCAAACACTACTCCCTTACAAGATGTAAGTGGTGCAGTGAGTAGGACTCATACTGAGGGTGTATGTGTACACACAAACTTGAATTGTAACAACGTAAGCTCGCACACAATTGCAGGTAATGTTCTCTTTCATTAATCACTGTCAAACTGGAAATGTGTGTGCATGGATCATCCTCATATCACACCCTTTACACGCCAACATTCAACCACAATTGGTCAATGCAAAGCACTTAATGAATGAGCCTGCTGATTAGGGAGGGTCGATGTGACTTCAAATCAATATCATGATGATATCAAACTTTTACCTTGATTACGATTAATGAACGATTATTTTATGCCACCCTATCGTGATCTTCAGCTTTTCTCTTCCTGCTCACGCTGCCTCTCTGCAAGCAGGAAATGTCTACTCTTTACTTTTGCTCTCAGATGTTATTTTTTTTGCAACAAGTTGAAATTCGCCACCTAATAGAATGATCTGGATGTAGTGATGATAAAGCAAAGTGCCCCGCCCTATTTTGGTTACTTTTACTACTGGTACTCAATACTGGTACTCTGTACTGGTACTCCTTAATTGTGTCACTCCATGTTGACCAGGGATCTGCTGACTGCTGCTCAAAGAAGGTATCATTGTTTTTCTTCAAACACAGAGGTGTAAGGTGTGTGTGAAGGGCGGGACCTCGGGAATCACTGTATGGGACTCTCAAAGAAATAAAGCTCACACACACACACACACACACACACACACACACACACACACACACTTCGGGGCACAACTTCACTTGTCAACACTACAGCTTCTATTAGTTGGGGAATTCAGACCAAGAGGAGAAGAAAAAGTCGGAGCAGAACAAAAATCCAAGAGCAGACATTTTTTTTTACGTGGGCACAGAAGCAGTGTGAGCGTGTGGAGAGGAGCTGGAGTGCAGGAAATCAAAGCACAAGCAGGGTATATTTGAATCGAATGCAGTGCTGAACATGAAATCCTGCTCTCAAACTGAAAGACCATATATTATATTATTTTACTTTATAGACAGACTACCTGAAGTGACCTTAGTCGAGGTGAATAGGAGTCTGTACATTCACACTTAAAATTGGGTAAAGACGAGCCAGACATCCCTGAAGCCTGCCATCTGCCACATTCTGGCATCATCCTACATTTCAAACAGCTGTAGTGGCTCCTCAGCTGACCACCAGTGACAGTCGCAGCACAGTTCATCCCTCTCTTCTGCTCTCCAAGGTTTGGGGAAAGTGATGGTGAAACAGTGCTGATGAAATGTTGAGCAGAATTCAGTTTGAGATGCAAGTTGTTTTATATCTTTTATATAACGTTGTATGGCTCATTGGCAAAAGCACAAGTAACACTGCTGGTTTGATTTGTTTTTGATAAAGAGGATCCGCGCGGAATGTGCGATATGAATCGAAATTAAATGTGTGTGAAGAATCATTGTATGTATAATGATACCAATCACATTTAATTTCCATTCATTTTACCATCTCACCATCTGGATCGCCAATTTCCCCTGTCTCCAAAATGTTCGTATGCATGGGTCAGAGTTTCCGCACAGGGCCGCACGTTCTCCCATCAAGCGTGTTTTTATGGGTTTCAACTTCTGCGTGGGAAGTGGTGTATATGCCTCTTTCAGGCCCTGTTTTGTGTTTATGCAGCCGTTAAATGAGGCCCTTGGTCTGTTGCTTTCAAGTACTGCAACAGTGATGGGAGTTCAGAGCAGTTTCTGTCAAATTGGTTGGCTCAGGCTTCAATACACCAGTCAGCAGGCACATGTCCTCCAGTCCCCATCCAATCAGCGTTAAGACATCAGTGTCACATCACTTACTTTTTAGGATTTGAACAAGCAAATTTGATCAAATAAGATTTTAGGTTACGCAATTTATGTCATTTAATAGTTTGACATTTTAGGAATTGCACCAAATGGCTCTTTTGCTCAGAGTTGCTATACATCCTGGGAAAAGGGGAAACTGCTGCTCTGGCTTGAAACAAATACCCAACTATCAGCTCTTCTAAAGCTCACTAATTAACAATGATCAGGTTATTATCTCATTTGCTGAATCTGTACAAACACAAATTCCTGTTGTATGAGGTTTTAATGGCAGGACTATTTCTTGGCTCTAAGCCGTTGCCAGGTAACTGCGGAGACTCCAGCTGTTAATCCAACACATAACTATCCATAAAGCAGTGAATCGTCATATTTGCACATAAAGTTAAAAACATGTTGAAGTGGCATTTAATGCTGATGATGGGATGTTTTTCTTTTTCAGCTATGGACAGAGTCAGGCTAGTTCCAGTCTTAACAAACCTGGCTACAGTTCATAGACTGGATATAAAGATGGACATGACTTTGTCCATTGTACATGCTATAATTCTGTTTAACCAACAGATATGACTGCATCTGTCATATACCACATTTTATCTAACTTCCTGTTAGAAAGCAATTTATCATATTTCTTATAATGTCAAACCCCTCCTTTAAATTGTAGCCATAGCATGAAAAAGAGATAACGGACAGAAGCAGAGATGTCTCTGTTTTAGGTCCTAAGTCAAGTGGAAGTACTCAATGGGTCAAACTTTATTTGTTTGCCTGAGTTTGCGAATATATTGTGTCGTGGGATTAAAAAAACCTCAAACGCAACGCCGGGGTGAGAAACAGCCACTGGTTGGGTTAAAGGGATCAGGACACCTGCTTGTTTTCAATAAGCAGTTACAGATCTATTCCATCTTATTAGATGTACAGACTGAATCTAACGCCCTCCTTCACCCTCCAACCTCCTCCTCTGACATGGTGTCCTCTCTTGTATGGGTGTCTCACTCTGAATTGCAATGTATTCCCCAGGCGACGCTTCAGTTCTGCGTTGTCAAACCCATCATGGCCGTCATCACCATCATCCTGCAGGCCTTTGGCAAATACCACGATGGAGATTTTAGGTGAGCAGCAGCACTCTTTGCATTTCACTCGTATCTTGTACATTCATGCCAACGCCAACAGGCTTGTTTGCTATTTATGTGCAGATGGAGATAATTATATTACCACCTCACAACAGCCATGATTTCATTTCAAGTGGGTTCAAACTTTCCAGGTGCCCAGCAATGTCACCACTGTAATCACAGAGCCATGGTTGTTGTCGGTATTGCAAAACATAATTCAGTTTGAGTTTGTGTAATATGGACTAAATAGATTAGATTCTTATAGTTTTCTCGAAATGTCCTGAAATGAAGCCCCTAACTCGTATTGTATGTTACACTCTGTGGGGCATGGTGTTATTAAGTGAGATGTATTTTTTCATTTCATACTTTGGCTTTGGATTTCAAGTGATGCAAAAGGCGAGGGATAAATTGTAGAGTGACACATTTAATTTTAGAGAATTTCAGGGCTTCAGCTCAGTCAGTAAGCGTCTCAATAGAATACAGTGAGATGAGTAATATATTCAATGAAATTGTCTTTAGTGTGTAATCACAGTTATAAGATCTGAAGCCCATAAACTCTGTCTGATTTCTCTTCAGCTCTTAGTTCAGTATCTGAAGATTCAGCTGTGGCAACATTTGTTTTTAAACTACTCAGGAAAAGCACAGAGTTTAACTAAGGGCTTGAGACAGAAGTTTGCAATCCACTTTATTTTGTTGACTTCTTACTGCGGAGCTGAAGCATAGGCGTTATTAAATCCTTACTGTTCATCTCTCTATTTACTTTAGCAACTAAAGTAGCAGGGAGATTTAAAAAAATAGTCTTGGTTCATTTCTTATTTTTTAAGCTCTATAGTGAATCTCTGATGATTCACAGATTGTTTACTTATATACTTTCATCCAAGCATCTGCGTTCTATTCTGCTTGGGAGTAATTAATGTAGTCTCAGCTGTGTCCTCAGAGAGACTCTCCAGAATGCAAAGAGGCTAGAAAAGCAGACTGACAATAAAATATAGACAAATCCTGTTTATCAGATGCATCCTGAGCTAAGAAGGAGACATACACAGAGCCTTTATTAGCTGCTTGTTCATGACAAGAAGACTGTATTTCCTTCTGTCCATGAAATATAAGACGACATGTCTCTTTCATTCAGTCCAATGTGATAAATGCTGTCGAAACATGAAGAAATTGTTGTCTGCTGTCAAAAAGCAATAAAATGTCAAATAGTTCTTAATTTTCCACACATGTGACTCCTGCTCTGTTTCTGTGCAGTGTGACTGGAGGATACCTGTATATCACAATCATCTACAACTTCTCAGTCAGCCTGTCCCTCTACGCTCTGTTCCTCTTCTTCTTCGCAACAAGCGACCTGCTCAGGCCTTACGAACCGGTGCTCAAATTCCTCACAATTAAATCTGTCATCTTCTTATCCTTCTGGCAAGGTAAGTCCCCTCTTCCACTTTTTCTTTGTTTCTTTTGTAACATCGGTTGATAACGATGTTGCTACTTTTGCAGGAATGGTCCTTGCGATCCTGGAGCGCTGTGGCGTCATCCCTAACGCGCTCGTCATCGATGGAGAAGAGGTCGGCGCGGGTACAGTGG
This sequence comes from Paralichthys olivaceus, assembly GCF_024713975.1. NCBI lineage: Eukaryota > Metazoa > Chordata > Actinopteri > Pleuronectiformes > Paralichthyidae > Paralichthys > Paralichthys olivaceus. The sequence goes on from NC_091097.1 coordinate 9,476,578, forward strand.
CAGCAGGCTGGCAGAACTTCATCATCTGCATCGAAATGTTCTTTGCCGCCATTGCCCTCCGATACGCCTTCACCTGCACCGTGTATCAGGAGAAAAAAAATGAAGTGCCAGGTGAGCGCTGAACTCAACATTGCCATCAGAATAAGGATTGACACAGTTGAAAGTTTTAGCAGCAACACTATCTGCATTGCTCGGTGTCATTTGCAGCCTTTTACACTAGACAGGCTAATGACCTGACAAAGGAGAATATATTTTCATCTAAGTTTGTTAGTTAGTTAGTATGTTTACGCAAAAAACTACTAGAAAATTTACCATTGAACTTGGTGGAAGGATGTGGTATGGAATAGAGAAAGATGCATTAAATTGTTGATGCAGATCCAAAACATATTTTAATGTCTCAGATAATTATTCATAGAATTTATTTAAGACATGTTAAGAGAGGCTGGTATTTTTTAATGTGTGCAATTTGGTGAAGATTCAAACAAAAGTCTGGATCTAGTGGATTTAAATGTGATTTCATTCAGGGACTGTTGGGCCTTAGTGGAGGTATTGCCTCTACTTAGTACAATTCTAGTTTTTTAAGCGATCATTTAATCCTACTTTTTAACTAATAATCAAGCTGTAATGTCTGCATATTTGCAAATTTGCACTCAGATGCAGTGCTGTAGTGTCAGTTTGGTTGAAACTCAGCAGGGGTAGATATTCAGCTCTAGGGAATACACAGTCACTCATGGCTCAGAGGACAGATGCCATTAAAGAAAGGAAGATGAAGAGGAATTCAAAGTACATTACCGTAACTAGCAGGGAGCGCAGGGCGACCCTCTGACGTCAATGCCGCATGCAAGGAAAAGACAGATGGAATCCGAGGGAAAAGCCCTACACGGTGATATCAATCATTTTGCCTTTTTTTACTGCTACAAGAAACCATTCATCCCCTTGAGCTGCTTCAACTGCAGAACCACTGGAAGTGATAATGAAAACTTTCTTTATCAGCTTGATGTTTTTTTAATCAAAGTAAAAATCAAAGAAGGAAATGACAAAAACATATATGGTCATTCGTCCTGCTTACAAAAAATCCATTGTTCATTTTATCATCCAGTAAAATTATAATAATAATAATAACAACATTGCTCCACAGTGTGATTGTTTTATTGCTTCAGGCATCCTGTTCCCTCCAAAAACAAAAAACTTTTTGACAAAAATTATCAGTGCAGTTCCACCTCCACCCCTGGGTGCCGATGTATGTGTTTGCAGAACACCTCTGGTTTACTGATCCTCTGCTGCAGCGGTGTAAACCAGGAAGACAGACAATAAGGAGAAACCCAGCAGACCATGCCTAACTGCTTTATACCCCCACCCCACCTTTCCCTTCTCTTTGCCGCCTCCAATCCTGAGCAGACCGCACTGCCAGTGACCCTGAAACAGAAGAGCTGTGGATATCTGCTGGCTCGCTCCTCTTTAGACACCCTCTTAGTTCTGGGGGAAATTCAACCTGGCTCACAGCTGGATGCTGAGGGAGCATGAATGGAGACAGTTGCTGTGACTGAGTTCAGTCCATTCATAAACTGCAGCATTTGAAAAGGCCACGATGAAAAAAATTAATCTTTCAGTGATTTTTTTTTTCTTCTGTCCGTTTGTATTCTTTGTGTGTTTTGCTCTGGATTGTTCAGATCAGTGGCGCTTAAATGCTTAGTTTTAGTTATGAATTACTTTTTTTGTAACGGATTAATGATTTAAGGCCCTGAAACCTCCACCCACTCATAAACCAGTATGCTGTCAGGAAATAATAGCATTTTAGTTTGATCTTCAAGAAGGAACATCACCATTTTTACCCACCCGTCATAGTTTCATTGACGTATTACAGGGCTAAGGCTGCAATATCACCGCCACATGCATTGTTGTGTGACTAACTACCTCCCCCTGTCGCTGTACCTGCAGAGAACATCCCCCAGATGCAGAGCATCTCCAGTGGCCTGAAGGAGACCATAAACCCCGGAGACATGGTGCAGGATGCCATCCACAACTTCTCGCCTGCTTACCAGCAGTACACCCAGCAGTCCACACAGGAGGTGGTCCAGCCCAGCACAAACGGAAAAGTGGTCACGGGCAACATGAGCTCCCGCAAGTCTGACAAAATCATGCTGATTACCTCCGATGATGAATTCTAGGCAGTTTCTGAGCAAGATCCAGGTGTTTGTGTCCTTGCCACCCGTATCTCCGACCCCCTGGGGAAACAGCTGTATCACATATTGCACCGAGCTGGATTGAACCCAGGTGTTTCATTTCCATTTCCCCAGTATTTAAGATGGACCTCTTACGTCTGTCGTGTTTCAATGAATATTTTAAGCACCAAGAGGAGGATGAAAATTGATAAAGGTTTTTAAATTAGCTCAATGACCAGAAAACTGATTACTGCCACCATCTCTGCAGTAATCATCACAGGAAAACAACACAGCACCTCCACCCTATCAGCAAAGTGTGGAGCTGTACATTTTCTTTAAATCGAGCTGCTGTAGTGCTCAGCGGTGTCTCTGATCCTGATTCTTTTTCTGTCATTATGTCAGCACTTGCAGTCGCCCTCTGGCTGTCTGAAGCACCTTCCCTCTGATTCATGTTAGTTTCAAAGAGGAGGTGATTAATACTGTGTGCAACTCCATGTGGGATGCAGGGAAGCCAGCGACACTTCATGGACTCTCCTGCATCTGTTTGTTTCAAGTATTTGCTAAGCATTCCTCTCCGCCTGGTTTCCTGACAAACAGAGGGAATCGATTCAAAGACACATTTGCTCTGGAGCAGGCTTGTCAAACCGCTGATGTAGACAAATTGGATAAACCTGTCTCCTACCCAAGTGGGAGTTGTATTATTCTCATTAATTTTCCCAGCGTGCTAAAGAGCGTAATTCAGTGCATCTAGACATCCGCTCAGCAGACGTTAACAACTGGTCTTCTACACTATATGTAAAAGAGCCTTTTTGAGTTTTATACGTTAACACAACTATACATGTTCTCAATCAGGGTTTTATGAAATATGTACAGAATTTGATTGTTGTAAATGTTAGTGTTTTAATATGTTTTAATTGTGTAAAAAGTTATTTAATGTGTGCAGTTCAGGCATAGTCGGACCAAACCAAAATCCGTACTTTCGGAGACTTGTGGCAGTTTCTTCTCCCATTTTTTCAGTGGGAGATATTCTTATACTGTAGCTTTCTAAGTGCATTAGTTGAGACTGGATTTGTATAGCGAGTCTTAGTTTGATACTCTCTTGTGCCAATGATGGCTGTCTTTCTGGGAAAGCAGAAATTGATTAACAGTTAAAAACAAGAATAAATTGTTGTGACCAATGTCTGTTTGGCATTTGCTAAATAAATGTTTTTCTTCTATAACTCACATATGTTGGATCGAGCAATCGTGCACTTTTAGATGAGGAAAAAAGCTTTATTTGAAGGTACAAAAACAGACACAGCAGATCTATTTATAGGAATAATTTACCATACTTAAAATCAGAGCAGAAACAAATACAGATTTCATTTGTACATGAGGGTAGTTCATTGAGAAAACATGTAAATAAATGAATGTAAAATAATTTAGGTGTTTTTTGTTTTAATTACACAAATTAATGAAATAAATATAAAAAATATGAGCAGAATAATGACAAGTTGTGAAGGGAACATACTCATGGACGTGCTGCCTTGTTACGATCCTTCTAACAGTCACTCATTGAGCCTCAGTGTGTTGCCATGAGACCAAAACAAAAAAATCTTTTAAGTACAAACTAAACATAGGAACTGCTGCTGTTGAATTAACATTCAATGAATTGTATCCATTATTTCACCCACAACCATGTAATCCATACACAAACATTCCTACAACCATGGAGCTCTTTTTTCTGACTGAATTTATAGGCACATATAAATCTCTTGAATCTACAGTAATAAATCTTGACTCTCTACACGGGCGAAGTCAAACACTGTAGCTTGTAGGGCTGGCAAAGCTTGTGTGTGAAAGCTTATTTAAGCAAAGAAAGGTTTGCAGGAAGAAATTTTAATCTCATCATCTTGAACACCTATGGTCAAGATGAGCCACCTCGTTTGTGTACATACAATTGCCATTGTCCTGGTTCATATATATATAAAATAAAATAAAATAACAGTTGATACCTTTAACAGTTCTATTACAGCTCCAAGCTTCAACTGCTCGGATCACTTTTAGGAAACATCCATGGTAGGTGATGTTTTGTGCCTCTTTTCACCCATAAAATATTCATATCTGCATAATGCTCCCTAAAGTGATTTAAAAAAAAAAAGAAGTTGCAGCTTTTATTGTTTTATCGTATAATGTGACATTATTGCGTCTAGCAAGTGTTGTTGCTTGTGGTAAAATAACACTGCAGCATTGTGTGTTTCAGAGCATGAGTGGACCTCAACTGGGTCACTCTGGATGGATGTTTAAAACTGAGGTTTGTCTTCTCACATGGCACAGTAAAGAAATATATATATAGTTATATCTATATATATATATACACTCTGCTACCAAAAGATTATTCACATGATCCGAATACAGTAATGACTGAAAATTATGCCTCATTCAACAGCATTCGGTTTTGAAGAGGTCATTTTAATGTTCTCAGAAATTGCTTTGAGCAGTATTTTGTTGCAATGTGCTGAAAAATGAGTTGTGTAAACAAACATGTGTCTTTAAATTCCTCAATGACCTTCAACTTTAGCAGCTTTGCAATTTTAATTTCAGGTAAAGTCATTTTCATTTAAAACTGTCGACAAAATCAATTATGTTTAGAATAGGATACGACGTCTGTGTTACAATACAGAGTCCACAAAGGTTTTTTATATATGTTAACCCTCTATTTTAGGAACACAAATAATTCAATATTCTCCATTTTATTGTGCTTTTCTTTTGAAATATTTCCTCCGCTGAGGACATTATGTTTACGTTTATGTTTGTGTGTCTGTGTTACTGCAAAAACTACTGGAGGCACGACCATGAAACTTGATGGGAGGATCCAGTATGGGTCAGGAAAGCAAATATTCAATTGTAGATCCAGATCAGGGGGCGGATTCAGGTTTTTCTTTAACATTTTTGATAATTTCTCAGAGAATAATTCATGGATCTTGATGAAAAAAAAAAGATCTGACATGTTGAGGGAACCGATATTTATGAGTGTGTGTAATTTGGCGCAGATTCACATAAAAATCTGCATCTAGTTTATTTAAATGTGGTTCCCTAAGGGGACTGGTGGAAGTTTGCACTCTAGTGCCCTTTTGTTGAAATTGATTTCTATATCTGAGATAATTGATATCTGTGCTAAAGAGCACATGTTTGGTATAAATTTCCATCCAAATGATCCAGACTTAATGTAAAATATGTGAATTCCTTTGCATAGATAGTTTGACTTGTAACCTCTCACTTAATTCAATTATAATCTGTATTGCCTGTTGTTTCACTCCAATATTATGAAGGATTTATAAGTTATGGTGTTAAATATGACATATGTGCTCTTCACTGACAGTGTGAACCAGCAGTCAGAAATATAGTTTCTGTTTTTAAACGTTAGAGATAATGAACTGCATCCTATTTGTAACCATAGTCACCGTCCGTAGTCCCAAATATTAATTGTGCTGAGAAGAGCTATTCATGGGCTATAAATACTCACAAAGAAGGCTTAAGTTATGAGAATAGTTTTCTCATTGTAAATGTGAATACATCTTTTCTTTCAGAAAAAAAGGTCAGCATCATAATTAGACTTTAAAGAATGATTACATAATCACACCACTCCCAGGATAGTAAAAGACATAAATATAGAAAAATATGTATATATATATATATATGTATATTTATATTTATAATATACTGTATATGCATATAAAACGAAGTATCAGAAAGGGGACATAAGTTGCATCAACATAGAAACCAAGTGAAAATACAAAATGAGAGTAAGAACACAGCAATGCCCCTGCTTCAAAATCACAGCAGGTTGTACAGCAGCAAAGTTCCCCGTACTGTTCTTTGCAGCTATGGAACAGGGGAAGAACAGTCATGTCCTCTTAGCCAAGAGAAAATCCTGACATGAAAAATCTCTATTCACTTCACTCCAAATTAGGAATGGATCCTCGGTAAGAACGGCTTGATTTCAAGTGATAATCATATTTTAAATATCTCAAAACGTACAACAGGAGGAAGGTGTTAATAACCACGTTTTTTGTTGTTTGTTTTTATTTTAGTTGCCGTGACACCACTGTTTCTAGAGATGGGCGTCAGGAGTTCTCTTGCAGAAGAGTGTGTCAAAAGCAAAGTAAATAGCTACTGTTTCAGAGTGACCAACACCGGCAGCAGCACTTCTCGTGACCCAGCGGTAGGAATGATTTGTATTTGGACGGAGTTCTTAGCGCGACGTAATGACGGAGGCAGTGGGAGTTTTGTGTTGTCTGTAAATCTGTAATATACAGGAAGTGACCCTGATTGCATTTCACTCATCAGAACCGCTCTCATTACATTATATCCAATATGGATTACCTACCAAAGAGTGGCATATAAAGGAAAGAGGCAGAACCTCCCCCAGTAAGTGCTGTTGCATACAGAGTAAACCATCCTTAGCTACATAAGGCTTGACCTTGCAATAAGTGGTCAAACCACATTTAATCATTGTGCACTTAAAGCCTCAGTAACTTAAGAAATGCAAGAAGAGCTTCTATCTGTCATGGTCTCAAATTCTCTGGGATCAGTTTCTATGCGAATTGTTTATACTGCATCTTAACAGTTTCCCTATAAGTGCTATATAATGATTGAAACTGGGCGAGTGTGAAAACCCACCACATCCAAAGAAATCTGGCCCAAAATGATCCGTAATCACTTTTCAATTTTTCGAGTCGACGTGTTCAGCTAAATAGAGTTTAAAATCTGTTCAACTCGATGCGTTTCAAATAATCAAAAGTAGAAATTTCTTGAGTCGATCGGGGGACTGTAAAGATACAAACTGAATCTGACACAGGCTCCAAAGATTTCAACAACACAGCTCACTGTGAGAAAACACTTTTCAGCCCCACTGACAGATTCAACAATTTCTGAACCAAAACACTGGCACGAGTCGAGCGTTTGGCCGATGAGCTATAATGACAGCAAATTAAAATGAATCTGATTTGTTGCTTTGAGATGCCTGACACAGACACCCTGCAGATGAGAGAGAAATGTTTGGGTGTGTCAACTTTTGGTCAGTAGCCAGTCAGTTGACAAAAAGGGGAGTCGGTATATTTGCATTAAAATTTTGGTCTAATGTTGGAGTTTTGAAGTTTTCCAGCAAATTCAAAATGTAATTTTTGAACCCCAAAATGCGTTTGCAGCATGACTTTTCCTGGAAGGTGCTCACTTAGCTTCTAAATCATTAAAAATATTTAGCATGACTCATCATGTTAAAAAAACACATGTTGAAAGGAGCCCATTGGCCAAACATTGGTCAGTCATCAGTTGCTTAATGCAAATTCTCCCAACAACCCATCAAGAGCCTTTCCCTCCAACCAAACTGTCCACCCCCCAGAACATATCTGGGGAAGCGTATGGTTCTGTGGCTCTTGGAGGCTGGAGATCACTGGTAATGTGGCTATGGAGAGGCGTTAAACTACATGTGAGATCAATCATGGATCCTTTTTAAGGTAACAGCTTCGGCGGCTGAGGCACTTTTGCGAAAATATCATTTGGAAAAGGCTTTGCCGTCACATATGCACGCAACTCGAATCTCTTGTGTTCTATGCTTAATGGCAATAGGTTTCTGAGGTGTCCTAGGCCAGTGCTGCCACATTAAGGCATGTCAAACAAATCTCTGCCATCAGTCAGGGACGAGGGGTCATCACAGAGGCCCATTACCCTGCCGGTGCTGGGGGGGGGGTCTGGGAGTGGGGGTTTGCACAGTGCACAGACAACATAGATTGTGTAAATCAGACGGAAGGAGGAAAACGAAGACGGTGAATTCAGAATGACATCACATGGAGGTTGCCACCCCAGCCCATCCCTCAGTCTAACTACTGAGCGTCCTCTCAGTACAGGATGAGTGGGTTCAGGCAGGGTCAGAACCGGGAAGGACCAGGCAGGACGAGGAGAGCCCAGTCCTGTCGACATTAGGACGGAGTCGAGAACGGGGTCGGGCTGGAGTTGTTGTGTTTGTTGGCTGACTTGACGATGGTGATGACGCTGGTGGTGGCCACCTTGCCCGGTGAGAGGGGCCCTCGGGTCACAGTTCGGGCAAAACACTGCAGGGCCTCGTATTTGGCTCGCAGGGCGTCCAGCTCCAGCCTCATGCTGGCGTTCTCTCGGGCCAGCTTGTCCACCTCATGCTGCAGCTCTATCTTCTGCCGTTCCAGCTCCTCCTTCTGGGTGACACGTTTGATGCGACAGCTGGCAGCGTAGCCCCGGTTCTTCAGGGTGCGCCGCCGCTGCTTCAACCGCACGACGTCCTCCTTGGTCAGCCCACGCAGGTGCTGGTTGAGCTCCCGCACGGACATGGCCACCAGCTCATCATCGCTGAGTGCTGGGGCATTCTCACCCGCCTCCTTCTTGACCTGCAGGACACGAGCAGTGGGTGAGGAACAGGAGCACATGTTGGATGTGAGTCAAGTCCAACGAAACACTTCCCACACTTCTCTCACTTACCTTTAAAGCTTTGCTCGTCTTGAAATGAGTCGTCATTCCCTGCATGCAGACAACTGGCCCGGATCTCACAGAAGACTCACTGACAAGCAAGATGAAGATGAAAGAAAACCATGTTAATGCTCAAGTTCTCTCTCTTTGTACATGCAGTTCAGAGATATTAAAAGTTTTTAAGACAAAACATTTGTCACTTTTAAATTGATTCAATAAGATAAGACTTGAGGAGTTAAGTTTTTAAATCTTTGCTTAAAACATTTTATAGGAAAGCTTTTTATTGACTTATATTTGTTGTTTTATATAGATTTTTTATATCTATATAATGTTATTGTTTCTTGTTTTGTCTTGTTCCATGTTATTTTACTCCCATGTATTTTGTAAAGTACTCTGTAACCTTGTTTAGATGTGTGCTATATTATTAATTGTTTTTATCAGTAGTAATAGTAGTAGTAGTAGTGGTGGTATTATAATACACAATAAAACATATATCACTTGTTACAATATTGAAACTTCATTGTGCAATAAATACTTAATAACAAATAACACAATATAATATATCACATGTATTACTATACTGTATTACTGTATATATGTATTACTACATAATGTGATATATCACTCACACGGCCAGTTGCATAACGGGTACTTTTCCTGTTTTCTGAATACAGGACTTGTACTTATAGTTGTATACTTTAAAATAGCTGTATTGATATTTTTGTACTTAAGTAACAGGTCGGAGCACTTCTTCCCTCAGTGAATATCACTGTATGCTGCAGATGCTGAGTATGGCATTGGAGTAAGATAGGCATCTCTATGGTGACTGTCCCCTTTAAATTCACCACTATAAGAGGCATCACAACAACATTCCTGGGTTTTGTCACGTGTCAATAATGTGCTTGCATGGCAGTAGCTCGCAGCTGCCAGTAGAGGGCGGCTTGACTCCATTTAAGACTATTTATTTACTTGTAAGAGGAGGGGAGCTTTCACAATGTAGTTCACTAGACCAGGCAGGATTAGAAACCTGCAACCTCTCTTCATGCAGCTTTGCATTCAGGCTCTCTGCCTAAGCATTTTGTTTCTTGTTGCTCTTTATTTTTTTTATTTTGCCAGGGCAGTTTTTAGAAAAGCCTCTCTGTACTTATTACAGTGGAGCCACATGCTCTCCAGACTGCCGCCATGGCCAAAAAAAGCGAGAGCGCTGAGCTGTGATCCTGTGAGAGGCACACATCCCCCCAAGGCTCCATTTCAGGGCCTGCAGACCAGCCTGACTAGGAGTGCACTGTTCCATGCTCGACTGCTGCCATGGAAACACCCTGCGAATGGGCGTGGGAGTGCAAGTCACATGGTCAGCAAAAGGATAAACAAGTCTCATTCATAACCGCAACACGGCCTATACATAGTACAAATAAGAGGGACTAACTTGTGCTGATAACTGAAAGGCACCCTGTGTCCAGAATTCCCCTGTGTGTTTGTGATCTTTATCCCGCTGCTTCCCTTGAGTTCTCCTCTTTATCTGACGTCTCTGCGGGGACACAGTCCATCCACAGCCTCCTCATCATTAAAACAAACCATCACATCAGCATAACATTTACAGTTATGCTGAACTTTATGGGGCAGGCAGATATGCGTGTGGAACATTCCTGGAGATAGAGTGTCACGTAGGAATAGTTTCCTTTATAGTCACTGATGTATTTTCTGCGTGGAGACAATGGAGTCTATCGATTCGTGGGGCCGAGTTGTATCCTCTTACACTCAGGGCTTTCCTGAGCTGCTCCATGCCCTTATTTAACTCTGGTGGATATATTTAGCCCACGGTGCTGACACAAATTTCTGCCAACTAAACAATTTAAGTGAGCATGCGATAAGTGATATGTCAGTGAGAGGGCAAATATTTTCTGCAGGCCTGTTCGCTGCAGTTTTCATGGAGGAAAAAACTCTGGGTGTGGCTGCTCCTTTTGGGATATTCATCACGACTTCACAGCCTATATGGCTTCAAATATCACTTTGCAGGACTTTGCAGATGCCGAGGATGAAAAACAACTTTTTTCCTGGGATCCAGGCATTAGTCACTCTCCTTATAATAGCTTCAACTGAACGTGTCTGTCTTGTCTGCAGAATCTGCTTTGGTGTTTTTGTCACAAGCTGACGAACCTCAAAGAATCCTAACTTAGAAAATAAGGAGATGAGAAACACGTACACACCACTAGAAAAACAGCTCCAGCCAGAGCCAAATAAACTGCTGTTAGGAGATTTAGAGAACATCTGTTGCTCTCTCTGATGTCCTTGGTTCGTTTTTTTTGCAAAACACGCAGCAAAAAGAGTTGCTTCACTGCAATTTCAGAAGCTTCAAATAAAGATGGAGAGCAAATATAAAACATTCCTCGACAGCAAGTTGGCCCAAACAGCCTTGTTTAAGTGGTATTGCATCAGAGGAGGGTCCCTGGGTATATTCCTTTGCGGGGATCATGGAAAAGTGATGTGGGGGGCCTCCCTCTCTTTCTTCATATAAGCTATGAAGCGAGAGACCAGGTTGTTTCCCTAAAATTCTTTGAGCATGTGCTTATGTTTTTGCAACACACAGGGAGAAGGTTTTCCTGATCAAGATGCCAAAAGTTTCCTCAGAGGAAACACAGCAATTGTGTTACGCATGCAGCCAAATCCCACTGTTAATGATTTTGCCACACAGACGATTGAGGCAAACATGTTTCACAACAAGTCACAGCTTCTCACTGTGGTAAAAAACAGGAATCATATTAGTCCTTTTTCCAAACCAAGAAGAAAAGAAGTCTGAGAAAAACACCTCAAGAAAAAGCCTTAAATGTCTGGGGAATAAAGAGCAAAACCACATTCCTGAGTGAACACACATGTGCAAACCCTCACATGCACTGAGGCGAATCTTCGCCGGAGAAGGAACATGCAGTCTAAATATGTCCTGTGATGCACTCGGCCATGGGGGTGGAGTTCAGCCGATCCCACTTGTAAAACAACGGCTGCAAAATTCACAAAATGTCTGGAATTCAGAAGAGAGACTTTCACATGGTCCAAACACAGCAAAGGCCGCCTGGGTGCACACGTGTGAAAGTGAGATGTCTGCCATCTTTCTTTGGTGGAAGGAATAGTAAACAAAGCAATTATTTCACTTTTCTCATGTACAGCAGGCAAAGATGTGTCATTCTTGGAGCTGCTCCTGTGATAACTAAGACCAAAAACATAAATTACTCAGCATTGTTATCACTGTAGCCAAGAGAAAACATGAGAGTGGTTCCTCAACTAACTGTTTTATTTGATGTGAATGTTTTCTGGTAAACCTGCTGCTTTGTTTTTTGGGTGTTAACTGTTTCTTTTGAGACTTTTTTTCAAAGCTTTTCATGGCTCATCTCTACAGAAAACAGGAAAGGAAGACAAGAAGAGGGCTGGATTCATCCACGCAAACCAACATGAACTAAAACAGCTGCTAAAGAACTCATTTGTGACATTTTGTGTGTATACTAACTGAACTTAGATGTGCCTTTTCTTCCTGTCCACTCATGGCAAATGTTTATATTTCTAAAGTCAGGCATCTGGTCAAGTTCAAGGCTGCACTTCAGTTCCAGCAGGTAACTGAGGGGCCCGGCCTGCTCCTAAAATAAACAGCACATCAAAAGACTCATGTGCTCATGCTCGGGTGATAAATGCAGAGTTGGCTCATCTGGCCTCCTTGTTTTTTCTTCTCTTTCTTTTTTTCTTTCCTGTTTTAGTTCAGGAGCAAGTTGAGCAGAAAGCAAACGTGTTGCGCGCCCTTGACAGTCAGACACATTCCACAGAGAAAGCTTCTCTTGCATTTTTTTCTCAGGGAGGTGGAGAGGTTCCTCCACAGACCAGGATCTCTGCTCTTTCTCCAGCGCAGCATATTCAGTGGGATATTATGTGAAGGAAATGGAGAGCATAGCTGAGCAGTGAGTCATGCTGTTTACTGGTAAAAGCAGTGACCAGCGGCAGGGAATCACACCCTTTCAATCTGACGTTTCCTGGAAACTCCCGTTGTTTCATGGAGAGGAAGGAAAAGTACAGAGGACCTTGGAAATGGTTGGCATGACTGCTGGAACGTTTGTGCGGAAAAGGGAGAAGTCGCTGAAATATCTGAGCAAAGATACGAGGGACGCTGGGATCCAAAGAAATGTCAAGAATGCAAAAAGACTTAAGAGCATATATCCATCCAGGTTTTTACAAGCTGGGAATGTGGGAGCAGGGGGGAAATATTAATGTTCTGTCTCTGATATGCTTGCATTACATAATTTCTCACTTTCCAGCTTGACATACCAAAACAAACCAAAGCGCTGAAAATACACTCAACAATCCAGCACCCTCCATATTCCTGTGTTTCTCCTTCAAGAACAGCAGAGGTGGAGGCACGAGGGCACAAATCAGCATGTGACAGCAAAATATAAATGTTGTGGAGAAGTGGAGTGTTTATGTCACTGCCAACATACAGTTTGAGTCACGATGGAATCAGGAGGTGGCCAATGGGGAAAAAAATTGAAAAATCAACAACTGAATCAGCAAATCAGCCTCATTGGGAACCAACGAGGGATTCCCAATAACACGATCTCACAGAAGAAACAACTTGATGCTTCTGGGCCACTAGAGACTATAGAGAGGTTGAGCAGCAGGTCACTGTGGGTGGCCGACTGAGTGGTCAGCAGACACAATATAACTGTCAGGAGGCACAACCCTCACTCCAAAGTCAATAATCCAAACTCTACATAGTTGCTTCCAGAGAAAAAAGGAGCAAAACACACCACAACGGACATGTTCATTGTGAGTCATTGCGTCACTAACCACAGCTATGCCACTTGCACAATACTCCACCACAAAAACATTGTAGCTTTTACTTAATCACCACTGACTAGTAAAATGAGAATATAGTGTACAAGTGGATTAAACTACATTCTTTGTCTCCAGGGGAAGGATTTCTACTGATGTGCCTTATCACTGTCTTTCTCTGACACCCACACTGGTGGCAAATGAGTCAGACAATCCAACTTCCCTGATCCAAAAGAAGACATCATCAATCTGGAGATGTAACCACATGTTAACCCCATGACATGTTAACCCGCCTCTCTGAACGTAGCGGACGCACTGTGCACCCACCAGCAACGGACATTGAATCAGTGAGAGAAGGGCTCCCGAGCAACACATGTGTGGCCATATCAGTGGAACAAGTTACTCAAAGACAAATATTTTCCATCTATTAATCACAATGGTATTTACAAAAAGGTCAGAACTCAGACAGTTAAAGTTATCCCATACAGGACAAAGGGCAAACTTAAAAGACAGTCAATCAGTCATTATTCTAAGTGTTGTTATTATGAGGTAATTATTAATAATGAATTGCACTCGCAGGATACAGTTTCCTTCTCAACACCCGAGTCTTAAAGTATCTTGAGCTGAAAAATAGCTAAACAGGAAGATAAGATAAAGCCTTTCCCTTCTCTGGGGGTGATTTACTGTTTTTGGAAATATGCCCTCCTCCTGCTGATGCTTGTTTCCCCTGTGTAAGGCCACTCAGCCCTGGTGGTCTGACTCCACGTCGTGCCCTTTGTCCCACATGTCTAAAATTCAGACCACGTGTTGTTTCCAATGTCAAACGTAAATGCTGCTGGTATTTATTTATTTTTTTGCGTCATTATAGCTGCCTGTGATAAATTCCCCGCCTCGGAACGAGAAGTTAGACAGAGCAAGAACTGAGTTGGGGAAGTGAAAGTAATTTACTTAATTTCATTTAACTTCATTTAAGTTTATTTCACTTCCAGTTTCCATAATAAACTATTTTGAGAAACAGAAAGTAGGTAAAAAATAAACAAACCTCAAAAAACACAGATTCTATCTCATAATAACTACCAGTTTATTAAACAATAGGCTATTATGACGTTTTGTAACATAACTTTAACAACATTAAGTAAAATGTCATGTTGACGTCGATTTAAAGAAAATAGTGCGAAATTGAAATATAACCTTTTTTCATGAAAATGCGCGTAATCTTCACATATTTGTTTTTCTTAAAGGAATGCCCTGTTATCCTTCACTCACTGTCATATTAGACCACAAACACTTAGTATTAAAAATTACCCAATGTATTAAAACAACTGGAAATCTGGCAAAATAGAAAACACAGTAATATAAAAAATGAGGATTTCTACAAAGTTACTTTTTGCCTCTTTTCCTCTGCGCTCCTGCGCTCTGATCCACTTTTTTTTAGTCATTGTGTTATGTTACTCCAACACAACACGTGTCCGCGCGAAACCATCCACAAACTCAACACCAACTTTCATAATAAACTCGGACATATGACGGACAATCGGTGGACACACCGTGATAAAACGCTGACATATGTCCCCGTGAGAAACAATTTACAAGAAATGTCAAAACATCACACACCAACATAAAAAAAAACAAGCTCACCTCTGTGGACGCGGATATATCTGTGGACCGGAATGCGTAAAACCCCCCAAAAAGGAAAAGTGGCGGCTTTTCCGTCAGAGGCGACGCAGAAACTGGACACGGTCCGTGCGTAAAAACGCGTCCAGCGGCGGTGGACTGACCGGCGGCAGATCCTCGTACGAAATTAAAACTACAAAACAACAACAATGTACCAACATTCCACGCTCTGCTTCCGCAAGCACTCACGTCACCGATTCCTCGTGACCGCCCCCTCCATTCATGAAAATAACTTTCTGCTGACGTCAGTCTGGGAAAGAGGAGGGGGGAGGGGGGGCATGGTGGTGGAGAGGAGGAGGAGGTGAGGGGTGAGGCCATAAATAGAAGACAGATACTGCTGGGGACTTGCTTTTGCTTACTTTACAAAACTAATCCGCACAAAGTCACTTCACGATGCCAACGTCACAGCCAGAAACAGCCAGAAAGAAAACCTTCAGGTCCTAATCATCATACAACCTGCTGCTCTGTCCTTCTCCTCCGCCCATCACGCTCTTCTCTACCATCACAGGTCTACACAACAAGGTTTTCAAAAATGTGCATAAACAGAGAGAGGGAAAAATCCTCCTCCTCCTCCCTCCCTCCTTTTGAGCGGCGGCAGCATTCCATTCCTGAGGAAAGTATGTGGTGTAGTAGCCCCGGCAGTCACAGGATTTCTCTTATTTTAACTGCACTGCTGCCCAGTAACGTCACAGTTTATTCTGGGTAATTAAGTACTGAATGTAAATATGTTAAGTCAGGAGCCTTTTAAGGGCCTCGCTGGCACGGGTCTTCCTCTGTTCGTTTATTCGATATGAGAAAAGACCTGGGCCTGGAGGTTGTCTCAGACTGTGGTGCCTGTTAAAAACAGATTCAGAGTGTTTATACTATAAACACTGTGGGTTACAAAGTTCAGACAACTGCTAAGAAGAGGGAAATACACTTTCCACATTTGTTTCTGCTGACTCGACCAAGATTAGGTGGAATAGTCATGTGTTTCTTGTTGGATATTCTCTCCGATTAGCATGAGTCATAATTTTCATCATTCTTGGTATTAAGATCTACCAAGGAAGTAATTTTTTCACCACTGTATATTTGTTCGTTTGTTTGTTTGTCAGCAAAAACTACTAAATGGATTTCCACAAAAACTTGTGAGACATGAGCAAAGAGGGAACCCATTAAACTTTGGTGTGGATCTGGAAATGTTTGCTGATTTCCCAGGGGAATAATTCATGGATCCTGATGAAAAAAATACAGCATATTTATGGGACTGCATGAGCATATGCAATTTGGTACAGCTTGATTGAATTTAAGGGGAATGTTGGGCCTTGGCGGAGGAACTATTGAACGCTGTTCCAGTTATTTGTGGGATTTACTTAAAATGCAATGCTGTCAGATGTTTGAAATAATGTTTTTTTCTGTCACATTGCAAATGTCAGCATCCTCAAAACGAAGGCATTCGAAGTTTATTCATCCATGTGAGTCAGTTTGTGTAGAAAACATTCCTGCTGAACGATGAAGAACAAATACCCTCGTCCTTCTTTTTTTATTCCAAACGGACAGAAATCCAATAATGAAATCTAACAGTCTGTGATATGTCATCAAACATCAGCATGACGTTGTTATCTCAGACAGACTGGTGGTGGGAACAAGTTGCAGTTTTTTAATTGACCATTTTAGGACAAAAGCAGCTTCATAATTCGATCATTTTTGTTCCATGATGATTTCGGTTTCACGCTGCTATGTTTAGCCACTGCAGAGACAAAAGAGGAAGCACGCAGACACAATAAAGACAACCACATGTATTTCAGATCCATGATGTAATTGTGATCTTTAGATAAAGCGTGAATGATAAATAAATGATACATTTTTACTTAGAATTGAATGGGATGATATTTAGACCAAAAATAGGCCTAAACTCTCCCTGTAAAGTGTTTTCCCAAAGCAGTGGTGTTAGACAAACAACACTGAACATTGTCTTTTCTAAATCACAAGTGAAGTACTCCTTTGTGCTATCCACAAAGTCCTGCTTCCAGTGAAGAACGCCTGAGAATTCCTCCCTTTTCCCTCTCGGCTCTGTGCCACATGCAACAATTGTGATAGCTTCAGGTTCCTGTCATTCTTTATGGCCTCTGACTCATCAGATCAAAGAATTCTTCAGAATCACACGTGGAAGCAAAAGTTCACAACAAATAGATGATGGGCCTAATTACAGATGATGAGGAATTCTGGGTAAAATGCAGGTGATTAATCGGCTTTATGATCTAGTTCAAGTTTATATGACATGATTTAAACATGAATTGATTACTCTAGATTATTATAGGTGAGGTGTGATGAGTTAAGTGAAATGAGGTGAGACTGGGTTACATTAGATTACAGCAGAGGTGGGAAATCCTGAGATTAGATGACATTGCATTAAAATAGAAAGCATTTCATTACACATGTGATGGGATTAAATGAGATACAATGAGACTGGATTACATTAGATTAAAATGAGCTGTGATGAAAGTGGATTATGTGGGCTTCACTATGAGATGGCATCATTTAATTTGTTTACATTGCAGATTAGATTGTTTAAAATAGAATAGAATCATGATGTAGGGGAATCCACATTAGTTGATGTGAGATTAAATTGTATTTCCCTACTCTGGGTTAGAGTAGCTCATATTATTTGCAAATGTGATGAGATTAAATGAGAGGAGATGAAACTTTATCACATTAGATTAGACATGTGATGAGACGAAGAGATTTATATCAAATTAGGATGAATATGAGATTTGATTATTACGGGATTATATTATATAAATGTATGTAATGTGATTAAATCAAATGATCCTGTTTTGTATTATATTAGAATCCAGGTGAGATCGGATTATATTTGATGGGATTAGATGAGACATGATTAAAGTTTATGTTACAATGTTTAAATTGAAATAGATTATTGCATGATATGTTACATGAGATTTAATGTGATGCAAAAAAAAAAAGTAAATATGAAATAGGGTGAGTTAATATAGTGTATTTCAGATTATATGAGATTAGAGTTCACTGCATCAGAAATTAGATCAGATTAGATGATTGGATTGTGTAAATTTCAGACTTGATAATTTAGTAAATTAAGGATATGTGATTGCAATAGATTAGATGAGAGATGGAGCCAGATGAGGATAAAGTAAACTGAGATGAGAATTGATTACATGAGTTTTAATCAGAGGAAATATTGGGCTAAAAAAACAGGATGAAATGAGACTAGATTAGATCTCATTAAATGATAATAGAATAGATTACATGTCATTATATGAGCTTTACTGAGATGTAATAAAACTGGTCTACATGAGATTGGATTCCAGATGAACTAGGTTTACATAACAATAGATTACAATAGAACAAATTGAGACGTGCATAAATGAGATTATACAAAACTGTTGAAATGAGATGGGTTTAGAAAAGAATTGGAAGAACATGAGATTAGATCCCAATAGATTAGATGAAATTGGATTACATTAAATCAGAGATGAGATTAGATGAGAGGGGGTGGTTAAAGATTAGTTTAGACTGTATTTTATTACATTGGATTAGATTAGATTAGATTTCTTGACATTACATAATAGAAACATTGAGACATAATGAAAACAATTAAGATGATTAGATAGGATTACATTCAATTCCAGATGACATTCGATTACATTTTGAGTAAAATGGAATCAAACAACTGGAGACAGTAATGTGGTAGAGGGGGAAATAAATAGAATCAGGATTGAAAATAAAACTACGGCTATATTGTGTTTATATTTTTGGTTTCAGGCAGAAACTGCCAGGGGCTGGAAAAAGAAAAAGAACAACTGTGAGAGAAAGTCTCTGCAGGATGACCTCTGCTATTCTAGATCAGTCAGACATCCAGCTGCTCAGTCGATGCCATACCACCCAATTACTGTCCATCTGGCAGTAGCGTACACAGATGACCTGAAATACACCCGATCTGTCCAACAAAACAAAAACAGCGCACCATGTGCCACAGACGTCGGGGTTTTCGTCAGATCAGCGTGCTGTGGGGTCCAGGTTCTTTCAGGCCGTTTTAGATTACAGGAAGTAACACTGACTCACTAATCTTGCTCCTTTCTGACTCAGACTCTTGAACTCAGAAATCTGATCTTGCACAAAGAGGCCCCCTGTTGTAAAGGGATCATTCCTTCCTCCAAATGCTCCAACTTATTAGAGAACAAAGGGGTTAATATCAGCCACGCAGAGTTTAAAATTATAATGCTAATACATAATACATTAGATTCTCCCTCAAAGTGTTTTTTACATTGTTGAGAACTAGCTAAGTGAGAGTACCTGACACATTAGACAGAAGCCTCTGGCACAGACTCGGCCGTGTAATTTCAAAAGTCAAAGAATTGTTTTTGCAGATCCGCAGACTTCCCATATGACACAGGATTTAATTTGGAGCACTGACTGAACATTCCACTGACTTCATCAAATTGTGTTTCATACGAAAACACTTTACGTAACCGGCTGGAAGGTTGACGCTGTGTGGAAAGGAAACATGACGGGGTTACAGTAGTGGTGGTGGCCGTGGAGGCGACAGCTGGAGCAGGCCATGGTACCTGTCATCTGTAAAACTCTCCTAAAGCTTCACTATACTGAAAACCACCCGATAACCAAAGTAAAAGTTTAGGCTTTTAAGGATAGTTAACGAGTCCAAAAGTTGAGAGTTGCTCATTTCTATACTTGATAGTCTTGTCAGGGTTTAGTAATGTTTGAAGAATGAGCAAATCGCTGCCTCTGACCATGGGCGGCACTAAATATGGACATTATTAAGGGCGGTAAAAAAGCTCTGATGCTCTTACTTCATTTTCCTCACTGCAGGGACATTGTTGAAGAATGAAAACAGCTGCGAGGACGCACATTTACAAACGGTAATTTCTGAGAACAACTCGCATCTACGTCACCTCAGTGTGTGACTCATCATGACTCTGAGATTTCCAACTTCCTCGCTGACTTCACGCTCAAACCATCTGCATCTTATCAGATTTTGGGTTCGACCTAATTCAACTGGGTCATCTGTGCTGAAGTGTACTGTGGTTAAATTGCTTTTATTTCAGGATGGTCTGGATGGTCTTTGACAAAGTCATCACAAAATACCTCTACTTTTATATTTGCCGACGGTTCTATTTGGATTTAGATCATGTTTATTCATTTCATTTGTATTTGTTTATTTTGCTCTTTCAAATTCTGCTCTGGTAGGAGACTAACTAATATTCCACCCTGTACATGGAATGATATTGATTTAGTAGAAAATGGGGACTGCACTGCCACCTTGTGTTGGAGCCTTGTAATTTAAAACCCTGTGCAAATATTATGTCACCTGCCTTGTTATTTTAGGCTTGAAAGTAAATCCAGTGAAGCAACAGGATGAAAACACCAAATTAAATAGATTTCTCTGTCATAGTTTTTTTTTTTTTAAAGTAATATATTCACTACTTGTTGCGCTTTGATTGTGTTTTGTAGAAAACAGCATCCCCAACTCTGAATACACTGGTTATTTTAAGCCAGAAGTCACATGTGCTGTTTTTATATAGTACATACAACTTTCTTTGATAGATATGTTGTATTGATTATCAGAATTAGCTTATTTAACGAGATTAATACCTTTTAATTCAAGCCAATAACTCCAAAAACTGTTGGTTTATTTGACCTAGGTACATGTGGCTGCTCCTTTCTTCCTAAATGCTAAGGTCAAAATGTTGTTAGAGAAAGTGGTGGTTTGTTCATTCAGCACATCTCATTTTGTGATCTGCATCAACTCACCATTGTTAAGGTACATTTTTATACTCTGTAGAATTAAACAGCAAATTGATAGGAATACTGACTGTAATAGCTCTGATGTGACAAGTCTTCATTACTGGGAAAAGTAACAGTGATACACGCATACATAATGGTGACTATTAATATGAAGATGAGATGGCAATTTTTTTTTTCTTTTAGCAAGCGCTGACTGAACCACATGAAAGCAGCTGAACAAAAAATTAGTCAGTGTACTAGAGAATGTAATACAATCAGAATGGTGACATCTGCTGGTCAATTATTGGTGTTGCATAATACTGAGATGTTCTCACAAAATAAGTTGTCATGTATGATTATCCAAGTTAAAGACAATTTTCATGTACAGCATTTTGAAGTTAAAATAAAGACAGATTTTTTATTTTCTATCTAAGAGTTTCTAAGATTCACTAGCACTATCCTGAGAACTATTTGAGAATGTCTGTACTACATTTTATATTGTAAGGACGAGATTTGATAATCGTTTGTTTGTCCCACTGTCTGCATCAAATAACTAATTTACCCAAACTTACCAGACGAATGAGCACTTGGACAAATTACCTATAATGGCAGAAACTGTCTTTGAGAAAATGTATTTAACATTTACTTTGAGCTTTTGGTTTGGTCAATGTCCCGTTCATCAACATAGAGGAGGCAGGATTTGTGACATGTTCTGGAGCCAGCCACCAGGTGGGAACGAAGATGCTTTGGCTTCACTTTTGGGGACCAATCATGTCGTCCATCTTTATTTACAATCTATAAACACGAGGGAATATAGAACATAGTAATGAGATATACTGTTAAACAGAATAAATACAAGGTAACCAAACTAATAAACTAATGATCAACTATTTTTTAACAATTCCTTTAAATCCTTGTAATCTTACTTTTTCTTGCAGCTACATTTTATGTAGTTTCTCAAATGGGACCACTTTTTTTAGGTTTTAAAAGACATAGAGGTAATGAAGTCTGATCTACTGAGCTGGCCACATGGCTTTCATAGTGCTGCCATACAAGCCAGTAGTAGCCAGTCAGATTTATCTTTAGCCACAGAGTTATTTTCATTTATTTATTTTCATTTATTTATTTTCATTTATTTATTTTCATTTATTTATTTTCATTTATTTATTTATTTAAGTATTTTATTAAGCACATTGTAACCTTGCTCAGATAAGTACTATGTAAATAAAGTCATTATATACAGTGTAACTTTCAAACACAGATCATTTGTATGATTAATTGTGTTTATATATTTAGTGCACTGTGGAAGAAAAAGTACATAACAACAGCATTGACACTCCTTTGCGCTAGGTGGCGGTATGAATATTGACTCGATATAGTGAAGGGGAAGAAGAAGAAGCCACCATGGCTCTGTGTTAACGTTAGCTTGGATCTAGGATTTGCTCTTTATCGTTTTATCAACGGTACATTTCCAGACGTGTCTCCTTCAGACTGACAAGGATCGGTTTCATGAAGCCGTTCAACAAGTGAGATACCTTTAACCTCATACGAGTTTGTTTACGTTTTAGCAGATTGATGCTAACGCCACTGTCAATCATTGATTCACGGAGGCTAACTTCTAATGCTAACAGCCACATTTATTCCCATTTATAATTAATTGCAGCTACTTAGAACAGACTCATGTAACATTTCAGCATATAACCAGAGACCGGACACAGACGTTTTGCTACGTTTAGTCTGCAAAGCTAATGCTAGCTGCTAATTTGAGTGATCGTACCACTCCTAACTAGCTAGAAGATGCTAACTGTAACGGATGTGTTGACGTTTGTGTATTGTGTGTTTGTTCTTCGCACACAGATTGTTGTAAACTAGGTTGTGACACCTTCAGTTGAGATGAACCGCCCCAAACCTGCAGCTCTCCGGCGCCCCAGTGCTGCCAAACCATCAGGTACGATGCAAATCCCCCTGTCACCTTATTGTTGCTGCTCTTTCCCCCCCACCTTGTGTTTATGATGATAACTAAGAGGGGCAACATCTCAACTGTCCTGTGATGTCTGCTTTTCCTAGCTCACCCACCCCCGGGGGATTTCATTGCCCTCGGATCCAAGAGCCAGGGTGCAGAGCCCAAAGCCCCCGCCGTCCTCCTGAAGCCAGCATCCACAGGTCTACCAGCGGACCGTAAGAGAGAGACTTCCTCCACTCTGCCCTCCTCATCGGGGCTGTCAAGCCTCACCAAGCGTCCCAAACTCTCCACCACCCCTCCAGTCAGTGCTCTGGGAAGACTCGCTGATGTAGCTGCAGGAGACAAAAGGGCGATTTCGCCCTCAATAAAGGAGCCATCAGTGGTTCCCATTGAAGGTAAAACAATACTTGGATTTGTGCTTACGTTGAAAACCCTTCAATCCTTCATCCAGTTACAAGTTATAACACCCTTTTAGTCCTGCCATACAAGCCAGTAGCCAGTCAGATTTATTTTTAGCCTCAGTGTAACCTCAGGTTCGTCTTTTAACGTGATTGCAATTAAAAGGGCGAAACACTTGATGATGCCAAGGTACAACTGAAGATTATCTCTCTCTCTCCTCTTTCACACCCACCTCTCCTCTCTCCTTCTCTGCTCACCCCAAGTCTGGCTCTGCTAGAGGTTTCTTCCAGTTAATGAGAGATTTTGCTCTCGACAATCGTCAAAGTGCTGCTCATTGTGGGAACCATTTGATTTCTCTATAAATTTTAAGGTCTTGCCTTAATATGTTATGATTTGGCAGTTAAAATTGGACTGAGTTAAATACCATTTATTTGTATTCATTAGTTATTGCCATGGATTTTGTGAAGCACTTGGTAACCTTGTTTAGATAAGTGTTACACAAATAAAGTTATTTTCCTTTAATTTTAGTGTCACCGGCGGTGCTGCTGGACGAGATTGAAGCCGCAGAGTCTGAAGGTAACGATGATCGCATTGAGGGACTGCTGTGTGGAGCGGTGAAACAGCTCAAGATGAACCGAGCAAAACCTGACATCACGCTGTACCTAAGTCTCATGTTCCTGGCCAAAATCAAGCCCAATGTGTTTGCAACTGAAGGAATTATTGAGGTGAGACTGCTCGTACAGTAATGCTGTAATATTTATATCATGGGAGAAATGTTATGATTATGTAATGTAGCTCATCCCTTAGCCATTGCTTGTTTTTAAATCACAAAGTAGCCCAGAAGGTCAAATAATTAATCATATATTATGCATTTATTAGCTTGTTTACTTTTTAATTTGCTTTGATTTATATCTATTTATGTTAATGCATGAGAAAAAAGAAAAACTGGAAAGTTGTCTTAATTAAAACTATACTATTCAGCAAAGTATTGTTAGTACTGCAAAACAAATGAGATGAACCTCACAGATTCAGGATTTTAAGTACCATCTTTCTGACTTTATTCCTCGCTCTTGTCACCAGGCCCTTTGTAGCCTCCTGCGTCGTGATGCTTCTATCAACTTCAAAGCAAAGGGGAACAGCCTGGTGTCTGTTCTTGCTTGCAATCTTTTGATGGCAGCCTACGAGGAGGATGAGAACTGGCCTGAGATTTTTGTTAAAGTGAGAATCTCCTAAGCAGTCAAAATAAAAGTCATACTCCTTTTAAATTTTTCGTATTTCATGTATAAACCCTTACCTCTGAAATGTTTTTGCAGGTGTACATCGAAGACTCTCTGGGAGAAAGAATCTGGGTGGACAGTTCTCACTGTAAGAATTTCGTCGACAACATCCAGACTGCTTTTGGCACAAAGATGCCTCCAAAGAGTATGCTGCTTCAGGCCGACACCGGTCGCTCTGGTGGAGATCTCAGTGCAGGTGCGGTGCATTGAGGACATAGTTTGGATTTTTGGATGATTAGAATTGCTATTGCAGGATACAAGTGTCAAGTGTCAACCTTTTGCCTTTTAGGTAGCAGCCCCCACCCTTCAACACCTGATGAGGATGACAGCCAGACAGAACTGCTGATAGCAGAAGAGAAACTCAGTCCTGAGGATGAGGGGCAGGTGATGCCGAGGTATGAAAAATACTCATATTCTTAGATGTGAGTAACACTACAAAAGTATGTCCAAGAGACTTTACTCAAAACTGTTATTTGTGCTTAGACAAAATTCAGCTTGAATATTTTTCAGTCTAGACGACAAGGCTGTAGGAGTTCATGAACTCAACGCAGCTTAATTTATGATTTCTGCAGAAACTATCAAGAGTTGCTGTAATGTTTTCCCTCTGTCCCTCCCTCTGGGGTTACTGTAGGTATGAAGAACTGGCAGAGAGTGTGGAGGACTATGTGCTGGACGTGCTCAGGGATCAGTTGAACCGCAGGCAGCCGATGGACAACGTGTCACGAAACCTGCTGCGTCTGCTTACAGCCACATGTGGCTACAAAGAGGCACGACTCATGGCTGTGCAGAGGCTGGAGATGTGGCTCCAGAACCCGAAGGTAAGAAGTGGAGCACAGACCCTGGAATAAACAAACACCTGAACACCTGAACAGCTTTATGTCACTGTATCTCACTGGCCATAGTTGCTTTAAGCTATTACATTTGGAAATCCAATCTTGACTCTATAATTCCATAAAATTGAATTGATTATTGATCTCCATTCTTTTGTTTTTAATGTATGCAGCTTACTCGACCTGCCCAAGACCTCCTCATGTCTTTGTGTATGAACTGCAACACACACGGAGCAGACGACATGGAGGTGATCTCCAACCTGATCAAGATCCGGCTCAAACCTAAAGTGCTCCTCAACCACTACATGTTGTGTGTCAGGTGTGTCTTTGTCTCAGTTAATCTTACTTCTTTTGTCTTTGGTGACTCACATTAACTGACACTTTGGTGTGTGATTCTCTAGGGAGCTGCTGAACGCACACAAAGACAACCTTGCCACGATGGTAAAGCTGGTGATCTTCAATGAGCTGTCCAATGCCAGAAATCCCAACAACATGCAAGTTCTCCATACAGTGCTCCAGCACAGCCCAGAACAGGCTCCGAAGGTACAAATTAAAAAACATGGAAATGGAAGACATGTTGTATTGTTCATCAGTGTCTGTTTTCATCTTTTGGCTTTTTATTGCTGTGCCTGAATTCTTTTGTTTCACTCTCTCTGTCTCCCTTTATGTCTGTAGTTCTTGGCGATGGTGTTCCAGGACCTGCTAACCAATAAGGATGATTACCTCCGTGCCTCCCGAGCTTTGCTGAGAGAGATCATCAAACAGACAAAGCATGAGATTAACTTCCAGTCCTTCTGCTTCGGTTTGATGCAGGAGAGGAAGGAGACCAGCTACGTGGACATGGAGTTCAAAGTAAGATCAGATGAAAACTCCCCCTGTCATTTTATCTGCAATCATCCTGCATTTAAATTTGACTCTGAACTGTTTATCGTTGTCTCTCTCTCTGCAGGAGCGTTTTGTTATCCAAGTGACAGATTTACTGACTGTCTCCATGATGCTGGGCATCACTGCTCAGGTCAAAGAAGCCGGCCTTGCATGGGACAAAGGCGAGAAGAAGAGTCAGTGCCGTGTGTTTGTTCTAATCTTGCATTTAATAACCATAATGCATTTTTATTAGGTCTTTGTTTTTCCCCCTAAACATGTGTCTGGATTGTTTCAGATCTTGACGTCCTCAGGTCCTTCCAGAATCAGATTGCTTCCATACAGAGAGACGCTGTGTGGTGGCTTCACACTGTGGTTCCCACCATCAGCAAAGTTGGTGCAAAAGACTACGTTCATTGGTTGGTATCTGCTTGCCCCTGAACAGTTTGTGCTTCTTAAACAAATGATGTTTCCATCTACATTAAACATAATTTATCATCATCTATCTCACCTGCAGCCTTCACAAAGTACTTTTCACAGAGCAACCCGAGACATATTACAAGTGGGACAACTGGCCTCCTGAGAGTGACAGAAAGTAAGTCTCCCTTCAGGTTTAAAATGTGTGGTTCTTCAGATTGCATCTACCAATTACTTTTTTCTTTCCCCAGTTTCTTCCTTCGTCTCTGCTCCGAGGTTCCTCTGTTGGAGGACACACTGATGCGCATTCTGGTGATCGGCCTGTCGCGTGATTTGCCTCTGGGCCCGGCTGACGCCATGGAGCTGGCAGATCACCTGGTTAAAAGGGCGGCTGGAGTTCAGTCTGATGGTGTGTGAGGATCCAATTCGTCTGTAACTGTTTCTGAGTGTCAGTGTGTTCAGTGTGTCACTCTCTGTACATTTTTCAGTATTCAAAGGGGCATCTCCTTATTTACATCTCGTCCTCTCACGTCTGCAAAATAGTTTTAGGCGAACAAGAGGAAACGGCAAATACGTGATATTATTCTTTACATTTTGAAGCTGCAGAGGTGACTGACTGTTCGAAAACAGATCTGGAGGTCCTGAGAGTGGAGAGGATCCAACTCATCGATGCGGTGCTGAATCTGTGCACATATCACCACCCAGAGAACATTCAGCTGCCAGCGGGGTACATCCAATGTCTTTTAAAAACTTCATTAGGTCATACAGTTTTTAGTCGATAATAACGAATGACTCTATGTTTAATTTTAAGGTACCAACCACCAAATCTGGCGATATCCGCGCTCTATTGGAAGGCTTGGCTGCTGCTGCTTGTGGTGGCTGCATTTAATCCGCAGAGAATAGGTACATTTAAATTTATGTTTCATACATATGTTTAGTTTTCAAATGTATTTAAAGTCATTAAATTGTGTGTTTTGATATATTGCGTGACATTTTTCATTTTCTTTGTTTAGGTTTAGCTGCTTGGGACGGCTATCCAACGCTGAAAATGCTCATGGAGATGGTTATGACAAAGTAGGTAAAGGTGATCATTTAGAGTTAAGTAACTCCTAGTTGATTAATGACGCTTAACCAACACATGTCTCTGTGTTTAGTAACTACACCTACCCTCCTTGCACCATTGCTGATGAGGACACAAAGACAGAGATGATCAACAGGGAGCTGCAGATGTCCCAGCGAGAGAAACAAGACATTCTGGCCTTTGAGAGTCACCTGGCAGCAGCGTCCACCAAACAGACCATCACAGAGAGCAACAGTCTGCTGTTATCTCAACTTACCAGCCTGGATCCACAGTAAGACATTTCACAGTTTGTGAAAAAGTGACTTAAATGAGACTAAACAGACATCCATCAGAGCAGGGTACATCTCTGCTCATACATCAGAATGTTTTGAAATGACTTATTTGGCTAAAAGTACATTAATTCTGATCCTGATATTTTTTCGTATCTCCCATGATATTGTCCTACTCATGAAATGCAGCTTTAAACATTATACCTTGTCAATATTATTACTACAGTCTATATTAAAATGAATATTCTACTAAGGTCGAGGTAAAAAAATAAATCCTGCCCAAAGATAATAAATAAGGATAATAAGCAGTTTGCTGTTGTTTCAGTTATGTTATATAAAGTCATTCATAACATTCGAGATAAATGAGTTCCTACAGGGAGAAGGACTAATGGTTTTTGTTTGTGTTCAGGGGTCCTCCTCGTCGACCTCCACCACAGTTCCAGGAGCAAGTCAAAAGCCTCAACCAGTCCCTGCGTCTGGGACACCTCCTCTGCCGCAGTCGCAACCCAGACTTCCTCCTCAACATCATCCAGAGACAGGTAACAGGCAAACAAACATGTTTTCGCTGTGCCTCAGATAACGGAGAGATTTGCAAGCACTTGCTCAGGATACATCTACTGAGCCTAAAACCATGTAGCCCATCTATTAAAAGATGAAATAACACTTTTGTAGTGTCACCATAGGTCAAGTAAGTAAGTAAGGTGCACTTTCAATCCATCATAGGCTTCCTCTCAGTCCATGCCCTGGTTGGCTGATCTGGTTCAGTCCAGTGAGGGGTCCTTGGATGTGCTTCCAGTGCAGTGCCTGTGTGAATTCCTTCTGCACGATGCTGCAGATGAGAGTCTGCCGATAGAGGACGACGAAGAAGGAGAGAGCAAAGAGCAGAGGGCCAAGAAGAGACAAGTATGTTGATGATTTTAAACGGAAGCTGTCCTGTTTTTATATTTGTTTTCTCTGAGCCACTGATCTTTATTTGTGAACCCCTGAGTGAATCTCAAATCCTCTCTGTTCCTCTCAGAGACAACAGAAGCAAAGGCAGCTGCTTGGACGACTGCAGGATCTTTTGCTAGGTCCTAAGGCTGATGAACAGACAACATGTGAAGTGTTGGATTATTTCCTGCGTCGTCTTAGCTCTTCTCAGGTGGCATCGAGAGTCCTGGCTATGAAGGTATCAAACTTATTGGAAGCATATATCATTCTACAACCTCTATCAGCATTGTTATCCCATTTGACTTAATATATTTGCTTTCAGGGTTTGTCTTTGGTGCTGAGTGAAGGAGGCTTGAAGGATGGAGATGAGCGGGATCAACCCATGGAGGAAGATTCTGCAGATGCTGAGCTGTTGCCGGGTTACCAATGGCTGCTGCAGGACCTCCCAAAACTCCCCTTGTTTGACAGTGTGAGGGGCATGACGTCCACTGCTCTGCAGCAGGTCAGCATCTGTCTCAGGCACTGCACTGTCTAAAATCGGAAGCAAAGGTAAAGGTGGATTCCTGAGTAAAAGATAGAAGAGTAAGTCTTGTCTGTCTGTTCCCTCGCAGGCCATTCACATGGAGACTGATCCACAGACGATCAGTGCCTATCTCATCTACCTTTCCCAGCATGCACCAGTGGAGGAGCAGGCCTCTCATAATGACCTTGCACTGGTAATCAAAGCGAGCTGCTTCAATTTCATCATGACATGCTTTTTGTTTTAAGTCAAGTCTAGATGTTGTCTTCGATCCCCCCTGACTGTTCTTTGTGTCGCTCTCTGCAGGATGTTGCGCGGCTGATCGTCGAACGTTCAACCATCATGAACAGCATGTTCTCCAAACACTCCTCCAGGCCTGAGTCCAATGCTGTGCTCTCTGCTTTCCTCACCATCTTCTCTGCTTACATTAAGAGGATGAGGAAGACGAAAGAGGGCGAGGATCTTTACAGCTGGGTGAGCACCACTAAATGAACGACTTTGTCTTTTACATTTTTGGAATCTTCTTGTGGCTTCTCTCACAGTGGCTTCTTATAGGTTAGATAACCCCAGAAGTGCAAAGTTTGGGGCCTAGTTTTCAGGCACATTTCCTGTGATCACCTAAAGATCTTGATAGTGACTGCAATCAAAAACACATTTAAAGCAAATGCTGCAGTTTAATTCCTGTTTGATTTTGATTGCTGAATTATACAGATCAGGGTGGATTCACATGGTTTTCTATTTTTAGTCAGAATCTCAGGACCAGGTGTTTTTGCGTTGGACCACAGGCGAAACTGCAACCATGCACATCCTGGTAGTCCATGCCATGGTCATCCTGCTGACTCTGGGGCCCCCTAAAGGTAGTCCTGTGCATGTCAGATTTCAATGTGTGCATTAATGAAGAACATCTTTGATATTATATGTGTTTTTTAACAATATTCACAGGAGAGAGTGATTTCTATGCTCTTTTGGACATTTGGTTCCCTGACAAGAAACCTCTACCCACTGCCTTCCTGGTTGACACTTCAGAAGAGGCCCTTCTGCTGCCTGATTGGTTGAAACTGAGGATGATCCGATCAGAAGTCTCTCGATTGGTTGACGCAGGTACAACTTCTCCTACTTTGCTGAAACAAACATGGCTCATCAAGTAAATATTGTTTACTGCTTCTAATCATTGCACATGTTTCCCTCAGCTCTGCATGACCTGGAGCCTCAACAGTTGCTGCTGTTTGTTCAGTCCTTTGGCATTCCTGTGTCCAGCATGAGTAAACTGCTGCAGTACCTGGATCAGGCTGTTTCCCATGACACCGACGCACTTGAGCAGAACATCATGGACAAACGTAAGAATCTCCTGCAGATATTCTGTTCTTAAGATTTTGAGATTTGTTGTAAATCTTTCTGATTTGTCTCATTTTGTTTTTCCTCTGCAACAGACTACATGGCCCACCTGGTTGAGGTGCAGCATGAGCGAGGTGCCACCGGGGGGCACACTTTCCATTCATTACTGAGCTCGTCTCTTCCTCCTGACAAAGGTCAGTGACTTTATCTTCCAAATGGTTTGTTTCTTTTCGTCTGCGACTTAGAAAACCCCAAAATGATTATAGCAAGGAACTGGCTTTATCAATGAGTTGTGTCCTAACTCCAAAGAACACGTGGTTACCATGCTGTTAACATGATTGACAGCAAGCGCAGTTTAAAGTTTAAAACAAATAGAGGAAGTTCTGTCTGCCTTTTTGTTTTTTCCTCCCAACAGACGCTCATCCAAAAAACTCTGCTCTTCCTTGGGTCAACAGAAATACTTTAAGATGCCTGTATACCTTATGAATAATATTTCATGGCATAGATTTAAAAATCGACGTAGCAGACAGAAAAAACAAAATTTAAATGATCTAAATTCCTCATTAATGTTTTGACATCCCTCTTAACAGATTCTTCTGAAACAAGTAAGGCTACAGTTACCGTGGAGACGCCCCACAGCTCTGTGAAGATGAAAGCGGCCAGTCAGCTTCCTGCAGTCGGGCCTGACGATGATCTCACTGGCATGTTGCTTCAGGTAGGATTTAACTCGAGAGCTGTTTCTTGTATACGTTGTTCCTTTTTACATTTGGAAAACACTCCGAGCAAAAGTCCTTGACTGCTTAGTCACTGTATCAAAAGGAAATTGTTTCTGTTTCCTTTTCTACGACAGATATTCCCCATAAAGGTGGACCCTCGCTGGCATGGCCCGCCTCCCAGCCACCTCTCTCTAGCCCTGCAGCAAGCCTTGGCTAAAGAACTGATGCGAGCCAAACAAGGCCAGGTTCAGCAGGGTGGGTTGGCATTTCGCCTCCTACAGGCCATCGCTGCCCTGCTCACCTCTACCCATGCAGGCCCCATTGTCATGTCCATGCACTGTAGCCACGCCCTCTCCTGTCCTCTCATGCGCCAACTGCACCTCTATCAGGTGGGGCTTATTAACAAAAAGTGCATGATTCCAATAGCTCATTAATTAAACTGTGAATATATGTCTTTCTGTTTTCTGACACATTTTTTTCTTTTCCAGCGTCTCGTGTCCCAGGACGTTGCTTTTTCCTCACTGTTCCTCAAGGTCATCGTTGAGGTGTTGATCTGGTTGGACAACCCAACGGTGGAGGCAGGACCTCTGAAGACTCTGCTCAGATCCCTCGCTAGTCAGAACTCTCACAAACACAGGCATAATGATGGTGAGGACTTGGACTGTTTCTCTTTTCAGATACTGATCCAGTTATGTAAAACAATGAGTGATGCGTGTCTTTGCCCTGCAGTGCGGACAGGTTTCCTCCACCTGGCTGAGGCTTTGGCATATCGCAGAGACACTGAGGTCCCACTGAGGACCATCATCGCAATGCTGAAATCTGGAGACAGGTGTAATGCAGAAGCAGAGCTCATTGGCAAAGGTATCAATGGAGTTATGTTCATGTGAATTCGTTTGAACTGCCTGATATGTGATAAAGATTAGACAATACAATATTTAAGTACTTAATTCGTTACATAGATTATTGTCTTCAAGAGTCATCAAGAAGATCAATCGATTTTAATCCATTTTAACAATCAATTAAATACAGCATGTTGTATAAAATATTTTTTTGTAACTTTATTAGTACTTTTTAATATTTTGAGTACTGTGAATGTGAATTAGGAACAAATATGGTGGTGACCTGGTTGTTAGATTGTGTAAATTAAATCCAAAAGCCACATATTAAATGGCTTCTATAATTCAGTGGATGTGTACCCTCAAAGTTCATTAGCACTAAGGCATGAAAGACGCCTTCAGTTTTAACATTTGGTTTTCTTATATCAAATGCAGTTCAAGTCCAAGATCCATCATTAATTATGCAGTTTTATTATGATTTTCCAGTGTTACAGGGGCTGATGGAGGTGAAGTCGCCATATTTAGAGGAGCTACTGTCTCTGCTGATGACTGTGGGCACACAGAACGGGACCTCTGGCCCGGTTGCAATGGTGATTTCCCTGCTGCTCCAAGAAAGTGAGGAGCGAGCCGTGAAGAAGGAAGTGGATTCTAACAAGTGAGCACCGCAATTCTATTAAAACATTAATATTTGACACGACTAAATAAAAAGCACAGCCGCCTAGGGAAAATAGAAAACCTGCGTCTGCTGCCGTCCGAGGCCTCGTACTTGTAAACTGCTATTGGATTTGGTTCAGGAAGGTTTAATTGGTTTTGCAGCTTTACATTGGCTTTACACATTCACATGCTGTGAAAATCTCTGAATACTTTACAGAGTATTTTTCGGTTTGGTTCTCAGCAACACGGCCAGAGAGGCAGGTACATATTGGAAGTTGCTCATCGCCATAGGCTATGTCTAGAAGTGTGTAGGGATGTCACAAGGAGTGATACTTCGGTGCCAAGTCGATGCCAAAATTCTAAAAATGTCACGGTACCAAACAATACCAACCTACTGCTGCAGGATGGTTGCTGCTTCTGGATAGAGGCAGGCGTACACCTCATGTCCTCGCTCCCCCGCTGAAATGCGCTCGTTTTGCACCGTCACCGGTCAGAGGTTCTTGGGGCCTGTGCAGTGCTTAGGGTTTGTTTGGTTTGCTGTGGAGTTTATGAGACAATTTAAACAGACAGTATTTTTTTTATATTTAAAATTGGCAATGATTCCTAAGATGTCATTATCAAACCATTATGGCCAAGAAATGGAATTAAGGTTTAATATTTTATAGGTCTACCATAAACCTTATTTTGTTAATAAACAAAAAGGAAAGACAAATACAACCAATATATGGAACTTGAACTACGCAACTATTTTGCTTTTTTTTTTATTCTGTAAATTATCCGTTTTCATATCTGCAAACAAATGCAGACACTGTTATTTCTGTGAACAGCTCATATCGTGGTCTGGTTATAATGGGTCTGTGGAAATAGTAAATATTGTGATTTTCCTGGTTGCAGTAAATCTGCTCATTATAGCCTCATTTCATCTTGGACGCACTGTAGATTTCTTTTCTCTGAGGTCTTCAGTAGTTAAACATAAGCACAACTAACCGTTCAGTTCGACCTTTGCCAGCAGCTCTGAGGTGACCAAGTCAGGACTGAGCTCCGGGCTGCTCGTTGATTGGTTGGAGTATCTCGACCCAGAGGTCACGTCGGTGTGTCCGGACCTTCAACAGAAACTGCTGTTCACCCTCAACAAAGTGAGATAAGCATAAATTACCTTCAGCGTATAGGACTGTATCTGCTGCCAGTGCTCAAATGTGTGTGCTTGGAGTCAGTCATGCATCTTATTTCTCTATTTCA
Organism: Paralichthys olivaceus; assembly: GCF_024713975.1. Classification (NCBI taxonomy): domain Eukaryota; kingdom Metazoa; phylum Chordata; class Actinopteri; order Pleuronectiformes; family Paralichthyidae; genus Paralichthys; species Paralichthys olivaceus. Next base: position 9,510,790 of record NC_091097.1, read on the forward strand.
GGTACGAGGCACCCCCGCATACAGACCCTATCTTCTGGCCTTGCTCACACATCAGTCAAACTGGTCCACCCTCCTGCAGTGTATCAGTGCTCTTCTCATCAAGCGACGAGACTACAAGTACGACTTCTTATTTTGTTTAACATTCTCCCAGTCATGGTTTGGTGTGATTTCAGTAGATTCAGCATAATGTTCATATTACACAATTTTAGACTCGATTTTCCATTGGTAGACAAAAGACCCAGATTGGAGCCAAATCTGCATTGTTGCATCAGTTGCAAAATCTGGAAGAGTAAGCTACAAACAGCCAATCAAAGCACAGGACGGTTTGAATGCAGTATAAAGCTTGGACATAAGTCGGAGAGTTCTCCTGCTGAGAAATGGTGTTATGTGTGACTCCCTGTCGCTAGTCAGTTGTGTAGTATAAGCTCACAACACCTACAACACTCCCAGAAACAAGGCGGCAAGTTGTTTTGTGTGAACCGCAGAGCAATCCGACAACTTTGAAAGTCGTCTGAACTTGGCATTAAAGTTAGAACTAGTGTTAAATATCCACTTCTCTCTTTTTTTTTTAGATTGGACCCATCATCAGCCCTTGATTTCCTGTGGGCGTGCAGCCACATCCCCCGTATCTGGCAAGGACGTGACCAGAAGATCCCTCAAGTAAGATCAACAGCACACAGTTATTAGATGTGATGATTTTTCCTGCAGTTCTGCTCATGATGACTCATTGTTGACTTATCTTTTCCTCGGTGCAGAAGAAAACGGAGAAGTTTGTGCTGCGACTCAGTTCAGAGGAGCTCATCAGCCTGGTGGACCTGATCTTGTCTGAGTCGGAGCTCAACAGTCGCGACTCACAACATGACGACAGCGTCAGCGTGGACCAGGCCTCCCGCTCCCTCATCCAGTCCCGGCTGCCCCTCCTTCACTCCTACTGCAACGGAGATCTGGAAAACATCAAGAAGGTGTCGGAGTACCTCATCAACTGCACAAAGAAATGGGAGGACAGGTAAGGTGTATGCTTATTGCTTCAATACTCATCTATTCTCGAATCTTCCGTCATTCTCACCCCTCCATTTTCATTCTACAAGTTTCACCAAAGCACTCATTCCATCTATTTGAACACATCTTATTGTTCTTTCTAATTAGCCCCAAACAGTGAAAGTATTTTTTTTTCCCTTCCTGTTATGGTGTGCGGATAAACTTGGGAGAAAATCGCACTAGATTCTCCTTCTCAGTGCAGATGAACTTTCCTCTGTCAGCCACAATGCTGTGGACCAGGGAAAACTCGATAATTAGGTCTATTGGTGTGAAATTAAAACCAGCAGAAGTCGTCTATACTGTGATCTCTTTAAAAGCTCAGTGTATTATAATGAAGCCAAGAGGATTAAGGCTGAAGCTCTAAACTTGCCTGTGTTGTGAATTCCTGCTCTGACTTAGCTGTCAGAGATCAGGGTGCAACTCTTTGTGGAGGCAAACCCTCCTTTCATGAATGTGTCTCTGGTTATTAAACCACTTTAATGAGGAAACTTTGGCCAAGGTCAAGCAAAATTAGCTTCCGAATTACAGTATTTTAAGTACAGCTAAGCTGCCTGGTAAAACGGCTGCTTGTGAAAATATGGCGGGATAAAACCATGTTGAAAGTAAAGGGTTTTGGCCTTGTGTTGAATAAACACATGATTGTATGTGAAGCATTCTTCTTGCGAATGCTCGCTGTCAGATAAGCTGGTGTTTATTCCAATTACACAGCAACTATTGAACGACTCTCTACTCTTGGTCAAGGTCGCTGTAGTTTTGCTGAACATATAGCTGTAATAAACTTTTCAGTCAGTGGAGAGTATAGTGCATCATTTGAGCCTGACACGGGCCTGAGCCAGTAAGAGGATTGTATGAATCTGCAGTGACTCGAAGGCAAATACCTCAGAATTACATTATGCTATTCATGCGCCTACTTTGTATTAATGCACATTAATTATTGTGGCCTCTAGACGGAAACAATAGAGAAGTGTTGGATCGTGCTCTTTAATCTCTGATCTCGTATTAACTCTGGTGATAATCACTTGAAAGAGATGGGAAAATAACTGAAATTCACAAAAGCCAACTGGGAACATAGTCTGCTCCATAATGTTTGTTGCAGTATAGACCAGAGCTCACTTGAGTTGAAAATCTGCAACAAACTTTTCGGAGCTGCACAAAATTGGTCAACCAGTCACTGTCAGTTAAATGGCTTCAGGCTACACAACTCAATAACATCAGGGATTACAGTGTTGATGATTTTGCTGCTAAGCTGTTGGATTTACGACGCACTGTTGAACTGTCCTGAGCCACTAATAACATGTACACACAGTTTACGTCCCTCTTCTGTTTATTCTGTTTTTCAGTTCGATGAATAAGAGGTGCCAGAACTTTCTGCTGCAGATCTACCTGCATTTTCCAGAGGTCATCCAGCACGTCACCCTGCCCGACGGCACCCTGAGCAGCGGAGGAGCTGCGGATGGCAGCAGCTGCAAGGTGAAGATCTCTTACAGACAATAAATTGAACCGATTATGTTGTGGCACTTAAAGTTTTAAAAAGATATTTCACTTACAACCAGAAGCTTGCTATTCATTATCTTCTTGAGTAAATTTGAGTGAGAGCAGATTGTGTAATTGCTGTGTAATTAAAAACCCAACAGCACCAGCAGCTGTATTGTCAAACAGTTCACTAAATAAAGGGATAACTTAAAGAAGGAACAGGATCTTAATGCCTCCATACATAGGGAGGGATCATTAAATGGTTTGAGTTTGAAAATGATATGTATCATATGCCACGGCCTTCACGTGTTAGACCACGAGCATCAAAACACCGAGGGAGAAAATATATTTTGGAAGAATGATGTGCCATGATGTTATTGTCTTTATCCTCATTCATGTGCTTGATATTGAATACTATTTGAAATCCCATATTTAAAACCATGACACCACACAGAGTACAGTATTTATTTCCCCTTCCCAGCTCGACGTCCTGGTCCATCGTCTGGTCACTCTGCTCGCTGACGTTGGAGACTCAAAGTCTGTTGAAAACCGCGTGTCTGACGCCAACCTGGCCTGTCGTAAGATGGCTGTGTCGCACCCTGTCCTTTTGCTGAGGTGAAATACGAAAAAAAAGAAATATTTCATGCTGTAGTTTTAATCCACAAATTAAGAGATTAACTTCCGCCACAGACGACGATACGACCTGCTGACTTTTTCTCCACAGACACCTGCCCATGATCGCAGGGCTTCTCCACGGCCGCATTCACCTGAACATGCAGGAGTTTCGGCAGCAGAACCACATGACCTTCTTCAGCAACGTGCTCGCCATCCTGGAGCTGCTGCAGCCACTCGTGTTCCACAGCGACCACCAGAGGGCGCTTCAAAACTGCCTTCTCTCCTTCATGAAGGTCCTTCAGGTGGGCGGCTCACAGGCTTTCAGATCCTCACCGGGAGATTCTGGACAGAGATTAGATTCACGGTGTTCCTGTGTGTTTCCTCCTGTAGAACTTTCAGAGGACTCGTTCTCCGTTGGTCTTCATCAACAAATTTCTGCAGTTCACACAGAAGTACATCACGCACGATGCAGCGGCCGCCATTCCTTATCTGCAGAAGCACTCGAACATATTACAGTTAGTATATCATGGCAATATCCTTTTCTAGGATTCATTTGTGACACATTTTAAAAATTGTTGTATTGTACAGAAGTGGAACTCTGCTGTTTGTCTTTTTAGGAATCTGTGTGCAGAGAACCCGGACCTGGTCCAGCTGAAGTCTCTGCTGGCTGGACTCACGTTGCCAGTGAAAAACTCCTCTGCAGAGGTCGCGACAGAGGACAGAGATGGTGAGCAGCTTTCTCTGAGCACATGGAGTCTTTACAAGTCTATCTAGAACATGAGCACATTTAAAATAGGGTGTTTGTACAGAATCTCATTTCTTCAAGTAAAGCGAATGTAGTTTTATACCGTAATCTCTGGTTACATTTTAAGATACAACCTTAAAGTCATTTTGCAGAGGCATGCATCTTTCTGAATAATTGTTTTTTTTTCTTTTTTACCAGATGACGTGTCCACTGGTTCCCTTCCTCTCGTCAACATATCTGCCTCCGTCTCACTGAGCGCGGCTGACATGACGATGTACCTGAAAAAGATGTCTAGAGGAGAAGCAGTCGAGGGTAACGAAACACCTCTGCCGAGATGCCACGTGTATTAATCCTGTTTCATAATGAGTAATACCTAGTTTCTCTTTTTTTTTTTTTTTTTTGCTATAGATGTGTTGGAGGTGTTGACAGAGGTGGATGATAAGTCGAGGAGGAGCCCAGAGATCATCCAATACTTCATTGTGAGTCATACAAAATAGGCACACACTAAAAACTAGGGTCAAGTGCAGCACCCGTCAGTCTGTAACACGTCCGTCGCCACTCTGTGTTTCTGTTGTTTGTAGAACGATCTGCAGAGACTCATGGTTTCCTCTGAGGAGCTGTGTCGGAACATGGCCTTCAGTCTGGCCCTGCGCTGCATTCAGAACAATCCCTGGTAAGTTTACAGCCGACCTGCAGAGAGCAGGCTGGAGCCGAGCGGGAGTGTGCAGAGATAAACAAAGAAGGAAATAATTAAATAAAAAGAGCTTCAGCAAATTTAAACCATCAGTTGTTTTCACCAGTTTCTATTAATTAGGTAACGTGTGTGTTTTCTTTGCTACAGCCTGGCAACAGACTTCCTGCCAACCTTCATGTACTGTATGGGCAGTGGGAACTTCGACGTGGTACAGACCGCGCTCAGGAACCTTCCAGAATACGTGCTTCTCTGTCAAGGTAAGAGCAAACACATGTCTGTCTTGGATTCTATGTGACCAAACAATATAAATATATATTTTTTTATTAGTAAAAAGTTATTTAATAAAGCCTGCATCATTGTCTCACACATCCACCGCAGCATTGTTTCAAGTACTTTCTTTCTCCTCCCTCCAGAACACGCAGACATCTTGCTCCACAAGGCGTTTGTTGTGGGTATCTACGGACAAATTGACACCAGTTCAATGATCGCAGAGTCGATGAAAGTCCTTCACATGGAGGCGACAACATAACAGTAAAGCTCACAACTTCCAGTGTCGCTCTCTGCCATCGCTGCGTTCCAGATTTTTTTTAGTTTGATGTCATATTAATTTGATCACAGCAGATAATCAGACTCTCTTCAGTTCTTCACATTAGATGCTTCTCCAGCGAGCTACAAACTCCCAGTAGGGGAATAATTTAGTGACTTCAAAGAATGTATTAAAACTCCCTCTAAATTAGTTGAACATGTAATAATTACAACTATGAAATTACTGCCATTGCAATGAAGTCACAATTACAGCATTCATTACTTCGTGAAGGAAGTAAATTATTTTTTTAATTGAAAATGTGACAATACATTAACCAGTAATGAAATTTGAACAAAAACCGGAACATTATTAAGTGATGTTATCATAACATCCAACATATAATACACAAACTGGGTAAATAATAGAAATGGTTGATTTAATTATTAAAAATTGTAATGTATTTATATTACAACTATATTCATAATTGTATTATAGTTCAAGTTGAAGTTAAATTTAAATTATTATAAACATGTATTTTTAGAGGGAGATTTTTACATTTCTAGATGGTCAGCAATTACATCATTCAACAATACAAGTGTCATTGTGTATTAACACTCATATTTTTACCTTTGGCTTAATTTTTTTAATAGTTTCAACATGAAAAATCAACCGCTACAATCACATCTTACTTTGTGTAAATTTTTTTAATAAACATCTAAAACATTTCCATCAAGATCCATCTTGTGAGTTTTATGAGCAGTTTGCTAAATATTGAGACAGCGAACATGTCAAACAGTTGACTGCAGCTGCCAAACAACTTGAAAAGTATTAAAAATGAGAAGCAAAAATACAAAGACAATGTCATTGCGCAAACTAATAACAAATGAAATGAATTATTTAAAATCATGATGCTTTTCTGTTACTAGAACACTGTCTGTGAGCTGCATTGATATGAACTGAATAAAATATTTTTTGGGGAAATGAAGTTTCATTCATCTTTATCTGACAGGAAGTGAAAAGGGCAACACAATCCTGCAGTGGAGACATTTTACAATGTTTAATTGAGAAGCAATTTAATGTTGAAATTATAAAAAAAAAAAAAAAAAGGAGAACACAAATTTCCGAAAGAACCAATTATTACCTTTCAAAGAAACATGTTAGCACCTCGAACGAGATTGAAGGGGGTAAAATAAATGGAAGGTCTGCAGCCTTTCATTTCATTCCAATAATTCTTGGATCCTGATAAAACTGGAAACAGCTGTCATTGGAACGCTCGCTCTTCACTGGGGTGTAACAGACAAATTAAAGGCGTGATGCACACGCTGTGATGGAAACCATTTTGCCATGAAAGTGTGAGTTGTTTTGCCCGCTGCCTCTGACTTGGTGTGGAAACCTCTTGATGGAGTCACAGGGATTTGTTAAACAGTGTGTGGGCATGCTGGTAAACTAGGAAAGTGGACGTCCCCATTCATGGTAAATTAACCGTAGCGGTAATTGTTCAATCACACAGACCGAAGGCTGCTTTGAAGAAGCAATGTGGGTAGAGGCCATTTTGCAACGACAACCGCTTCTGGTGTTTTGTTACATAGGAGGAGATGAAGCCACCGAGGATCCTCGGTGAGGGCGAGACATGCCCACACTGGTGGGTCAGTGGAGTCTGTCGATCAGAAATGGAAGGTGTGAGATACGCAGGCTGGATGTGAACAAATGAAAGCAGGTTATTGCAGCCTTGAGGTTAAAGTGACTCAAAACTGCCTGTTTACGGTCATTTACAGGATTTAAATAAATATGACACCCAGTAGAGCTCATAGCTCCACTAAAGCCAAACAATCCTACACATGATAGTTCTCATCGGGTTGTTTAAAAGAAAAAAGAAAATAACCAAAGGATTTATTTGCCATGAAACTGTTAATTAAAGTGAAAAAAAAAATCCTGAATCCACCTTTTAATCCACACCGGCACCAAAACATCTTGGCCTCCATCCCTGAGCCCTTCTCTCCTCAAGTTTGGAAGTTGGGTTCAGTCATTTTGCCGCATCCTGCCAACAAATACACAAACAGACACACAGACACAGGTGAAAACATAATACATGTTTCTTTGTCTTCTGAATCATCACAATCCCTCTTTATGCATATATTATATCATCACACATCTGTTGCTATAACTTGTCCATATGTACACCTAATAGCGTCCTACCCATCATGCACCCTACCTGCTGATCTCTCAATGCCGTCTCAGTCCGCGATGTGTTAATTGCACCTGTATGGTGTCCTATAACTAGCCGAAAGCTCTGTTTATGGTTATCAATCAACTTACTGCACAAGTCCTAGCAGCCTGGGCTCTTGGTCAGGCGCCAGCATCCTATTGGCTGGGCAGCAGTGAGGCGGAACAGGGATGAGTGACAGCTAACGAGGAGGGGGGGGGGGGGGCGCTGCACTGCTGAATGGTCTTGACGGACCACTGACAAGTTAACAACCCTGCGCCCTTTATTCATCGCACCAGGCTGGGTGCCCTGGCATGCAGCTGCTCATTTGTCCGTACGGAACATTTTTGAGTGCAAGGTTATAAAATATCTTCACAGAACTTATTTATTGAGGTAACCATGGAAACTAAGTAACTAACAAGTGCAGTTCTGATGACTGTACTTTACCTAAAGCAAGTTTGCACTTCTTCTCCCCAACATTTCAAAGGGAAGTATTTTACTTTTTAATTCCACGACACGTTTCTGACAACATTAGCGACTTTTCAGATTATGATGTCACATAGGAAAGCAAATATTAAACACGTTATATACAATATAGTGTTAAAAAGTATCACATTCCTCTGCCAACAGTCCCCTTCAATTAAATTCAGGAATAATTCCCTGGGGAAATTGTGGAAATGTTGTAAATCTCACAATGTTGATCTAATCTCCTTTATAATCTAATCCTAATCTTGTGAATTTTGGGAGTTGGCTTGATGAAGAGAATTTGAAGGTGTCAGGAGTCTGAAGGATGCCAGGGTGTCCACAGCAGAACTTTTACTACTTTCTTTTCTACGCTTTCTTGTAATACTTTCTGTTCGTACTTTTCCAGCATGTTAAGTTTTGAATTCAGGGCATTTACTAGAGAGTTCTAGTTTCCGCTCATAGTTTATTGGTACTTTAACTTGAGTAAAGATTTTGAGTATTCTTCCAGCACTGACCACGAGGCTGTTGAAATACGATGTGACATATTGTGTCAAAGTGCAGACACGCAGTTGCCAGTGCGTCTTCCTGCCCATGTGAAAGTGGACAGTGAGCGGACAGGAATGCGGCCAGCGGAGGCTTCGTCTTGGTTTCTCTCTCTGCTACACGAGGGGCCCCGATGTGCCGCTACCTGCCCGTGCACATCTGTCTGCTCTCCGTCTTCCTCTCAATGGCACCCTCGCCTTAGATCATCTCCTCTTCCTCCACGCTTGAGTTGCACTTGGCTTGCGTGGAAAAAATGTGGACCGTCTCTCGCCTCTCTTCTCCCTGGCACTTTGATGTCTCAAGTGTGATTGCTCTTGGATTGTGGCCGCTTTCCCTTGAAGGTTTTGACATGAAAAGCACACTGGGCTCTCAGGTTTATCCCATGGCCAGTGATCCAGGACTAAAACAATCAGGCCGCTCACTGCTGGATACTATTACCAGGGAGAGTGAGGCACCGAGCATAGGGGTCTCCTCAGCCGTGAAACACACTTTTCTTCCTAGTTACAAACACATTTTAGGTGTGTTGATTGAATTATACCAATCCACACTTCCATTAATAGATTTTAGTTTGAATCTTTTGTGCAGGTTGACACTAAAACACACTTGCAGGCAGCTGGAGAACATATTCCTGGTGTGTTTGCACAGAGGTGGACGACCGAAATGATTCAACATTTGTAATGAATTAAATAGAAATGAGGCCAGTAATTGCAGTTAAGATTGACCCAATCTGATAAGTATGATAATGTGACATGCCATTAACAGCCGCCGCATAAGTGACAACCCTTAAGCTTCACTTACACTTTCATTAAATATTGATCTTATCTGTGCTCATTTATGTTCGAGGCTGCAAATTACACCAGATAGATATATTCCCATGACAGCGGAGCTGACGATAATCATCCGTCTCCGTGTGACATTTGGCAGAACTGGTGTTTTATGAACTGAAGTGCCACCGTCGTGAAAGAGAAAGAATAATACTGTGCTGTGTTGATGATCTCCATTATGTCAGATTGTATCTTGTCACACTGAGGGCAGAGTGTGACAGTTAATCCACTTCAGCCGTGTCTGTCACGGAGAAGAGGTTAAATAGCCCATTTGAATTTTATCTCTCTGAAAAGTGTTTTCTGCAACAAATTCAAAGATGAGAAAACGGTACTGTATCTCAGTGTAAACCCTGGTAATATGTGCATATTTATACAGCTGCAAGCAGCTGTTTTCAGCAAGAACGCCCTTAAACCCACTGTACGCTGAAAATGCTCAGCACCAAACAGTAGACGCACACAGAGACTCACTGCTGAGGATTTAGCAGCTGAAGAGCCACATATTTCTCAGCGAGGAAACGGAGCTGAACAGAAAACTATTTGTACAACGTTTATCATGTCAGATTAAAAGATAAGGATACGTCAGTGTTGTGTTCAGTGTTGTTTTGAAAAGAAAAACTCTGTTATGACAGCTTTAAAGCTTCTCCTCAGATGTTCTCTATTTGTATTTACTTGGTTTTCCCACCAAAAAATCAACTTGCTCCACATCACAGTTGTATGACTTTGATTGTGTGATAGTAAAAACTGTTTTGACGCCAATCGTGTTCCAGTGTGAAACTGACTTTTTTCTAAATCCTACAGTTACAATATTCACTCTCTGTTAGCCTGTTTTGTTGATTTGCTCTGTTACTGTCTGCACCTCTGTCCATCCTGGGAGAGATGCTTACCTGCATTAAGAGCCGAAGATGTCGCCCCTTGTTAAGCTTTATGGGCCAAATTAAGATTTGTGAATAAGTGGCTTTACAAACAGAATTTGATTGATTTGGTTGGTTGAGCTGATAATTACCCTGCACTATGTCATCAGCAGTTAGTCTCCATATGTGTCTGTCTGCTGTTTGCTGCTGAAAATATTGTACAGTGGGTTTAAGAGTATTTTTGCTAAAAACAGCTGCCTGCAGCTGTAGAATATATAATTTGCACATAAGATCTATTTCTCAAACTGTTACCAAGGTTTATACTGTGTTATATATGTTTTATATAGTTTTCTTCCATTGGACTTTACTGAAGAAAACACTTATTAGTGGTTGAATGTGCTTCCATGATAAAATTTCCTTCTTCAGCAGATGAAAGTGAAAACAGCCTTTTACAGTCTGCGCACGCTTCATTCTGCAAAGTGAAGTCCAATCATCCAAGTAAAGTAACAATAATCAAAACACACGTTTCAGCAGAGAGGGACTTTAAGTGTTTCCAAATGTGAGGATCTCTGTTATCTGAGATCAAGCGACACACCTTTGAAGGGGAGTTCCGATGTCCCTTTTCCTCCAGTTTGCAGCGAGTGAGTGAATGAATGCAAGCTGAAACAAGTCAAGGTTTGCTGAACCGACAGATAAAACACATTATGTCCCTGCTGTCGAAGGTCTGCTAATGATACGATGATTGCCATTTTAGCTGTGGATCTCCAGTGTTGCCTTATCATCCCGGGGAGCTAGACATACCTGAGCGAGCAACAAGGCCGGGCATTAGCCGACACCATTGTTGTCTTAATGCCTCCTTCAATTATCTTTAGAGCAACTACTGTCAGAACCTCCCCCACCGGTTTTTCACCAATTTTGTGTCTGATTATCTGGATCAATGGGACTTAACGGAGCCACGCACAGACAAACAGAATTTTGCAGGGGGGTGGAGGAACGGGGTCTATTTTCAGACAGAGCAGAAATCCCTGTAACTACCTGTGTGCCAGGGACAAACGCAGATGGCTATTCAGTCATCAGTTCCACCACACACAGTGTTTGTTTAGCCACAGCTCAAAGCAGACACTTTTAATCTATTTTCCTTTTCCCAGCAGAACTCGTAAAAACCAAGAAATGGTTCATTTCAGTGTCTGTCTGTCTTTTTTCTCACACACAAACAAACAGAAGTGCTGAAAACTGTGAAACTTTGCCACGGTATTAATCAAATATGCCTTTTCAGCATTTTGAGATTATAATATAATGGAAATAAGCACCTCTCATTAAGCTAAACATGTTTTGTATGTAGGGCGGGGCAATCCTCCACACCTCCTTCACTCAGGTGTCTTTTTAATAATATGACGAAACAAAACCCACAACTATGTATCAAAGTAAACAAGAGGACAAAAACACAAATGAAATAGAATATGTTAAATCTAAATGAACATACTTATTTATAGATGATAATATATCATGTCGCTCTTTGGAGTATCAATCCTTCATCTGCAGAACTTCAGTCACAACATTTTTCTCTTCTGCTGTTTTGGCCCAGAGTTTGAGGGCCACAGCAGCAAAGGCTCTGTCTCCACTGTTTTTCAACCTTGCTTCAAATATAATGTGATATGTATCATGATAAATATCAATATCGACTGATATGAAAACCTGTAATACATCATATCGCCCTGCTCTATGGTCCAATGGTGTGAAAGAGCATATCTAATAATGACAAGATTTCCTATTAAAGGTTCAGTGTGTAGGTGTTTAGTGTGTCCAGTTTGGATGACTGTAAAAACAAAAATCTAAAGAATTTAGATCATTACACATGAGTGAAAAATATCACTAGGATTATTTTATATTCAATTTCTGCCCAAACATCCTTTTCACCTAAATCTTACTCACTGAATCTTTAAAGTTTAAACAGGGAAGGTTTGAAATTTTGTTTGAAAAACTTGTAAAACCACCTCAACATCAACCTTTAGTCACATTACCTTCTGCCAAACCCTAATCCTGACCTGCTCATTGCCTCCACCAAGACTTTAATGTGGTGTTTGAACAGGTGCAGATGAAAGGGCCACAGGTGAGGCGTTGGCGGCCCTCGCTGCTCGCACAGGTACGACCGTCCTGTGACTCACCTCAGCCCTGACCAGCTGCCTCCTGCTGACGTCCCACGGCTGATCAAAGCCAGTCCGCCGGTGACGACACTGACAGCTCAGTGTTTTCACCGCCGTCTCGGTGACGAGCAGTTAGCGGGACGTGCTGTTAGGTGATACGGATTAATTGACTCACCTGTGTTTAATTCACACAGACAGCGCTGGCGATCATCTCATCAGAGATCCATCAACGCTAAGCTACAGCTGCTTTGCTCTAAGGGAAAAAAAGTGTTAATAATCTTCCTGTCTTCACTGTTAATGTGTTGATTTGTGTGCTTTGATCGGAGATGGAAGATTCCTGTAAGTGTCTGCGAAACACTCACTGTTGCATGTTTTACAACAGTGGAGCTAAGAAAACATCACTTCCTTCAATTATTGCTCAATATCCTACATGTCTGAATGGTGTAAAACATCTGAAGAAAAACACACAATGGACTCCACCAATCACACTGCTAATAAATACTACACACTTGGAATCAAGTGTAACTAGAGCATGTTCCTCCATCAAGGCCCAACACTTCCACTATGAAATCACATTTAAATTCACTAGATCCAGATTTTTATTTGGATCCTACACACTGATAGATATTATTAGGATCAACATGTCTGTTTTTTTTTTTCCATCATGATCCATTATTCCCTGGTTAAGTGGTGAACATGCTGGATCCAACCCTGAGGTGAAAAAAACAAAATGGCACACAATAAAACACATTCCTTCACCAAGCCCCAACAAATTAATCAAGTTGCATCAAATGGCACAAAATCATATCCTCGAATAATCCCTGATTTATTTCATCAAGACGTGAGTTATTCCCTAGGAAATTCACCAGCCATGCCACATTCTTCTACCAAGTTTCATGAAAATCCCTTTTTTCCCTCTGCTAAAACAGAAACCCACACACTAGAGCAGCACTTTTTTCATTATATGCAAAATGAATATGTCTTTTTTAATAGTCAAGCCAAAACAATGAAACTGTTTTTACCGTTGTCATTGTTCTAATACACCCAGTTTACCAGGTTTGTTTATGACATTAATTCCTGCTGTCATGATAAGAAATCTGTGTGTTTACACTGCTCTTACTTGCGAGGTTAATCGACAGGATATTTTTCCACAGCCTGTCTTGATGACAATAAATTTAAACAGTAAAATCAACAGTAGGAGGAAACATGACATTACTTTGAGAGATTAAAAACATCTGACAAATGAGCTTCTCAGGTTTGTTTGTCCTGGAACTCGCTCTTCAGGGTTCGCTGATCTTTTTTTGTCCAACAGGACTGAACAACCTGTGTTTTCATTAAGTCAGCTCGGCAGTTATTTGTTCTTATTACACTTGACAACTGTTAAACCAGTCAGATAAGAGTTTTGCAAATCTTCACGGTGTTGCGTGTGCACACTGAGCTTCTGTCCATCTCCCTGCTTGAAACGTCAGAGATGTTGTAACCCGTCCCTGGTAGAAAGAACGTTCCATAACACTGAAATAGAAATATATTGCTTTCCCAATCACACCCTACGACTAGGAAACACAGCGAACACTGATGGGGTAACACTGATAATCCACTGAGGGATGAATCACAGGTTGGATTCTCACCTCTGTCCTATAAACCAACCCCTGCTGTCTGTCTGGAGGTCATGTGACCAGGGAAGGAGGGGGGGAGGATTTGCCGAGAGGTGCAGAACAGCTCAGGTGAGACCACCTCCGCTACTTAAGTCATACCTTCGCTCTTCAGGCGACACCTTATACCTGCACAAACAGCAGCTCTCACAACTGGACTGATACAGGGATCCAACTCACTCTTTTATTTTGTATTACTCTGGATGTTGGGATGCATTTCATTGTTCACCCAGCATCCCTGTAGGACTGAGCCTGGACTGCCCCTCAATATTGGACTTTTAATAGCTTGGACATGTTTGGCCCGGGGCAACTGGTCTCTACCCTCCTCCCTGCAGTTTTCCATTCACCTGCTGCAGCTCACCTTTTCCCGGCGTTCCCAACCAGACTGGGCTCCCAACCTCAGATCCTGATCCCAGGGCCCTTCATCAGCTACGAATCCCTGAGGAGTTATCTGCAGCCGGAGCCATGCAAGGAGGCGTTGCTGCTGGCCACGCAGGCGGTCGGGCTGGGGCCACTCTCGGAGGGCGTAGGTGAGTTCAAAGCACCTGTGGCCAAATAGAGACTGACTGTACAATAAAGGACGTGTGCAGATACAGCTCATCAGCCAAACTGGCACAGTCTCTAAGACAGTCAGTGAGTCACCATCCGATTGCAGTGTAAATGTTTACAAAAGATTGGCTAACAGCTCGAAACTAACAATCAATTATCAAGCAGTGTTAAAGTGGGCCTAATGATTGCTGCGCTAATTACCCAATTTACAGCCATTAGTTCTTTGTCACCCGTTGGCGATTGTGTAATTGGTGCTCGTGCTTTCCAGATGAACAGAGGCCAGTGAAGCAGCGTCGCGCACGGGCCAACTACAGCAGCTGGCAGCTGGAGGAGCTGGAGAAGGCCTTCGAGACCACCCACTACCCAGACATCTTCATGAGGGAGGCCCTGGCCCTCAGACTGGACCTCATCGAGGCCAGAGTGCAGGTGACCGACTCACTGAACTCTCTCTGAACATGTTCGCTTCAAACTCATCGTGGAAAGGTTTAATGTTTATTTGTACAGCATCAAATCACAGCATATTTTATCTCAAGGTACTTTACACAGGAAGGTTGAGACCTTGTAATATCTTGTATAAAGGTCAATCACAACCAACTTGTGCTGCAACATTTAATCCCACAGAGCTCTCACTTAAGTTCTATTCAAGATCTCAAAGTTTTCAACAGTATCACATCAATTCTTGGAAAATGGATCCTATTTTGCCACAGCAATGTATATTTCTGTTGATATAAATGTAATATAGCTTGAATACAGTGACATTTCTATCTTAAAATAGTCGTCACGTGCCGATATGAGCATAAGTCCCTGGTTGTACTGTACTCGGTCCTCTGGTCCATACAGTATTTCACGATGCGCTCTGTCCAAATTTGTTGAAAAGTTCAGCTTCAGCTGTTACAGTTAGATCAAATAAGTCTTATGTAAGAAAATAAGATTTTCAGCATGATTACATTGGCATCACATTAGAAAGAAATCTGAACCGAATGATTAAAGCAACAAATAACTCTTTCAATTGACTATGAACTTTTTCTTTTTGTGACTTTAAAGGCACATTTTCCAGATGTCGAATGTATATTTATATCTATATTTATATTTTGTGTACAGGTTTGGTTTCAGAACCGTCGAGCCAAGATGAGGCGGCAGCTGAAGCTCCAGAGCCAGCTTGTAGTAGCAGGGGCTTTTGTTAAAAGAGACAATGATGAAGCCTCTGAGAAAGCAAGCAGGAGTTCAGAGCAGCAGTCAGAGACTTCTGACAGCGAGCACTGGGAGAAGCGACAGGAAGGAGAAAATTATCTATGGACAAAGGCTGCGGGTGCCGCGCTGACTGTGCGTAAGCAGCCCGTGACCCAAAGGTCTAGGAAGTGGGAGAGGCCGGAGGGGCCGAGCTCAGAGGAGCTCCGCTCCTGCAGCATCGCCAAGCTGAGGGCCAAAGCCAGAGAGCATGAGGCCGAGATCCACAGCACTGTAAACATGTCAGGGGCTGACACACTGTCACAAACACAGGAAGCTGATGCCATGCACAGTGATTGATTATTTTCCCCCTTCCTGTTTGTACAGATAGTCATAACAAAAAGAAACACAGTGTATACTATCACTATCGCAACATGATATATGTATATTTAGCCATATTTCACTTACACTGTGAAACGTTCATAGTGTTCTTTAAGATTAGAAGCCAGTTGTTACATTATTGTCAATAGCAACCCTCTTCAAGACATTTTTATTTAAATAAAACTTTTAAAGTGCTTTTGAAGTTTAATTTGTCTATTTTTGATAAAACCTGAACAAAAAAATCAATCTTACATAAAGTGAATTAGTAAACATGACATGTATGAGCTGTTTTTAATTTGAATCTGATTTTCATCATCCCATCTTAAATCTGTTTATATTGAAACACTGTATACTGTGTCCCACAGAACAGAGCAGAGACAAATGAAAACTGTGTCCATCTAATCATGTCTATCAGAGCAGTGGAGTGATTTTTAAATAATTTCACTAATGACAAGCTTATCCCTGACCTCTCAGGTTACCTTCACAGACACAGGCAGGATGTCTGCGTGCAGCCACACGTCCTCATAGGAAATGAAGGAAATAGCTGAAAAATGAAATCATGGGGAGTGAATCTACAGTATATAAATTACATGATGGATGGATATTTCTTGTAAAAATATATAAACATCACTCTGACATTTGTTAGCTGTGAAGACATATGATTTAAACCAGTCAACAAATACAAAATCAAAGAAATATAATAAAATAACTGTGGTACATCAATGTTGAGACCAATGAATATGACCAGTAGAAAAAGTTTTCTGGATCTCTTGGTTTTGGCCTGAGAAAAAAAACTTGTTTTTATAAATTCAAACTAAAACATCTCACAATATTAATCTGAATAATGTAAAAGTGAATTCTCATTGATTTATAAAATATAATAAAACACATTATAATAACATAAAATCATAGGGGTGTGTCTGCACATAGCGTTACAGAATCATGGGGGATACACGTTTAAAAGATCTCATCAGCTTTTAAATTCTATGTGATACAACCCCTGAATCACACACTAATCAATTTATTTAATGTAATTATAATGCTATACGACAATAGTATATGATGATATGAATGATTGTTCTTAAAACTTAAATATAAACTAGAATAAAGTCTGGAGGAGGTGTTCTGACTTCATTCTAGTTCAGTTTATATATACGTGTTAAATAAGTGTTTCTACACACATTAACACTATTACATATATATTTATGTATATGTATGTATTGTGTATGCATATGTATATATATGTATGTATATATGTATGTGACCACAGTTTTGCAGTGATGAAACTGTCTCTTAACAGTGCAGAGTGACACTGCCCCCCTCTGGTCACAAACATGTTCTCAGTCAAGAAAGTTAAAGTGCAGACAAGGCTTCATTCTCAAATACATCTACTGCATGTGTTTTGTTTTTTTACTGTATTTTTGTCCCACATCGTATTTGTTGTCTGCAGCACTTGGAGACGTTTCTCTGCATACACCTCCTGAGGCCTCTTCTCCTGACAATTAATAAACAATTCATGTCGACAGTGTTTGTAACCCGTTCTGTGGTGAATGAGGTCACTGTGGGTCGCTCACATTTCAAACACTAGAGTTCAGCTCTGGTCTCACACTAATTACACTCCTCACGTCACAGGTCAGGGATGAGGTCTGTGGGTCAAATCTGAAACTGCTTTTCAAAACGGCTCAGAGAAGCTAACGTGAAGCTTTGAGTTAAATGGACGTGCGTATAGAGGTATAATTCTTCACGCTCTGTTAAAGAATGAAAGTTGCTGAGAAATCATGTCACGAGTTTTCCCTAAAATTTTGTGGGACACTGCACTGTGGGCCAATTAGGTCAAAATCCTTCTGTGACTATAGCTGGCCTCAATTAGTGCCTAATTAGGCCCCACACAAATATGACTGAGTTAGAAAAAAGCATGTCACAGATTCTGTTATTGGTTCTCCCCCTGCATAATGACCCCAACATTGCAGGCAGAGATATAGTCTGGTGTTTAATTACCTCAGAAATCCATCAGCAACCCTCCTCCCCTCACTGAACCCTCCCCAAAACAATGAATTTCTATAAATATTATTGCAAATGTCCACATGACGCATGGGGAATGACACCTGAAGTGACAATTTAAAATACAAAGGAGCACAGAAGTATCCTCAAATTTCAATATGGCGGTTCATAAATAAAAGTAGCTAATTATCAAATACATATTACCTATGAATATACACATAGAATAAAAGAAGATACATGAAACATGAATTAAATGTAAAGATTTGTGTAGTGCAGATTAAATTAAATAAAATTTCCAGGTGACTAATCCAGACAGGAGGATAGATAGATAGATAGATAGATAGATAGATAGATAGATAGATAGATAGACTTCTGTGAAAGTATATAGCACTGTATACATTGTTCATAGTACAATATAGTATTCTATGTTGAACTCTTCATTCAAAATTTCTTCTCTCTCTTTCTTACTTCTCACTTTAAAAAAAACATGTCACTTATTGCTTTGCTGAGCTGACCTGCTCTTTAAACCACCTTTCATTGTACCGTTGACCCTGTGTTAACTTACATTAGACAAAGAAAACATACATTTAATTTGTCATAGCAGTACCATAGAGTAGTAGTGAAGAAAGTACAGAAATACAAAATATAAAATCCACTGTTAAATACAAATACAGTTAATAGTCAAATACAGTGCAGTCTGAAAACAAATAAATCTAATAAAACGTATACAAATACAAAACAGAGGGAGCATAAATATAATTTAACATGATCACATGTGGATTTGACTTCAGTCTCAAACTTTAATCTGTAGCTGACAACTTTAATTCACAAATGTTATTTTTGCATAAATAATGTTTTTTTCTCTGGATGTAACATTTTGGTCACTTTAGGTCTTTATTAAAATGAGATATTCATTTTGCAGCATTTGCTTGAAACAGTACAATGAAAAAATATACGCTTGTATAATGACTTGCATATTTCTGTGTGGGTCTAATTCAATGCTGGTGAATGAAGGATCATCAGTCGGTGTTAATTAGTGTAATGAGAAACGTGCACCGTCACACGCACGCAGCTCGTCCCCGCACACTCCATCCATCCATCCGCCCACTGAGGAGGAGGAGGAGGAAACAGGACGCAGCTGCTGCACGGTGCGCACTTCACGGTCAAACTCTTCTCACACACACACACACACACACACTGTTGTTTTTCTGTCCGTCTCTCTCCTCCGGCTCCTCCACACTCTCGCAGCCGCCTGTTGCACGCCTCGTCCGCGGTGATCGTCCCGCAGAGCGTCGGCGAGTGTTCGAGGGAGCATGGCTGCCATCAAGGCTCTGGAGCAGTGGTGCAGGCTGCAGTGCGACGGCTACAGAGATGTGGCCGTCACCAACATGACCACTTCATTCAGGAGCGGACTGGCTTTCTGTGCTCTCATACACAAATACAGACCGGACTTAATGTGAGTATTCAGCTCAGAATGAGTGAGACACAACTATTATTATCTCTGAGTCTTATAGTTTCCTCCAAGAGTTCATCCGTCTATCTTCATGATCATGATTTAACTCCTTAAATGTCTGCTGTTATGTTGATATCTGAGGATGCCTGTAGTGTAAAAGTGTGTCTGCATAGGAAACACATTGTAGTTTAATTCCTCACAGCCCTGATGCTATAAGCTTCATGATGTTTTGTCCAACAAGTCTGAAGTCTGTGTTCTTTGTGTGTCCAGAGACTATGACTCACTCAGAAAGGAGGATGTGTTCGAGAACAACAGATTGGTAAGTTGTTGGAGCTTGCTCTCCATGATACAGGACCCCCCCCCCCCCCCCCCCCCCCCCCCCCCACACCTTATCAACCCCACACACATCAGACACAAACTCTGCCTCCTCTCGTGGCCTTTATGCTGCTGGTTGATTTAATATTTTAACATTGCAGCACTCAAACTTGAAATATCTGAGTCCTTACCTTCCCTCCGTCCACTTGACCTCATTTATTTTCTCAACCCCTTACACGACCAGAGCCGCATGGCCGGGACCTCTCCATTATTTAGTCTCCTTCCACTTCACCAGCTTCCTGTGAGGATGACAGGCCCCACACGGAGCCACAGTGCACTCTCTGCACGACTTCCTGGTTCGTCCTGGATGAACCGATGTCGCTGTCTGCAACAACACTGAGCTGGGGGTGGGGGAGAGGCTCTCCAGGTCTATTCATTTTGAATGAGGCTGGTTGTCAACCTGCCACTCGATCCACGCGATGACGGCTCGCTGGAAGACGCTGGTGGACGTCTTGAGGGTGATGCAGGAAGAACTTAAAACCATGATTTTCTGTTTAAGTGTGTTTAAGTCTCCATCAACTGGAGATGCTCGCTGCACTGGAATATGAGAATGAGGCTGGTGTGGTAATTTACACCCGTCTATATTTCATGAATAGTCTCATGTTACTTACAGGTGGTTGTTTCAGGAGGTGTTGAATAAGAAGTTGTTCTTTCTTCCTTATTTTTCTTCTCTTCTTTTACATCAACACGTTTCAGTGGGGCTTTGCTTTATATTTAATGAGCGTGTCACAGGCTGATCCTTAACAATGCCCTGGTATCCTGCTCCCTCCATCCTCATTCTTATCCCGACAAGCTCACAGGAAGTTTGCTATTCATTATACAGCTCCCTTTTCAGACCTCTCTGGGGCCGGGACACAGAAGGGTCTATTTAAAGTCGCCCGGCTGACATTTTTACGCATGCTTTAATGGCAGGAGTCTGTGTGCCCATGTTTTTGTGTGGTAGTAAAAAAAAAATTCTGTTCTGTTTACTTGGCCCATCGTACAGTACCATTAAATGTCGCCTTGGCAGGAGTCGATGGCCGTTGGTTGAATTTTGTTTTTCTTTATTTCTCTCGAGGCTTTTCAGGTCGCAGAGGAGAAGCTGGGGATCCCGGCTTTGTTAGATGCAGAAGACATGGTGGCGTTAAGGATCCCAGACAGGCTGAGCATTCTCACCTACGTCTCCCAGTACTACAACTACTTCAAGGGACGGCCCGCAAGTGAGAACATGACAAACAACTGTGGAGCAGTTGTGCATCATCTGTATGCACTGCACAAGGATGGTTAGTTTTTTTTCACTGCACTGAACAAAGCATAAATTTAAATTTGGAAGTTTGGCCATTGGGGGCTGATAAATACTCGGGCATGTAATAGAAACAAAGCTTGCAGCCAGACACTGAATAAACAATGCAGGACAAGCTCACATTGTGTGTCTGAGCTTCCTGAGATATTCTTTTCGTGAGAAAAAAAAAACTGACCTGCTAATAGTACATCTAATAACGTAGTTCCTGCTAAAAAAAAATTGGAATTGGCCCCAAGATTGCCTTTTATTCAGACCTTTTTTGGGGCTTGTCTGTCTGTTCCAGTCTTGTGAACGTAATATCTCCAAAAACGCCTTGAATGAATTCCTTCAAATTTGGCAAACGTGTCCACGTGGACTCCAGGGTCAACTGATATGAATTTGGTGGTCAAAGGTGAAATGTCATAATAACAATTTGCTACAAACGAACACCGGGATGCAAAAAGGAACTGGTTAACCTTTGGTGGCTAAAGGTGAAGGTCACTGTGACCTCACGTCCTTGTGAGCACAAATATGTCAGGACTGTCTAGAGGTCATTTGATTACGTCTGACAGAAATGTCCACTCAGGCCTTTTCTTCACTACTGCTGATATTTTCTCCTCCGTTTTACAAAATATATTCGTCCAGACGAGAACACAAAAAACAAACAAACGCACAAACAAGCATGCAGGGCCAGTAGGTGGCGATCCAGTCTACATCAATACTACAGAAGAACATGGTGAGCATGCTCTATGAGCTTATTGAGTGAGCTTGTTGTTTCTGGTGCATGCTCATTATGCAGAGCAACAGTGGGCATGTGACATCATCGTTCCACAAGTCTCCGGTAAAAGGACTTCAATCGTGTACGAGAGGCCCAAACACACAGAGGGAAAGGTTTCACAAAACATCTGCATTAGTGTGTACAAGGCCTTAAACTCTGGGATGAATTGATTTTAGTTTTTGGGGGTTAAAGGTCAATCTGAAACCACAAAACCCATTTTTGGCAATAAACAAAAAAAACAACTTTGTCAAATCGAGAATGTCTAATTGGACAAAATTATTTAATTGTGTGTTCAAAAAGTCAAATGCCTAAATCACTTTTGACCTCATAATTTCTGCAAAACATTTTTCTGGTCATTATTTAACATCTTAATTCAGAAACAGTTTGTGACCATATTTCCTGCAAACAGACAGGTTTGGTAGATTCACACATCCATAAGTCCATCATTGCAGTTTTCATGTATTTCCAGGCTGCAGGTGGGCAATATTTCTCCTGTGTTACTCTCTACGTGGTGTTTGACAGTAATGTTGTACCTCTGCTCAGTGGGAGGTGTGAAGAGGCCAGCAGAGGGCTCCAAGGAGGAGCCATCAGAGAAGAAGAATCTCCCCGTGGTCGCCAAAACCTTTGTGTCTAAAAACACCGCAGAGAATCGTTCACCGTTCACTCACGCAGCTCAGACGTCACCCCAACTGCCCAGAGCTGCTGCTCAGGTCAGCAATCAGCTTCATGCATTTACAGTCTTATAATGTTCATTTTAAAAACACCATATTTCAGTGGGTTAGGTTTCGGATTCTCATTTTCTTTCACAGAAGGTGGTTTTGGCAGAAAACGCCAATAAGTCAGGGACTCTCAACAGCAAATGTGTTGCATGCAAGAGCCACGTTCATCTGGTTCAGAGGCACTTTGTGGAAGGCAAGCTCTATCACAGAAGCTGTTTCAAGTAAGAACCAGATCCATATTCATTAGCACGTTCCTGTCATGTGTTGTGTTTTTATTGCCTTCGTAATTTGATATTACTACATTTCCACCAGATGCAGCGAGTGCTCCAGCACGCTTCACGCAGGAGGCTTCAAACCTGGGAGGAGTCCAGACACTTTTATCTGCAGCACCCACCACAACAGTTGCAAACCTCCGTCCTCTGAGGTCGCGATCAAAAATGTTCCCGTCGCTACAGCTGTGCGATCAAATGGTGCCAGCCAGACCCAGCCTGCACAGCGGCCATCGTCTGTGCTGTCAGCCCCGCTCAGTATCATCAAGAAGCAAGTCAGTCCGACTCCACCTCCCCAGTCCTGGACTGCGACGGCCCAGAAGACGCAGGTGGCCCGGCAGAGGTTTTTCCAGACTGCTTCGCCAGTCGCGCAGGCCTCAGCTGACAACAGGAAGCCCACGGAGCCCTCAGGTGTTTTGGAGAGGCCAAAGGTCACGATGAGCCCTAATGACGAGAAGAGCAGAGCCAGGACCTCAACTGGAAGGAAACTAGCTGAAGAAAACTGCAACAACAATAACAAACGCCCGTTTACCGTCCGTTCAGCAGAGAGGCGGTGAGATCTGGATATTTCTCGTCTTTCCCCACTGTGTGTTGTTTTTGTATAATGACTTTTCTCAGTGAGGGTGATGGCGAGGGCTTTCTCTCGCTTCAGGTTTGGAGACGAGCCAAGTTCAGCCGACAACCCCGGGTTGAGAAAGGAGAATTGCAGCCAAGGCCCAGCAGGAAACTGGGCAGGACAGCGCTCCACCAGCCAGGCGAACAATAAGGAATCGCCACGTCTGAAGGCCGTCGACAAAGACGACACAAGGCCAATAACTGTACACGCAACCGCCAAAGGCAAGCGCTACTAAATTCATTTCAGTCATTCCTGATCCATTATTTGACATCTAGCCAGCATCCACCCCCTCGCCCATTGTCTGTCTGTCTCAGAACGCATTCATAGAAAACAATGCCCTTTTGTCGCTGTTGCCCTATTTATACAGCCGGAGCATCTATCTACGGCAATGCTCGCTGACATTTTAATTTCTGTCTCACACTTGTAATGAACTTCCAGAGTCGAACTGTCATTCTCTAGGGAATGGATGTGCTTTTAAGACAGAAATACAATTAACTGTTGCCATAGTATCAGCGCTGATAGAAGACTGTCTATCATGGAAAGTAGTTCTGCTGCGTGTTGATATGGACAAAACTCCAGTTTGTCTTGAAAATTTAGGATGAACTCTCACATTTTACAGAGTTGATCATTTATCCATTCATTTCATGCACATATTAGAGAATCATCCATGGGTTTGATACACATATGCAAGTCAAGATCAGTCACGTATATGGTGGAAGAAATGAAACCACACCTTGAGTGCACACCTCATTCATAAAACACTTCAAAATGAACGCACTGTTTCAACGGAACAATTTTGATTATCAGTTGTTTATTGAGCAATTTTGCTTCAGTTTCAAATCTCATCTACTGCTTTCCTCTGTTTTTATATTAAAGTGCAGTGGCTGTTCTGAACCTGCCTGTTTGGAATGGGCTCGTTGCAGCTCTTCTTATGAAACTATAACAGTTACCTGCAGTCAAAGATCGGCTCCACACCATCGCTGCTGCAGCAGGAGCTGTTTATTCAAAGTTTATTAATATTGAACATATCACATGTTCAAATCGCAGCAGATTTTATGAGTCTGAGGGATCAGAATTAATCAAACAAATTAAAATTACAGATTAATTGATAAAACAAATCCAAATTATATATATTTTTATTCTAAGTGTATTTTAATTTCCTTTTTTTCTGTACAATTGTGTTTCTACAGATGCAGTTTGCAGAGAGGGACCATCAAAGTTCAAACCTGTGAGAACCGAGCTTTTTCCAAAGTAAGAAACCCTCAATCTTCCAATAATCAATAATTACTTCAGAACTCACTCAGCTGGGAACAGGAGGGTCACACGGGTGGAGAAAAACATTTTGTCTTTCAAACGTCTGTGACCACTGAGCGTGTTCATTCTCCAGAATGCAGAAACCTCGAGCTTCATCCATCTCTGTTCTTGTTGACTGGCTCATGGTGCAGCCGCTCGCTCTGTCCTCCGTCCTAACAAACCCTGAGGAGTGCCAGGCCTGAACCTTTCCTTCTCCTAACACTGCACTCTCTCATTTCCAACCTCTGCTGATGATCCCTCCATTCTCCCTCCCCCACTTTTAACCATGCCAGGAGGTGAGGTCTTTTTCCCTTGTTTTGATTCCTTATTATCAGCTCTGTCTGTGTGTTACATTTCTGTCAGGTATGTTAACAGTCCCAGATTTAAATGCTTAATTCATATGACTTTCTCACAGACATGCTGAAGTTGTGCAACATAAGCCTGGATTCATGTCCTCGCCTTCCTCTAACGTCATTACAACAACGCCTCCCACGTCCCCAACACCGGCGCCACCTCCGGTCTGCTTCGCTCCATTTGACCCTGTGAACATTAAGGACGTCTCTCCACAGAAACCCCCGCCTGACTCTGAAACCCTGGGTGAGTCACATTAATAATGGACAGAAGCATAACAGCTAAAAATTCATGAAGCTCCAAAAATAAGACACAGGCGCAGCAACAGGTTATAGGCAAAGCTGGCAATTGCCAGATTTTCTATCTGATTGATCAGAAAACATTGAACAGATTGAACTTGCCGCAGATCTACATCACATAAACCTTCCTGTCTTTATTTCAGGTATTAAACATGGGACTAACTCACCTGTGAAATCCCCACCAACACGTCCAGCTGCGGAATCTACAAGCTTTTCAATGACCCCCGCTCCAGGTCGGGTCCCATCTTTTTTTTTAAAATATCATCCTTAAAGTCACACATATACACTTACTGAAAACCACAAAATCTGACCCTCGGGGTGGCGCTAGAGGAAGCGTCAACAGTTAATTGTACCTTCTGTAATAATGCAATCAGTTAAATAGTTGAGATATTTCAGTCTGCAAGTAGCAAGACAATTTATGAGGCAACATTTTTTTGGAATTGTAGTTGCTTTAGATGTAAAACACGTCCTGTCCTCATTTTTAGGTTTTAAGCGTGGGACTCACTCGCCTGTGAAATCCCCACCCAGACGTCCAGCTGTGGAATCTATTTGCATTTCAACGACCACCTCAGCCAATCATGGACGTCCGTCTGGTTGGTTCCCAGCTTCTTTGTTTTTTAGGCCTCACTTATCTTGTTGATTTCATATTAGCCTTCTTTTTTTCTTTTTTTTTACCAGAAATAGATCAGGTGATGTGGTATATGCGACAATGCTTTTCTGAAAAGCTGCCATGAAAGGACTATCTAATCCTATTTTATCTACCTCTTAGGTGCTAAAAAGGGAAAGTATTTGTCACCCACCAACGCCTCCAGGACTGAAATGAGGTCACCCTCTGTAAGTTCCCTCCATTAAGTCTCTTAAGAGATTAATTAACAGCTCCACAAATATGCTTTCATTACATTCCCAGGGAAAAAAATGGACGACCTTCTTTACATTTAAGTAGCCAAAGTCTGGATTTTCAAATTAAAACGATCTTTACCTGACTGTGACTTCCTTTTGTTTTTCTATCAGGTGAAGTCTTATCACGTCCCGGCGGAGCAGATCGAGAGGGAGCTGAGTGATATCGAGACAAACTTGGCTCAGTTGGAGAAGGAGGGTGTGGAGCTGGAAAAGAAGCTCCGCAGCTGTGAGGAAGGTACGTCTTTCTTTTTTCTCCCCCACCCCCATCAATTGAAATCCTCTTCCACTTCCTCCCTTTGCCTTGTTTAGACAAATAAAGCCGAATGTGGACAAATCAGAAACAAGCTTTTCAATTTTGAAACCAGCTGCAGATGTCAGTGGAACATTTTGCTCTCCTGCAGCAGATAACCTCCCAGCAAACTTTCATATTTTATTGAATTTGTGCAAACTGTCGATCCCGCTGCTGCCTCGGTATCTCTGGTGCGGAGTTGTGTCCTGGTTGCTTCACACACACACACATACAAACACATTCACTCACTGTCAGCTGGAGGTGTGTGTGTGCGAGCGTGTGTGTATGTGTGTGTGTGTGTGGAGGGGATTTACCTGCTATTTCTATTACTGTTTCTGCAGCCAAATGAGGTGAGAGGCACAGACAGCCCACAGGGACGTTGCTTCTCTTTTTAAGGTAGTGGGAGTTGGGGGCCTGATTGCTTTCCTCAAGGTCAACACGACTTGGGTATAGTTATATATATATTCTGGTCGATTGCATACAGTTTTTTTCCCTCTATGTGCCACCCAGGATGTTTGAGCATTCAATCCCTTGGCCGAAATTTGACATCAATCGCACACCACCAAGGAAATCATCTAACTCAACTGGAATTTGTCGGCGTATAAACTAAACCCTGGCCCTCAAGTTCAGTTCACAGTAAAATCGTGTTTATTCTGGTGATGGCAGGGATAGCGGCTGGACTTGTCCTCCTGTCACAGTCCCGACTCTTGTTGTGTGTCTATTAGATTGATTGTTCAGTAATTGGGAATGGCCGATAATCATTTTTTTAAATCAATCCATCCACCTACTCAGGTTGTCCAGTCTGAGCTGGTGAGGCAGAAAATGCAAGCTGTCGAAACTGCCACCTAGTGCTGCGTTGTACTGGATGTTGTGGGTCTCTTAACCACAAATACATTTCTATTATATTAATACAAATATTTAAACTGCTTTTAACATTATGAATTAGAAATTACAATTCACTATTTGACTTTCTGAGCAGGTTCTTTTTTTTTTAAGAGCGCAAACACTATTAAATTATAAATACATAGAGCTAATCCCTGCAGAGGTTTTGCTCATTATTAATAAATAAATGATTAAGACAAATCTGTACTTCACTGAGTATTCCCTCCATGTTAAAAGTTGCATTTAAAAGCATTTTGAATATGCATCTCTGTGGCCTCTATCAAATGAAGAGCTGCAAATAGACGTTAATTTCATTATTGATTAATCTGCAAATAGACGTATAACATATAACATTAGAATGTTGTAAGAAATGTTTGTTATAAGTGACTTTTTAAAAGCTTGTTTTGTCCTAATGCATGAAAATATTCTGATGACTTTCATGGATGAGAAGAAAAACAACGAATCATTTTACAAACTTGGAACAAATAATATTTGGTGTTTTGTATGGAAAGTTACATTTTCAGATGAAGCTAACTATTTTAAACCAAAATATCCTGCAAAATAAAGGAATGTCATGTTCTATTTGAAGTTTATACAACAGCAGGAATAGTGTCTAACTAACTGAGGACAATTCAAGGTATTGAAAGATGTTGTTCCATCACATGACAGTAATATTGACACTGAATGTAAAGAGGCAGATTAGCTGCAGCCTCTGAGGACGCCGTCTTCAGGTTTAGCTACAGTCTCTTAAGAGGCTGTGCTGACATGGTCCCAGGAGGTAAGTCACCAGCCCCATTACACAAAAACTTCATTTGTAACTGCACTGCAATTTTATTATTGTGCAACAAATACAATCTAAATGAAACAAAGAATTGATCTGATGATGATAAAATGAGCCGTGATTCTTTTTTGATATAATGGGGGAAAAACTGTGTGATATGAATGACAACAGAATTATTCCTGCACGTAACCTCTAACGTCAGTATTTGACATCAGAATTGCACAAAACTGTATTTAAACATAATTGTCTGAACGCCTTCTTTGAGTTTAATTTATCCCTGCAGAATTTAATTTGCTCAAATTTAATTGTACAAGCTGAGGACACAGCAGTGTCAATTATTTTATTAATATATCAATTAATGGTCACAGTTTGTTTAACAAGGTATTTCTTGTTTGTTTGTTTTTATGTTTTCAGAGGGAGAGGGAGACATACTGATGGACCCACTGATGGTTGACTGGTTCAACCTGATTCGAAAGAAGCAGATGTACATTAGAAAAGAGTCGGAGCTTGTTTACACGTGAGCTAACAACTGGTTTTCCCTGAAAGTATTTTACTACAGTCGTTGTGGAGGTTTTGTCAAATGCATTTTAATTTTTTCTTTACTTAAAATAACTTCTTATTTTGAAACATCTTCCAGTGCGAGGAAGAATTCAAACTTCTTTACTGTCAAACAAAATGCATCGGTTCAAGATTGCAACCATTTTGGGATGGATATCATTTTCATGATGAATTCGATTTTGCATGTAATCAATGATGCTCTTGTCCAGAGCCAGGACGCAGGAGCTGGAGCAGCAGCAGCCCGGTGTGGAGGGGGAACTTCGCCGGCTGCTGGAGACGCCAGGTGAGAAACTGCAGGTTTTAACGTCAACTCTTTAACTTCCTGTTTTTCCCCTCTGGACACTGAAATCAACTCCGTGTCACAGATCATTTAAAGTCCAGAGAGGAGCGACAGCGGGAGACGACGTTGATGCAGAGGCTGATGGAGATTGTGAACAGCAGAAATGCGATTGTGGAGGGTCTGGACGAAGACAGGCTGAGGTGACATGATGCGTCTTGTAATTGATTGTTAAGAGAATCATCACTAATGTGGAGCAATACTGTTTATATATTACCATCTAAATCTGATACAAGAAAGACTGAACATGTTTTTATTTTTATCAATTTCAGGGAAGTGGAGGAGGATCAGCAGTTGAATGAAATGATGAAAAATCTTGGTGAGTATCTTTTTATGTGACACATGTTTTTCCAGTCTGAGTGTATCATTCTAATTATCTTTGTTGGTGAATAGGAGTAAAGAAAACAAAAAATAAGAGGAAGTCCTCCATCTCAAAACTGTTCAGACGAAGAAGTAAAAGACGAGTGGAATGATCCTCATGGGTTTTATTGTTTTAATTTTTTTTACTCAATTATTTTTAAATTGAATGAATATTCTTTATAGACATTTTAAGGTTTTTTTTATATCTTAGTGCTGCAGTTCATGGAGTGCTAATGTGAAGGCAAAGAAAGAAATTGGGAAACGTAATGTTTTTTTTCCCTGCAGTTTCAGGTTGGTTTTCATGTTTTTCGCTAAAAGGTTACTAAGGTTTGAGACTCACTGTTAGTTCTTGGTTTGTTGGTTTGTAAGTGCGGTGGAAATTTCTGTATAGTTCACGATTTAAGCTTAATTCTTTTTCATATGGGGTGTCCTGTTTTTCACAATTGTTTTCACAGTTAAATAGGGAAGAAAAAAAAGAAGAGAGGTGTTTAATTGCATTACAAATCCTGCGGTTTCCCTTACATTGATAAACAGAGCTGGAGCACTCACAAGAAATGTATGGATCTGCCTACTATGTAAAAATACTGTGTATTTATTGCTACATTGGAATAATTTATAAATCCAGAATTTCACATTTCAAATGCACTTGGTCAAAACAAGTGGATGCTGGGAGTCGAAATGAACTATCGTGATGTGTGAATTACAAAGGGAGCACTGGCTGTTCCACGTGCAAATATGAATGAGGAGAATAAACGTGTAATCCTTCAACAGTCTTGATCCAAAATGAAATTAGTTCAGTATTTATTTAATAATGGATTTTAACAAATTTCCTGTAAGGATATTAGCAGGAGGGAGGGGTAGGAGGAAAAAAAAAAGAAACGCCTCGTCAATTAAGTTTGAATGGCTGTGGAGTGTAAAATGAAGAGCCACACATGTTGAGCTGCCTGGCTGCAGACCGGCTCGTTCCTTACTGTACTGTAGGTGGCAGCCTGGGTATGCAGTATCGCACCGGCGACAACTTGGAAATCCAATTTGCCACAGTACAGACAGTTAATTTCTTTTGCTAATTTTATAAATGCTGCAAAAAGTGCTCGGCTGTGCTGATGCAATAATGTTATGTGAAAGAGGATTAGGTAGAGCAGTAGCTTATGGCCGAGGAAAGGCTTATAAACTATAGGTTGTATTGAGCTCTTTATCTTCAAACCTGGTTTAATTAAACATTACTCTCTACTAATATCTGCATCAGAATTGCTCTGCACCTGAGCTATTAAAACGTTCAAGCCACGCGACGTGAGAAAATGACATTCGCAGTGTTTGTAAGGAGTGTACTGTAATGTTGCATATTTTAGAAGTGTTATTGAATGTACTTGTGCTACTATATATTTTCCAACTTGAAATCTGTTGTCCAATAAATCCTTTTGAAGATTAGTGTGTGTAAGAGCTCGAATTATTTACTCAATAACACCTTTTACCACACATCCCAGAACTTTTTTTTTTTTTTACTTACCATGCCACAAGCTTCACTGTTGATTCAACAGCCGCCGAAAATGAGACGTCGCCTTTGCAAAGAAACCAACAATGCTGCGACTGCTTTGCATCAAAGCCGCGCGGCGATCGCAGAGCTGCATCAGTGCACGCTTTTTTAATAAGGCTCCTTAAAGACGGCATCAAGATAATTCACCGGCGTCAATAAATCGCAGCTACTTACAAACTGCACATCCCTCATTTTGAGATGCATGAAATTGTGATCATGAACTTGGAACACAATCTTTCAGGCTGAGCAGAGTTGGGGATGATATTGGTACAAAATGCCACGCGTGATGTGGGTGACAGTCGAGACTGAATGTGTGATATTAGAGTTAATTAAAGCTTTGCGCCCCATCTCCTGCAAATGCTTGCACTTCTGCAATTAAGAATCAAAGGCGAGGGCTTAGTGTCAGGGGGGTGTCTAATACATGGTTTTAACAGGAATGGGACCTGATTTGCCAAGCTCCTAGCGACAAGCATTAACAACAGCCTCAAATTAGAGGGACATTAATATTCATAAGTAAAACAATTCATCCTGTGAATGTGTGATGAAATGGAATCCTCTGAGGTGAGCTCTTGTGTCCAGGCTGCCATCGTTCATTAAAATATGCCATTACCCATGAAGTGCTTAATCTTTATGAAAGGGTGGTAAAAATCTGTCTGAACTGCTCTGACAGAAAGGTGGAATTTATAATATTGTTCGACACCATACATTATGTTAATCCTGTACATTTTTATTTTAAATGTGATGTCGAACACTTTGTTTGGTTTCTGTACGTCTCATTAGCAGAACTAGTTAATGCTCTGTGAATGGAAAAAGAGGACAATGTGTAATCTTTTGCTTTTGCACATTGACATCAGTGTGTTGTTTTTCTATTAATAAGATGTAAGTGCTTTGTGATGCTTTAGGTTGTACGCTGCCACTTGCAATACAATCTGAATTCTGTGTGTGTGTGTGTGTGTGTGTGTGTGTCGTCTTATTCCAGTCCCTGCCAGAGTCTGTGCCACTAGCCTGTAATTATGATCCTCGAGGTAATTTTATCAGGCTCATTAGCTCTGATGAGTAAACGAGAAGCGTGCCTCTAATTTATTGGCCATCCAGGCTGGAGACTTAATTCTCATCAGAGAGATCATAATATTTGTATAGAGAGACAGATATACAGCACATATACTCAGTTACAAGGCTCTTGGATCAACAGTGAGGCCGAGACTTATGTGACTTAAAACCAGTAATTACACTCATAACATGGAGTCTGTTTGGATAATTGGGCATGTGCTAAAATTATTTTCCACCGATGTCATCCTGTTGAGCCGGGGAGACCAAACACTGTCTTTTTCTGATTCAGGCATGATTTCAAACGGAAGCCATCGTTTGTATTCTACCGAGTCCCGAGACTTTATCTTCCTGCAAAAAAATGTGATTCTCACACCTCTGCAAACGAAATCGCATTGTTTTGGTTCCCTGTTCAATGGCGATGATCCGTTTTCTGTGTCACAGAGTGTGTTAAGGGAGCGGGGTAAATATGCTCACAATTTCCAGTGTGTAGAAATTTGCATTGAGGGGAAATTATGCATGCTGGCTAGTGGAAATGAAATGTATAAAGTGCATGACTGGTAGACTTGACAAGTGCAGCTTTCATCCATCTCAAATGAATAATTTTCACTTCCCTTAAACATCCTTAATCCAACCATGTTATCAGCGGGCGTGCAGGATTCTGCCAGACTTTCTCCTGAACGGCACAGCAACTTTCAACTTGCCTGCGAATCTGCACTGCAGTTGCTTACCACATGGTCTTAGGGACTCACTCTTATCCTTCCCCTGCTGGTTTTGTGGATCAGTAAAATTCCTTCAAAACACAATATATACATAACGCAAGTCTTAATAGATAGCAGAATGTCTCACTCTACCCTCCTCTGTGCTGCCTCAGAGGTCGACTTAATGCACTGTATTTTACCTCTGATTCACATTGGCAGAGCTTTCAGAGGATGGCGCTGAAAAAAAAAAAAAAACCTATTTGCTCGGTGGCCCTTTTGTCCTCTATTTTAAATTTCAGCGACGGACCCTTCCGTGCCAGTGGTTCGGAAATTCATATGGTCGTGAAGGGATAAAAGAGGATAAATTGCTAATTTACAGCCCAACATTGAGCAGTTTGACTTATTTTGGATACATTTTCTCGTCTTCTTGACTAAAACACAAACCTATGATTATATTATGTAGTGGAAACCCCTCCACCCTTTCCTTCGTCGCATTTAATTTATAGACTGCAGCATGCTTTCTTAACACCACTGACAATAAACAATTAAATGTGTAATTGGTGTTTATGCTGCTAATCCGTGTGATAGCCTCTAATATGGAGGGTTACCTGGCTATTTTCAATATCCACTTTCACAGAAGCCTCCGCCTGCGATAAGAATATTAACCTCATCAGTTTCAGGTAACTTTCAACGCTTTAACATCTTGTCTTAAAGACCTACGTGTTAGCGGGAGTCTCAGCCTTGGCATTTAGTGACATTTTAAGCCTTTTAACAGAATCCAGACAGGGATTTGCCGTTGCCACCAAAGGAAAATAATTTATATCCTCCTTTCTGAGAAACTGTGGGTAGAGGGATTAAATGCACCAGAGAGATTTGTATGTGGTGCAAGTAAAACAATATTGTGACTCAGTTAATACATTTCCTACCATCTACTTTCATGCTTCGAGGAAGTCGGGAGCTGTTACACATCGAGCTGGAGTCGGCTTTGATGCTTTTCTTGTTTAATTTTCTCATTTTCAAGGTTTTAAGTGTTTAGGTCACAGCGATGACAGCGCTACGTACCTGAACTCCTCTTATAGCATATAAAAGTGTATCTTAAGTGTCTGAGGCAATGGAGAGTCTGACCCACACCAATTATTCTCCCTCCTAATCAAACTCACTTTAAAACCTTTGGAATAAGCAAATGTTTTCACCCCACTTAGAATTATATTAAAACATAATGATGTCTTATGCACGCACACACGCACAGAACACATCTCTGAGTGACAGTTTGGAACACAAAGAGTCCTTTCTGCATGTTGGATGGGCTGTGGACTGTGTATCTGCCTGTGTGTGTGATGGCTGCTGTGTAGTGGAGACATGCAGGGCTCTGTTCTCTCTGTGGGCAGGCGGCTTTGATGCGCTGCCGTCTCTTATCTCACGCCTGGCAAGGTTAATGAAGTGGTGGCACTTTTGGAGGAAGTAGAAATGGGATGAGTAGCAAAGACCAGAGGAAGCTTGGAGATGAAACGTCCCGCTCTTAGCGGCTGTAAGTGGCAATTTTGGTGAATTACATAGACAATAAGAAAGAGGGTTGTCATCCTCTTAAACACAACAGTCGGCTGAATCACCAATGCTTGATTGCATCTCTTTCAGCCCGGTTCATATGAAATTACATTAGCATTTAGGCACCACTTGTAAGTTGATCCGTCAGACCTTATAAGGCCACGTTCTATGCAGCACTGAAGCATCTGCATTGTTACGAGTCGTATTCTGACGCACAAAAAGAACATTACAGCACCTTAAAACCCAGAAATCGACTTGTGAAATGCTAAGCAGGCTAAGTTGTCTTCCGTCTTTTGAGCATCAGATCTTTCCTCATTTGAGTCGGGGGGGGGGGCCTCATATGTTTTTCAGCAGGGTGTCGACCGCTATTGTCCTTTGAAGGACTTTCGAAAACCCGCTGTGCCTTTGTCGGAGGCAACAAGTCTCACTCAAGTGAAAGAGTTGGCTTATTTTATTTGTGACGAGTGTCTCGGGAAGTCGCCTCGTGGTTATGGCTTAAACAAAGGCCAGAAACGGCGCCCTAATATAAATATTATAACAGGTGATGTACTGCTAATGCTCTGTATTCCTTAGCTTTGTGCTTTTAATATTCCAATTCCCTTTGCATGTATAAGAGCTAATAGGTAAACAGTCCTGAATGGAAGAAATGAAGCAGGTCTACATGCCAATGAATTAGCATATAGATGAGTTCATCTCATACAAATAGTGCTCTTTTGCCCAGACCTCCCCGTGCTGAGCAAAGATCATGTATGTAAAGTATGCATGCAGAAAATGTAAATTAATCCATTTCAATCATCATTCAATCTAATAAGATGTTTTTTTTTCTCCCCTCACTTCTCTTGTTTGTCGCTCGTAGCTCAAATGTCCAGAAATATTGAGA
Organism: Paralichthys olivaceus; assembly: GCF_024713975.1. Taxonomy (NCBI): domain Eukaryota; kingdom Metazoa; phylum Chordata; class Actinopteri; order Pleuronectiformes; family Paralichthyidae; genus Paralichthys; species Paralichthys olivaceus. The sequence continues at coordinate 9,545,889 of NC_091097.1, forward strand.
GGGCGGTCAAACTGTTCCCCTGGAGCGGCTTAATTGTTTAACAGAAATAATAATAATAATAATAATAATAAACTGTCAGGAGAAAAACACAGAGGGATTGCAGATGATGTCAATTACAAGTGAGCACCAGTGCATGTGGATGAGACAAAGGCATGAATAGAGTTTAAGTCGAATAAAAGCACCTCGGTGTTGCTGAAGTCAATGCTGTCGTTCTCCAAAGCACAGATCCCATAAAAGAAGAGCCATTGACCGTATGTTTTGTATTTGATCCTCATTATTGTAATTCCATAAACAAACACCGCCTCTGTGAAACAAAACTATTTGTTACATAGCTCTGGTTAATATGCTAAAAGAAGCTTATAGAATTGGGTCAGCTAATTAAGCAATTAGCTTATTTCGGCTCTGTGGTCAGGCTCTTGTTAATCTATGGCATTGTGAGCCCAAGATCTGCCAAAAACCGAGAGGCTTGCGCGTCTGTGTCTCCCATCCCGTCTGACAAAGGATCATGTTTGAAGCCATCCTACCCCTCAGCAGAAAGGCAGAAGACTTGTCTCTGTTCCCTAATGCTCACGTTTCTCATGCAAATCCCTGGAATTGAATAGGTTGTTTATTGTCTAGTTCATATATTGAGACATTTATGTAGTGCTGTTGGAGTGTTTGCTCTCTGCATTTGCAGCTGTGTTAACACACATGAAATCCCAGACAGATTAGAGTTTGATAGCATTAAAGCCATGATGAATGTTGGTGGCTTTCGGCGGAGCCCACCGCGTGCCTTCTTACGAGGCGTCTGACAGGGGCAGAGTCAGGCAGCGCGACTGTGAAGCGTTAAACACATCAATGGTGTCGTTTGATCAAACGCTCTCTTCTGTGAGGCAGCAAGTAAAATATCCTGGAACTTCTGTGTTCTTATGTTCTTAAGACGTTACCATAGGCCGTCAACGTCTGTTGCCGGGTTAATTTAGCTAATTATCCGGACTTAAACTGACCAACTTCTTTGAACGTCTCCAAGTTCAGTTTGAAGTTATCCTGTGAGGTGAGCTCAGTTTAGCTCAGGCTACTGAAAGTCTGTGGGATCAGTTGCAGACCTGCTTAAAGGTAAAGAGATAAATGCACATTTAACAGTGCGTTGACCTCAACCAATAGGCCCCAGTTTCCTTTAAATTCAATCAAGCTGCACCAAGTGTATACGCTTATAGATATCAGGGTAATGCATTTTTCATATAGATCCATTATTCCCTTGGAAAATATCTTGCAATATTCGGGAAAAATCCTGAATTGACCTCCTGAGTCAGATCCACACCTTAATCTATTGGTTTCTTCCCTGACCCACAACACATCTTTCTACCAAATTTCCTGGTAATCCGTCCAGTTGTTTTTGTGTAATCCTGCACACAAACAAACATCCAAACCTACCAACATACAATAGAACAGGGGTGAAAACATAACCTCCTTGGCAGAGTTATTGAAAAGCATCATAAGGGTGATGCATACCCTGCATGTTCTTTTATTAGCACAATAAGATACTGTTAACTTTCTTATAAGGCAAAATCCGATGCCATTTGGATCGATATAAATTAAAATCTACGTCAGCTTTAGATCATCAGAGATATCTTGAAACATGCATTCATCACTCAGCATATGATGGGAAACATTTTCTGATCAATATGAGTTTTACATTGTCTCTCTAGGCCGATTATCTGCAGAGATGTGTGAACATGTGATTTTGTTGCCAGTGTGAATTTATACGAACTCTCTGAAGAGCCAGTGTTCATTTTGTCTGTTCTTGGCAACTGTAACAATAAAACATTGGTAACATTCTCTGTTAGTTTGTCACCAGGAGTAGTTTTCACATTATATGCAGTCAGGTGGTCTATTGTTAATACTACAGAGGTGCCCTGTTTAAACCTGCCTGCCTGGAATGTGCTGTTTGCTTTTCCTGTGTTGATGCTCCAGACCTACTTCAGAATTATTTCTTGTCATTAGTGAGTCCTCCTCAAACAGTTCTACAATATTCTGTCACTTTTAATTGTTTGTTTGCTGGATGGTGTGTGCAGAGCAGAACAGTTTATGATGCAGAGTTAGAAAACTTTTCATCCTTCCTGGTTGATCTGAAATATAGGCTATTCGATGTTTTTTATTCAATGAAATTGAATTAGCTTCATTATTTTTCATGTGTACGTTGCTTATATTTGAAAACTGACTGAACCGACTTTCCTTTACAGAAATGTATTAAGCAACTAACACAATCTTCAGACCCAAATTCACAGCTTTTAAAAATAAAAGCTCTGTGATTCAGCCCAGTATAAACCATTGCAACCAAAGGAACGTGTGCTTTTACCTTGTAGACAAATTTCTTATTCTGTTTTTTATATTTACTTGGGTGTGTCCAGGTGCAAATACTAGTTTGCGTCGCTTTAAATGTTGCTGCCGCAAGGAATTGTGGGGCAGTATTTCCTCCTTTTCTTTCACAAAGGATGGTCCGGAGTCTCCTATGCTAAAGGAGATGAGTAAGGAAGCATTCATGCTCTTTTCCTAATTTTTTAGAGAATTCAAACAGCTCTTATTATGGCGGCTGCTGAGACACTTCCTTTTTATTAACACTATATGCATCATGTGTCCAAATTGTACTAAATTCCACACTGCACATCCTCAGGCCCTCACCAATACACATGCCTTTTGTGAAGTCGATAAGATGAACAGTTCTAAAGATATGCACTCCACATACAGACAGACAGACTTTTGTGGAATTAGAATAAAAGTATTGATCAAAGCAAAATTAAAACTTGATATGTGAGAGTAACTCTTTCACGTTAGATATCCGGAGCGCTTCACAACAACATATTACCCGGCTCAGAAGGCAATACCCTGCTATTCCTGATTGCCATCTGTGCTGCTGAATGAATGATAATTTTGTTATTTACAACACTTAAAGGGCTGCGATGCTATAGAAGTCTGGTATATTTCTGATAAGATCGTCTACTAATAGCATTTTGATGAGAGGAATCTGACTGAAAAGTGTACCTAATTGAAGGAAAAGGCTTGAAATGCATTGTTAATGGGTCAGAGAGGCGCCACTTAAGGTCATGATGATGATATGCAAGGTGTGGAAATGCATTTCCAATCTTCCTGGCTTGAGCCCATCAGTTTCCATTCAGAAGTGTGTGCACTTGTTCATTAAGCTTATGCATATCATCAACTGGTGCACTCATTCTATCAGGCAGATATGGCAGGGATAAAACGATGTGAAGGATGGAAATTCAAACAACCATTCTCATTTGCAAAGGTCATTAAAGCTTGGCATACATTAGAAAATCTGCTAATTATGAAATGGCTTAACTCCACATTCAGTGGGATTATGTCTGCTCATTTAGAATATGTTGATCCCCTCCCTTACTCGCCACAAGACAGTTGATGTATGGGACTTGTGGCACAGAACTAATGTTCCCACTGCTTGTCGGTCATCTTAACTGACTGTAAGAAGTCCATAAAAGTGGCCGTCTCCTGCTTAATGAATATCAACCCCAGAAAACAGACATGAGTGTTAGAGCTGCTGGGAAAATCTGTTCAAATGAGGATATTTGGGCTCAGCTTCTTTATTTTACATTAGACTCAACGAGTAAATAAACTGTGAATCACACTTACACTGATGATTTAAACCTAAATCAAGTTTTGTCTTTGTCTATTTTAGATGAGTCGAGCACTGAGCTTATGTGGGTTTTTGAAAGTCAGTAAATTGGGGACACATGGAGTTGTATCATCTGCTATTTGCACATCAGAAATTAAATACTGCAGCTGCAAAACATAAAATTTAATGCAAATCAAATAATATAACATACTTTTGTTTGTGTAAATATAACCTATCAATCTCCAGTGAATGAAAATGACTGATTTTACAGTAAAAAGATGCAGCAGACTGCTCTTTTTAAAGTGTATGTCACCCAAAAATATACCTTTCATTGATATTAAATATTTGTTTTTAATAAAGACATCAAGGTTTAAAATATGAAATCCAAACTCAATACAACCACATATTCATGAAGCAACACATGTGCAGAAGAAAAGCTAAACATAAAATCAATATGTAATTGTCACTGGTAGAGAATACAGTATCAAAAATGTGCTTCAAGGTGTGCATGTCTCTGCTCTGCATCAGTTACAAACACAAACGCATCTGTGTCTATAATAGTCTTGAATAATGCAGAAGAAGCTCTTTATCATTACCTATATTTTCTATATACAAAAATAGACTTGGATAGTAAGATAAATAAATTGTAATTTGTACAGCACATTTATTTAAAATCTTACATAGGAAAAAAATAGATGTGCAATTCATTTCTCCTATTATCCATATGCTCAAATTATAAAAACATAGTGTCACATACATACAAATGTAATTCTTGTTGGTGTTAACTTTTTCACAGTACTTTTGCACTTGGATTAGACTTGAATAAGTTGTACTTACATAACCTGCTCTGGTTTTAATCACACCTGCAAAAGAAGACATTCACAGACACACACACTTTGATCCTGAATATCATCAACCTGCTTGTCTAAGTCGCTGTAATTGGCCTTAAATTGTAAATCAGATAAGTTAAATTAGAAATTGTAAAAGTAATTGTATGATAAACAAAGTGTTTTTTTTTTAAAGTGAAGAATTATGTTTTGTTGCATTAATAAAAGATGCACTGCAATGGATCGGTTGTAAGTGGTCGATGGAGTTTATATCATTCTATCATTCAGTATTCGTCTCTGTTCTGATGACATATAGATTTTTGCTGCAAAACTGATCCAAGCTCTGTACTATTGACAGCTCTGTCCTATACGGTTGTAATTCACAGTTAACCCAATGACTTAACTTCAATACAGCTTGTTGAAAGTCTGTAATCGACTAAAATACTTCCCAGAAATATGACTTTTTAGAAGATTCAACCTCTTGCATGGATCAGATGCACATGTTGTCACCTTCGCTGGACCTTTCAAAACATTGTAAAGACCTTGTTGGATCAAATCACTCTGAATTTGGCCCATTTAATATTCCAATTGCCAATTAAGACAGACGGCCATGCTTAGATCTATAAAAGGTTAATAAGCCTCAGCTGCAGTGTGTTTCTCTTGGGTAAATGTCACTTAGACGTAGGCCACCATGGGTCAAGATCTCCCTCCAGATCTAAATTTAATCACATAGCATTGCCTGGCCCTGTTCTCACCCTCATTAGCCCATGGCTCGTGCAGGAGTATGATCTGCCCTGTTTTAGCCCTGGCACTTTCCCCGTAGCCCCCTGACTCTGACCCAGTCATGGCATCAGCCATGCAGCATCCACACAGCCAAAGCTGAGATTAAGTCCAACAACTCAGTAGATGTGCCGTAGAATTGTCTGACACGTGGGTCTTCAGGAGTGTCTCGCACCAGGGGATGCTATGAAATGTGCACACACCGTGACATGGTGCGATCTGTTGGCTGAGCTGTCACCTGATGCAGGCCTGCGCGTGCCACCTGTCGGCCTGCCCCACATAATGGCAGGATGACCGGCGTGAATCAAGCAGCCGCCTCGTCTTAATTATCTCCTCAGAGTTTAATTAACCAGCTCATCTATTGGCCAAAAGAGAGGAGGAAAAAAAGCAACCTCGATTCACTTAAAATCACAGCCAGCGAGACAGAACGGATCATCGTAAGATTATAGTTTTGTTTAAAGCAGCTCAAATGCACGAGGTGCATCATGAAGGATAAATCCTGAGAGGCTGTGTATGATTAGAATAGATACATTTCCATATTGTTTGTGTGAGTACCGCAGGGAAATCGCTGTCATGCGCTCTGTATGAGTGTTATGAATGTGTCCCTTATTTTACTATGTGCGCTGAAAAGATGACATGGTGCAGGAGTCCATATGGAGCAGAATGCAGAAATCATTTAGTTCTGAATGTTAATATGAATTACCTACAAAATGGGTAATAATTCTTCTGCCCTACAGAAATGATTAACATAATTCTGATAAATAGGCAGATGGCAGAATGTGTGAATTGAGGTAGATTTATCTTAATTAATATCTTGAACCTACTTGGAGTAAGGTAAATGGCTCCACCGGGGCCAGAGATGTTCCTCTGTCTTGTGTGTGTATCTTTCTCATGGCCTGACATGTAGTAGTGGCCTGAGGATATTAAGTTGCTCTCCAGGTATGCATCAAGCCCTGTCTGCTGATAATGAACATACACCCAGGCAAGCAACACACACACACACACACACACACACACACACACACACACACAGAAATGGATATACACCCCATCACACCCTCATTCTTTAACTCCACAAAAAACACATCTTATTCCTTAACATTCATCATCATTTTCCTGCGAACGCAATTTACTTACTTTATTTCTGCTGTTGAATAAGGTGTGAATTTCTTTTTGCTCATCACAAATTAAGGCAATTAAAATGTTAATTATTACAAGTAGAAAAGGGACAAAGGAATTCAAATAAATTGATGTATTGGCGTTTTTTTTAATTAATTCATTTGGGTTCCTACTGTGTTGGATAATTATGCTTAAGTGTTTAATTACATATTTTGATGGGCTCCTCAATTACTCTGGCTTAATAAAATATCATTAGCCTGTCTCCCAGGTTCTAAGCTGTGGAGACGTACAGTATTAGTGGATGTATTTAAATAAAATATTAGATTACAGGCTGGCTGCTGATACGTGGCAGGTCTCCAGCCCTCAATCTCCACTAAATCTCTGTTAACCTGGAAGCTGCTCCTCACATCAAAGTTTGACACAGCAGCAAACAAACAATGTTGAATTTACATATTAATTAGTGGCGGGCTATCGGCACGGGTGATGAATTCAAATGTGTGGGCCCCCTCGTTTTTTAAATCCGCAGCCACACCGCCGCCTTGCGGGAGCCTCGGCGCTCGACCCGGCAGAACAATGAGAAATTACCTAGACCTATAAAGGCCAGTGGAAGCCTCCCCCCATGGCTGACATGATAGGTTTTTTATTACATAGTGAGTGTAAATATTCAATATCCTTTCACCGACCGTGTGTCTTACAAATCAATTTGCAGTGTCACCACATCAACGGCAAAATATGCAAAGCACAGATAAGTACCTAGTTGTCACCCATCCAGTGTTGCTCAGTCAACCTCTCCTGTCAAAACGCACATAAGGAATGATAGCTTCCATCTGGTCGCTGTATGAAATTATCTTGTTTAAATCCTCCACAGGTTACAGAAGTGATCTGTCAGTTTTCCAGAGCCACTGGAGCACAGAGCATGTTTCCTCTCTGTATTCTGTACGCTTTACCACAAAAGCGTGTTTTTTTTTTCTTTCTAAAAATGTGTTTTACATCTTCTTGCTAGGAACAAGGATCCTTGGCAATGGCTCAGGGGCAAGATCCTATAATTAGAACACAGTTCACTTGGTTAGCAGGTAATTTACCTTTAGGGGGAGAAGTCTAATTATTGTCTTTAAAAAGCTAATTTAGCGTCAAACACTTCAGGTGTCTTTTCCCCTCTCTTCAGCAAAGGGAAAGGTTTCCTGGAGCACTGCTGCCTCTGAGCCATCTTTAGTGGCCCAGTGCTTCTACTGTTTTATGTTTACACGGCTCATTCCTAAAGATGAAATTAGGAAGCGCCTTCTCCTTTTGTTTGATCCAGCAGGTGTGTGGCACCACTCCTTGACCCGCTGATAAATGCTCTTCGCAGGCGGACCTGTTTCCTGGCAGATGGTGTTTGTGAGTGACACTGGTTCCCAGCAGAAGCAGGCCCAGGGAAAACGATCACAGCAGAGTCTCTGCAGAGCAAACCAGCCTGGTTACCTGACGGCATATGCTCTGCTGTGGCCTACACCTGCTGAAGGATGCCGTTTACACCACGGTCCCTGGACTCCACCTCCGAGGACGCTGTTAACCACAGCTCACCACTCGTTCAGACACTTTTAAAGCCAGATAATATATGAAGAGCAGGGAGGGGTTCCTCAGATGTGAAATCAGACATTACACTTATTTAAAAAGCTTTGAAAGCTGTTACTCTTCAGTGGAATAAAAAGATTTGTTTTTGCTAGGTCCCTCTCATAATCTAGTCCCTCTGTCTGAATCCCACAATTATTGTTTGCAGGTTTTCTGTGTTTAAAACCATTGACAAAGCTATACACAGATGCTTAATATTAAAATAAACTGTGATTAGTTGTGGGAGTTATAAACTGCAGAAACACATGGAACAGAGAAAAAAAATCATAACCTTTAAAAAGATAATTTTATATATATATATATATACTGTATTTCATCATGAGAGTCACTCATAGACAAAATGATAGCTCCCTAAAAGCGAAGACAAAGTGTCTCGATCACCCCCTGGTGGTTGACTGCAGTACATGTCTTGAACCCTGTCCCCTCCATGTTAGTAGACGGGACACGGGTCAAATTCAAAAGTCAAAGTAAATGTCAAAGTTCGCGATTGGTCGAGTGGTTATCGGGAGACATTGCTACAGATTGCAGCGCAGACTCTGGATCCAAATTTGCAAGATAGCAATGATTGATTTATGGATAGTGGAGACGCATTGTCCATCTTTATAGACAGTCTGTTGCATAAAAAGTAAAGTATGTTGGTTCCTGTCATGCTAACTGTTGTGGTATATACTATGGGATTTGGACTCAGTTTAAGAACACGCCAATGAAGTTTTACCGAGAGGATCAGTTCTCATCAAATGTAAACTGAACTCTCGCCTCCATTGTGCTGCCTAATATATAAATATGCTTTTGCACTTGATCACATGAAACAAGTGACCTCATATCATCATTCAGATTAGATCCTCCTCAAGCAAATCTTATTATTCCTTTAAAAGGAAAATTTCAATTTCAAGCACTAATTGGCCTGTAGTATTCTAATTGGGCATCCACTTTGTGGTGTGTTGTTTTCAAACCATAAATGAATCCAGTTTAACCATGTAGATACGGTCAGCGTCCTCTGGCCCCCTGTTTGTTCGTCACTGTGGCGTATTCCAGCCACACCAGCAGGGACTGAAGGACAACAGTGTCCACAGCCACAGGGATCAGTAACAGGTCCGCTGCTGAAATATGTGCAAAGTGTCAATAGTCGCGAGCTGCTCCGTCCAACTGGAAGCCATTGAGCTGCTAAAACAGAACTGGTGATTAGGACACAGTCACCCCAGTCGGTGCCAATTCAGATGTCTCGGCAACCCTGGGCACGACAGTTTGATCTGCCTTGCTGTCATTGATTCACAAGGCTTCCAGCTGGAGCAAAGATCCCCATTGAAGCGTGAGATAGAAACCTCTCCATCTTGGCACGTCTTGGCTGGCTCAATCCCCTGCAGGCCATTAGGGATAGAATATGTTGTTTTCTATTTTTTTTTCTCTCCTCCAGAAGAAAAATACAGTCTGTCTTCATGCTATAACAGCCATTACTTAATTGTGCCGGATTTTCCGAGCAGAGTGTTGCTTTAATTAAGCAGCTAATTGCAATGTAGCTCTTGATTAGCTTTGGGGGATGGGAATGTTCAGACAGGCTGATATGTTGTGCACACTTCAGAATCATTTACAGAAATTGAAGCTAATTTCGCTCTCTGTCTATTGCTGCATTAATTTAATTTGGGTTGATTTTAGCTCATTAACACTTCTAATTAATACATTGACATCACTATTAAGATGTCTCTTTGAAATTGGTGTCTCCTGATAATCAGGATGGAGGAGGCTGACGGATGGAGTGAGGAGCTGACTGGGGGGAAAATGTGGAAAACTCCTTGAGACTGGAGGGGAGGAAAACGCTGTCCTCGTTTATAAACCCCTTATACTGGATCATAGTGGACACTAATAGGAGGCTATGACAGGTGACTAAATTGGAAATGAAGGGAATGCTGATTGTTTTAAAATTTGATTGGGGTAGGTTTGTGTTTGTGTGTGTGGGTGTGTGCATGAGCGTGCATTTATGTGTGTCTGTGTGTGTGTTTTTCTGCGATGCTCTGGGGAGTTGGGGGGCGGAGGTGCGTCAGGGCCAGATGCCACACACAGCTGAAGATCACGCCTGAGTAACTGTGTGTTTGGGTTTGTCATTTTAATGAGCAGAATTTAGTGACTATGGGCTGGTAACGCTGCGTGAGAAGCCCCATTACATTACCGTCACTTTAACCAACCTCAACAGACTAGTACACATTATGTGGCGTGATTTTATTCCTGTGTAATTTTAGAAAGAAAAATTTAGTTTTTTGGAACTAAATTCATGTGTGAATTCTGGAAAAGCATTTTTTTTTTCTATTTTAACCAGTGTTATCATTGCCGTGTAAATGTCCTGACTTTTGATACTAAAAAAATAATATATCCCATGAGTAGGATATTAAAAGAAAGAACCATTTAAAAAAAATATCTAAAATAATATAAAGCCTCAGAATTGACCCTTTAATAAACGGCAGCCTGTCACTGAAATAACAGCTGAATTATTAGGACCATTACCATCAAGAGGTTAAAATCTTCAGCGGTTTTTCCTCCACAGCCACTCACTCATTCATGTGCCCTAAGCGGCATTACGCCTCCCTGATTGACTTCCTCTCATGTTGTCTTCTATTAGGTTCCATAAGTTGAGAAATAAGCATTGATCGGGGGAGGATTCAGTTATTTGGCATGATAATCAATGGGGGACCTTGTTTTCCTGCAGAGTGCTTTCCTTTGCTGGGTATTCCTGAGGACGGGCCACACTGTAGGAAAGCCTTCTGTTTAGCACTTCATTAAAACTGCCTCTAATAGGAGCCACTGGGGAGATGCTCCCTGCATTGTGTGTAAAAGCGATCAACATCTGCATCAATTAACCCCTTCGTCCCCATGGGGCCCATTAGAAAGAGGAACACCCTTTAAAGCTGCATATGGTTCGAACTCACGGTGGAGAGTGAGCTCATATAATTGCTTGTTTGCTTTATGTTTATTTTGTTTGCGTATTTCGAGATTCGTCATCACCGTGTTGTATTTTTGTAAGTTAGACGAAGGCCGTGTGTCAGTTTGGTAGTTTCAACAAAATGTCATAGATGATGAACAGCTACAAGCTAAATAAATAGAAATATCAAACTTTAAATATTGTAACACACACACATAGCAGAAACAGTTTTTCTTTAATAATAATAAATCACAGTTTTATGGCTGCACTATAAGTGACATCCACTGTTTACATCCTTTTTTCTTTTCCTTGAGCAGCAGACAGCAACAATTAGAGTCAGTGAGAGCAGCAGTAACAGTGTGTGCACGTCTGAAATCAATATCATCCACATGAGTTTTACTAACAAAACATTTAGGTAGCTGCTTTGATTCGAAGCAGGTGTACATCAGGAGATAAATCCTCCTTTAATCCGCTGTTGAATGTGACCTGTTTATGCTGAAAAGTTTAAAGAATAAAACCTCGCTTTTATTTTTGATTGCACTGCTGTTAACTCATTCACATTTTCAGCCATTATATTTTATTCAACAGTTATTAATAGAGCGATTTTTAATTTGCGGGGAGGCGAACGTGTTGTAGCTGTGCACGACTTCGAAGAGGACTTCAGGTGGCGCGTGGAAATTTCAGCGGGAACGTTTGTTTAATTAGACGCAACTTGTTTGATTCGGAGCACAATGAGATATTATGTTTAAATTGGGTGAGTGAGTGCGATAAGAGTGGAGACAGCCATGCAGTGCATCAGTGTGATTAAATGTAAATGACATTTCTTTTAATAACCGAATGGAGTTAACTGCGCCGTGGTGTGGAGCAAAAAGTTTATTTCCCGATTTGAGACTCTGGTAATTAAGGCGATTAAAAAAGGATTCGACGGGATGTTTCACTTGTCACCTGTCCACATCTGCCAGGAGCGTTTATCCCTCAGTAAACAACGACAGCTGAGCCCTGATACGTTTAACAAACCCCAAACCAAATCAAGAGTAATAAAATCACTCATTTTGGTTAATGAGCATATTAACAGCAGAGGTAGTGTTTAAGCACAAACAAGAACAACAACATTAATAATTGCAACTCTCTAGTGCCTGGCTGATGTAAGCTTTAATAATTAACAAGTCTTTGTCTTATCCCCTCGAGGCCGTATTCCTATTATCCAACTAAGTTACAAACGAGTAATTACGCTGTCACTGAATGGTCACAACTGTTTACCTCGGAATATCCCCCGGTCCACGTTTTTTAATACCTGCTCTCAATCTGCACAGATCCAGCTTACCTGAAAGATGCCTCCCGTTAAAGGCGAGCCGTGGCATTTCAACTTATTTATTTCACTTTTTTTTTTCCTCCTCTCATTAGAGGATTACTCCTCTTACCTCCTGTGTTTACATATTAGTGCTAATCCAATTGAGTCAACAAGGGCACTTAGTGCAGGCTATGAACTGAGTCTGAGGGACTTAAAACGGGAGGGGAGGGGATATTAATTTACTTCTTCAGATTTTAGGCTTCCAGGGAAAATAGTTTTGAACATCTGCTATGACAAATGAAGCATTGCGAGAGAGCATGTTGTCAGGAGGAGCTGCCTGCTGCTGTTGCTGCTGCTGCTGCTGGGGTTAGCAGTCGGCCTGTAGAGGGAGCCCCTGGTTATGAGTCATATATTTACACTTTAAACTGCATTCTCAATATGTGTAGTTTTGCCCACAGGGAAACATTTCATAGATTTAGTGTATTTGATTATCTGCCTTTTCTACAAAAACACACGTAAAAGGAGCGAGACGTTCACTCCAACGTTCAGCTTTCCTCATATTATAGGAAATGTGTTGAGTTGAGTCTCGGATTTGATGTAAGAGCAACAATTTCTGGTTAATGAGGATTTCGGATCCCTCGACTCTCCCCTGCCGCTCCCTCTCTCCGCCATCATCTCTATAACATCAGTCATGATCTTTGACCTGAGGGCCGCCCCCCGTGTCAGCTGAAACTAATTAGCCTTTGATCGCTGGTGAGTGCACACAACACGCGTCACGCCGGAGAGGTGGTTTTAACACAGGATCTGGTTGCTACACAATATAGCATGGCATGGAGGTTAGACATATTTTTAACTGTAAGCTGTCATGATACAGAATAAAAATAATAACTAGAAGGGGAATCGGGGAGTAGCTATACCTCCATCAGGACCCAGTAGTTCCCTTATTAAACCACATTTAAACTCACTAGATCCAGATTTGTATATATGGATCTGTAAGAAATTGCTCCTATTCATAAATATCATCCCCCAAAAAATGCAAGAATTATTCCATGAGAAACTAACAAAAGTGTAGAAACAAATAAAATGCAATGTTAAAGAAAGTTTTTAAAAAATCCCTGAACTGGATCCGCAACAAAACCTTTTGAGTTCTTTCCTGACCCATAATGCATTCCTCCACCAAGATTCATATTAATCCATCCAGTTGTTTTTGCGTATTCTTGCTAACAAACAGACAAACAGAGAGGGAAACCTAACCTCCTTTGGCAGAGAATAAAAAAACGACTTTATGTTCTACAGTGTATTTCTGGCTTCAGATGTCTGTGGAGCAGCATCAGTCACATTCTAGTTGAACACCATGCAAGGTCTAATATAGAGGAATAGCCTCATATTATGCAGAACTCAATTTATATGTCTTGCAGTGTATTGGCTCATTATAGAGCCTGTATTTGTTTAGTTGAACCATTTATCTTCCCCTAATTAGTTATAGATCAATACAGCAATTGATTTTGCAGAATGCTCAGAGATTCAGTGGAGGAGTTAAAGCATGAAAAATGCAATACAGCCTGACCATTACATACAGACAGAAACATGACTCCCCAGATTTCCCTGAAGACTCTGCACAGTCAGCTGTTATACGTGTGTCAAAAACATCGTATCAGTCACCGGGCTGTGTGTGTGTGTGTGTGTGTGTGTGTGGAGAGGGGGGGGAAGAAAATTGTGTCATTTGCAAATACAAACAGGGTCCGAATATTCCAGCCATGTTTGCAAAAGCAGAAACAAATCTGAGCTTAATCAGGTCTGTGAGCATGAATAATCTTCCTCGGCTTCAAGGAGGGTAAATCACAGCAGCGGTTCACGTCTGCAGAGGACACAGAATGACATGTTGTCTTTTGTCAACCCTTTTTTTTTTTTCTCAGCCATTTTTTTATCATTAATCATTAGCCTGTCCCTCTTTCTCTGGGGCTCGGAGATGATGGCGGCTAATTAAGTAGTGGCTGGTGTCACCTATTCCACCATGTCAGGCAGTGGGGGGGAGGGGGCGCTCTCTCAAACCACCCACTAAAAAGACATTTGTTTCTCTGTTTATTCCTTTGAAATGTAGCAATCCACGTCCTCCCCTCTTCCTCCCGAATTCAACTGCTGCAAAATAAAGAGCGGCGAATTATACAGCGCGAGGGGCTTCAAACACGCAGGCATGCAAAAATGTTTTGGCTTTGTTCGCAGTAAGCTGGTGGAAGACAGAATTTGGCAAAATGAGTTGAGGCATTTCAAGTGTGGAGGGAAGAGTGTCAGAACGCGGTGTCGTAACGAAAGGAGCGAGCATTTTCTTTCTCCTCTCGAGGAGTTGAGCTGCTAATGTTTGTGTTTTATGTTTGGCGTACCTGAATGGACTCCAAATTGTAGCTGCTTCAGAATAAAAGGTACAGGAGGAGCAGTGAGTGAAAGGGCTTTGTGTGAGGTAGAACCAAGCCAGTAAAGTAACACCCATTAAAACCTAATTTGCACCTTTAGGCAGTTCATTAATATAGTGAATGGTAGAATCACACCAATATCGTCTGTCCTCACCTTAGGGCACCATCTCTATTCATCAAAACACACACACACACACACACACGCACACACACACATTTCTCATTTTCTCTAACATTCGTTGTTGAGCTAAGGAGCTGCACTTGTGAGACAATAGACACCTATGTCACTGTCAGCCAACCTGACTGGAACGTCCACTGTCACTATCATTTATAACATGTTCTAATGTGATGTGTGTGTTTTAAACAGTGACACATTTTAACATGAAATCCTGCTGAGAAATGACACACAGAAAAAAAAATGATTATGTGGTCTCATCTTTATTGTCGTTTTATCAACATGCTGCAGGCGTATCAAACGTCTATTTCAGCGAGGTTATCGCTTGAGTAATTGCCAGAGGCCGCAGTGGTCCAATCCATTAAAGTGAAAGAACTTCATACACTTCTTAACCCTCACACTCAGGCCTCCTTCACAATGAAGGCCACATATAAACAAATATGGCTTGTACACACACACTGACATACACCCTGAAGCCACACTACAATGGCTGCAGTTCGGCGCTCTGCCAGCAGATGACCAATTCTCCGTCTCTCTTCCCCCAGTGGACCGTTCTGTCTGGCTTCTCCATGAATTTCCCTTTTCTTTTCATCACTCTCTGATGTCCAGCTGCTCCCGTCAACACCTTCTTACAGCGGGCAATTCATTGCAACATACTGGCAGCTGAGACCCCTGTGATGAACTTCAATCTGCCGTTTGCAGAGGGGGCTTCACCCTGAGTCGGGCTAATCAAGGGAAACACCCCCTTCCAAGAGGGAGGGCGTCCACAGACAGATTGAGCCCAAGTTACCCCGTAATTACCCTGCCACTGCCCCTCTGCTGCAAGCTGCTGCATCTGAACCCAGTCAGCAGAGGAGCAGACACTTTGGTGATTACTTCCCAATCTGTTTAACAGTGAACAACAACAACCTATGTGCTTTCATTGCACTCGTAAACCACAACTCTTTTTTTTTTCTTCATCCTGAAAACATTTTTTAAGGGTTCAGAGCACCAGGCATTTTGTTACACTTCCTACGGTAACACAGTGCAAATGTCTCTTGCCGCGGGTTTTGATTATTTTCAACTTGGTATCGTCCCCGGGGGGAAGTTCTCGGGGCTTTCTGAATTTTATTAAAGCCTTTACAGCTGATTACTTGGAGTGAGGTGCACAGGTTGGCGCATTTTAGGAGTGGAGTGGAGGCCTGACAGGGTCATGTTTAACATGTCCACAGGCAATCAATTCACCTTAACCCCTCCTGGTACTCCAGCCCTCTCCACCTAAGCTGTCCTTAATAACCAGGCAAAGGCGAATTACTGATAAGGCACTGGGGTCTCTGACCTATATATCCCTCCCCTGTACGTATTGGAAAAATCCACCCTGAAAAAAATGTACATTTATAATGCATAGAAATGGTGGAATTAAACAATCACACATTGAGCTGCTGTGAAATTCATTTTATTCTTCAGTTTCCAGGATTCTTTTTTTGGGGGGATGTTAACTGGGTGAGGTAATGGGGCAAATTGTCGACATGGAAATATGTCGGGCGCGTGCAGCTCATAAAAGGTTGAGCGGAAGAAAGAAACACAAGGAAACATTAGTGTCCCATAGACGGCTGCTTTTATTACGTTTTCTTTCTGAGATTTTGTGAAGTGATCAAAGCTTAATGTAATATTGTCACATATATAAAGATAACATTTGTTGTAATATTTCACATCTCAACATGAAAGAGCGGGATTTGAATAAAAAACATCAATCTGGTCCAAGCACCAAAGAAAACTCAATTGTGTTTCACTGCACTTCCATTAATTAGCCACTTTCCATGTTGTTTGATAAGATGGAGTTTGATTGTGTTTAAAGTCACACAGATTTGTTGTAATTCGAGTTTTGTCTGGCCTCTTCTTCTCTGGAAATTTTCTATAGCTCAGTGGTTACACTGCATTTCTCTTACATGTCAGTGACCTCTGTGTAAGTTTCTACTTAACAAGCATGCAAAGGGTTCTACATTTGCCCCCATATGACAGTGACTAATTGCCCTGAGGATGCGAGCTGCTTGTTAGGCTAAGGGGAGGATTCTTCTTGCTCCTCACTCGGCTAAATTCATTATTTCTTCCTTTTCAATTCACTCTACCGCCCCTCATAAAGGTTAGAAACCAGATATGAAGATTTTCTCTCTCTAATTGTATGTTGCTAATTTCTCCGTGCGGATTTGCTCCCACTTGTGTTTTGCTCTGATACCTCACACACCCACTGTAGCAGTTAGAGGCCAATTTAATGTACAGCAGCGATTTGACAAAGCGTTCCTTCATATGCAACTGTGAGAAAAAGTCAGCGTTGCATTGTTTATTGTAAGTTGAAGCATTTCTGTTAATGCCTCGAAGTTCATGTCACACAGACTTGCTTTTGTGGTGGAAAAATAAAGTTTGGACCTTCAAATTAATGGATTTTTCAAAATAAAGTAAATAAATGTTGGTTGAATAAGAATGCAGGATTCTTTCCAGCCTGTAAAAACTCAGCAGCCTTTACACAATTAACAAGCTGACAAAAAGCAATTATAAAAACCTGGATTTGCTTAAGTAAAATCAAAGGCTTTTAAGATTTTCACGTAAAACTCCTCTTAAGCAGAAAATCCGTGACTTCATCCAAGCATTTTCAAATTTGACTTTGACACATTTTTACCCAAAATCTGTACAAACATTAGATTTAGAGTATTTGTACGACACAGGAGTAAGGACTCGTATCAGCTGTCTCTCACGCTCTTTTTCTTTGTACCAGCTGTCTTCTTCCTCTTCCCCTCTCTCCAGTCAAATACTTTTTTTTTGTTCTTTCACCGAGGTACCTGTGCAGCTGCCAGAGTCGCGCCTGTTTAGACAATTAAGGATGTTAGACAGAGGGGGTTAGTGAATCACTAAGAACATCAATCTGGCCGGACGTTGTGCTCTCACATTACCGCCCTGCTGTTTTGGTATTTATGCCCACTGTTTACACAGAGCACACAGAGGGTGTCCTCCAATCAATGCCATTATGTTTGCTAATACAACTGGTGCAGGTCGAGCAGACTCTCATCCCTTAATGATCAGAATTAAGGTGGGCTGCATCTCAGGGACTTGTAGCTTGAATCTACCACACTCCTTCTTCTGTGCTGATTTATAAAAATTGTTTGTTTTTTTCTTATTTTCTCAATCCCTCTCCACATAGACAGTCTCAACCACCTCCCCTTGTATTCAACGCCATTTCACCCCACCTCCCCCCCCAACCTTTACCGCCCCGCGCCTGTCCCTGGACAGGTTTCAGCATATAAATTTGAAAATGATTTGTCCTGCCCTCTTAATAATAGATGAGAGAGCAGAGTCAGGGTCCCTTCAATAAACTCCGTCCTCGCTTTAATTAGTGAACAAAAAAAAAAGAGAAAGAAACGCCATGCCTGCTGAGGACTCTGGCTTTGGCTCTGTGTTAGTAATTAAAACTGAAACCACCAAAAGGAGAGGAGAGGAGAAGGCTCTATTTTTAACGGGCAGGCTGTTTGGTGCCGAGTGCCCGTATAAGGTTCTGCAATAAAGAGTGATAATGAAGGTGTGAGACCTCTGGGGGCTGACTGGGCGCTCGCTACAATGGCTGCTCTCACACCAGACTGAAATACAGGGAGCAATTAGAGGAGGCAGTGCATAGACTGGCCACCAGAGATTAGTTAACACCTCAGGAGCTCCGCTTCAGGACAGGCACATGCTTGTTTTCTTTCTTTCTCTTTTGCTTTCAAGATATCGCACAGAGGCCTTAATGACGAGATTTATTTTATTCAATTGTCTTCTCGGACACAAAAACGTTTCAAGGGCTCTCTGTGCAGATCGTGTCCGTAAAGGAAGAGGGGTGGGCATTGATCTTTTTTGAGATTTGTAGTTTTTCTTTTAAATGGTTCGGGCACGTGTAAAATATCTTACTGTCACATAAGCTTTTTCTCCACTTACCGGTTTAAACAGTGTGACAAGCACTGCCTGAGCTGGAGGAGACCTTAAGCCCAAGAACCAATCAAGAGGACATTGTTAATGGAGGCCACATATAAGCCGTTAAGCCAGTATATGCATAATGTTATTTAATTGGAGTCATAAAAAGCCAATTAACCCCCTCCCCCTCTCGCTCTCTTACTCTCTGTCTCTTTTTCTGTAAAATCACGGTGAATGCGTGTGCACGCGCGACAGAAATTTTTATGCTTCCGTGCACATTTGCATTTTGCTTTAGATAAAACACTGACTGCTTACTTTAAAGTAATTTTTATTTGGATCCAAAATCGTTTCTGCAACATTTGGTGCATTTGTATCGTTTTCTAAAAATAGGGAAATAACAAATGACGTTCAGTCCCATTGAAGTATTTATAAAAAGAAGGGGGAAACCACAAAGGTGAGACGCTCCATGTGATCACTCCTTTTTTTTTTTCCGTCTCGTTCTCTGAATGTAGCGATTTTGACAATATATTTCCTCCCAGGAAAAATAGCAACAGTGGGTCGCAATATTGGATCTGTCAGGCTCAGGTCATTTAAATTTCAATGCCAGTAAAGTGGGGGAAGCAGACACTGTTAAATATGATGCTTGAATGAAAATCTAAACCCTCCAATACCTCTAAGCAATGTAACTCAATGAGATGAATTAACTGTAAATGCCTCATTCTCTGTGTGAGTGTCTTCCAATTTAAAATCTCATTATTCATATAAGATCCTGAACAAGGTGACTCTTAGGATAGATCGAATAAGTGAAGATAATCTTACCGGACAGTTTTATGCAAATAGGGAATGTATTGAATCAACTATGAGGAGAATAGGGAATCAAATAAGCTAATAAAGTAGAGTTAGGATGAAAAACACCATGAATAATGTTTCCTCCCTATCTCACTTCTGTGCTTATGCCGGTGCCTGCGAAGTTACAAAGTGTATTAATTCAAAGGATGCTGTCATTTAATATGCATTCTCTTTAGTACTCTGTGAAGAGCATTAGCAGGCGGCTTCAGTAAGCCTTTCAATGACAGGAAACCGGTGAAGTGCTTAATCTTTGTCGCCACAATCTTTAAATCATTACAGCCAAAATGTCTTAACATGTTTTTTTCCCCAAAAAAATGAGTGACAATGTATTTTCCGTGAGCGAAATTCTCATTTATACCTTGAATGTAGATAATAACAGATCATATTGCCAGTTAGTGAGGTTTACCCAAGTCGACTGGAGACAGAGGAACCACTAATAACTGTTTGTTGGAGAGGTCCATCAGACAAGGATTGATTACGAGCCGTGCCACTGAGGGCCTGCTCAGGTCTGCACAAGTTCATCCATAATTCATAATATAAATAATGTAGCATTCATTACACAGGAAAAAATATGAACTTTTCTCATGGTTTGTGTTGCAGACGTTTTGCTTATATAAAGCTAACACACTCACTGCTTTAATTTGTGCCTCACCCCAAGAGCGAACTCTGTAAATGACAAATGCAATAATATAATTA
Organism: Paralichthys olivaceus; assembly: GCF_024713975.1. Classification (NCBI taxonomy): domain Eukaryota; kingdom Metazoa; phylum Chordata; class Actinopteri; order Pleuronectiformes; family Paralichthyidae; genus Paralichthys; species Paralichthys olivaceus. Next base: position 9,566,102 of record NC_091097.1, read on the forward strand.
TATAATAACCTCACAGACAAGGCTTGTAGATAAAAAGGACTCCGACAAGGCCTTGCATGCTATTACTGGGGGAATGCATTGTATTTATTAACCTGCAGGATTAACCTTGTCTGGTAACTATACGTTAGAAGTCATGTTTTACAGTTATTAGAAGTGCAGTAACAGCTTTGACTTCCTTTCTCAATTGAACTCAAATAATTTGCTCTGTAGTCACACGCACATGACGATTCTCACTACACTTACTTTCAGAGCTGGAGCAATTTACCACTCAAAGAAGTCTCATGAGGGAGATTTTTTTTTCCGTGTGGATTTGCAAGATTTACAGCAAAGACAGCTGTGTGTCAACGGCTGTGAGGCTACTGTGGGCCCCCTCCCCATCACTCCACATTAGGACTCCTTTGAACATAAGTATATTTCACTCCGAGTTGGTGACATGCCGTGTGAATCTGGGGATGTGAAATTATACACATTCGAGCACAACAGTGGCGAAGAGGAAGATAAGGGTGGAGGAGGAAGCCGGGAATTATAAAGGAGATCACAAAAAATTATGTGCAGTGTATTTTATGGGCTTGAACTAATTTCCTAGACAAAAAAGTGCAGGATTTTTTTTCTAATGGTTTAACAGTGACTATACCAGCACATTGTCTGATGAATAACTTTCCTCCAAATTCCATAGTTTCATAACCTACAAGGCCTCATCATTCATCCAACTACAAAAAGCAAACAATCTCACTGTTGCTCAACAGAATGGGACAAAGTTTGGGTACTTGAATGGAAGTGGGGAGGAACACTGTGAGTCTTAGATGTTGTCCTATATGCAAATATGCTCTGTTGGTTAAAAAAGAATAATCAGGGGTGAACGTAGTTTTTGTTGCCACTACATCAAACCTTCATATATTCTTCCCAAACTCAGCTTCATGCATCCCTGAACACACACAAACTCCTGTATGGTGTACAAAGACACGAGAAACACCTTCAAACTTTCAAAATATTTGTTTCAAAAAATGTGTGTTTGGTTTCAAATTAGAAGAAAAGTACAACTGAATTAATCAACATGTTGGAATAGTTAACAAGTCTGTGATTTTCAAAACACTAGGCACACAAAAAAAAGCTGATAGTGATGATGGTGATGATGTCTGATAATGTATCTTACAATGTGCATATTCAAATAAGGTAACGAGCATTTCTTTGTTCGTCCTTATATTTCTTCTGAAACAAGTTATGAGAACAGTAATGTGTCAGAATAAGCAACAATAAATCCAACACACCCATCAAAGCTCTGTGTTTGAAATAACATCTAAATTAAATTCTCCCTTGTAGGTTATAAGGCAATATTTTTTGGGGGGGTAAAACAGGATTCATCAGAGGAGTGTGGTATCGGCTGATAATTGTTGCAATACACACTCCTGTTCAGATGGGGGCGATAATGCTACAGCAAGTTGTTGCCAACCCCCACAAAACAGTAAAAGAAGAAGAAGATAAGGAAGTAAAGGTGAGCACATGGTCATGCCAGTTACAGAACAACTCATGGAAGTCATGTAGCTTGTTCGTTGTCATTGGAATGGAAATGAGCATCTAGCACAACTTATTTAGTCATTTTACTTTGGAGATGCATGGGAAATAAAAAATAAAACAAACGACTGCCAGCTTAAAACCAACAGGGCTGGATCTGAAAGCACAGGTATGTACTGGATAATAATAACACAGTGAAACGATTTATAAGCAAAAGCTAACTGTTGATTGTGTTGACCAAATGTTAGCAGTGTGTGTGTGTGTGTGCTGTATGGATGTCTTGTTAGCTGTTGTTCCCTCCTCCCTGTTTTGCGGGAAGGTGTTTTTCCAAAAAGTGAAGCCAGAAACTGATGCATTCGAGTGATAGTCAGGAAAAAATTCTCACGAACCACTCGCAAAGTTGTTGAACATTTTGCTGCGTGAGTTGTAATCCAATTAAAATAATTTTAAAATCCGCTCCAAACAGTAGCTTTTGAATTTGCAATCAATATGTCTATCCCTCACAAGCACCTAACACCCTACTGAACTCTTTTGTTATTATGCAAATATTGGACAGAGTTGTCAAGGTGTTGTTTAAATGATGGAAACATGTAAATACAACTTATTTTGTTCTGAGCGTTTCATGCTTTTGCCGCATTCCTACTTCAAAGTACATGAGCACAACAGAGTTGGAACAGCGACTTCACAGCCCTGGAAATAGAACCTTACGAAATGCATGTATTAAAGCTGTATAGTCCAGATTATATACGTCTACAGCTGCTTGTGTGCTGTGTACACACACTTAACTTTATGTCCCTGGTAATCATAAAGGTACATCTAGCCCATGTCTAATATGCTGTTTTTAATAATGGGAAACTAGTAACTAGTAATAACCATGATTTACTGTTGTGTTATATATAGAGATAATCAATCATTTAATTTGCAGCTATGACTGCAATGTTTTGCCTCATGTCCTAGATTGTAACCTATCTAGTCCTTTCTTTTTACCACTTTATATATATATTGAAGGCAGCAATACAACTCGTAAAAGTCTGTTTTCCACTGAGCGGCAATCAGTTTCTGGTGGACGATCGCTTTCTGGCTCGACAGCGGCACTGAATCTTTTAGTGGTAGCCTACGGAGTACCGGAGCGCACCGGCTTACTTTCACCCCTGGATATAACAGATTGAGCGTGGCTGTAAATGTGTCAGAATAAAAGGAAATCTGTGGTGAGAACAAGAAGCTTCCTCTTCCCTCATCTATCTCCACTAAACTGACCAGGTCCACCTGGATCAGAGCAGCTCCTGCAGGTTTGCCTGCACACGATTTAGCCCGACATCAGGCATCACTTCCTGCAGAACATTTACCACGAAACCTTCACTGACACCAATCCTTTCTAAAGCTCAGGACGATTTAAAGTCACACCTACTCCCAGGCTTCAGAATCATGAGCTCAGTCATCACACAGTCCTCTGTGGACTTTCTGCAGTTTGAATGGAGCTGGCTCACCATCCTGTTTGATTTGATGGGTTATTAAACACTTCTGTCAATAAAAAGCGTGGTGAATGCTAATTTCTAAACCTTCCACTGATAAACGACCATGAAACCAGTGCAAATTAACCTCTAAATGTCATGGGAAAAGCCAGTGCTACAGCCATTACTGTTTGTGCTTCAGGGTAGAAAAGCTTGGTCACGGACTTATATAAAACGCAGCTATCAAAGTATGAATTTGTACATGATCTACAGATCGGACAAGGATTTTTAACAGTTGGAAATGTGCCAAGATAGGTGTTTTATCAAAAAACTACAGAGGCTTTGGAGGACCAAATGATATGACACCCACAGCAGCTGGTGTGGATCCTGCTGATTCAATAAAGACCCATGCACTGTGTGTCAGTTAGTCTCTGTCATTGGACAGTGCACTTTTCAGACGGCTTGTGTTTAAAGCCAAATATGTGCTTTTAGCCAGAGGTGGTAAACGTAGGGTCAGAGATGGGAAATGTTTTGTTGCTCTGCTTCTTTGTCAGAGATGTTGGTTGATTCTTCACCTTCCTCTATGTTGTTGTCACTTAATGCGCTGTGCCTCATCTCAGATGAGTCTCCCTCTCTTGTTTGTTTTGTCTTGATGTGTCTTTAACGCCGTGTTACGTCTGTTGTCCGTTATCTGCAAGGAATCATCTTTTCTGTGTTATCTAACCCACCTCTGCTTTTAAACTGTTGAAAATTAGATAGATATTGCACGTTATATGTGAATTAAGTTGTAGGCTGGTTATATTTACTTTCTTCCTTTTGTCAACCAACAAATCTCATAAAAATGATTATACTAAGCCTCCAAAAACTACACAAAACTGGTCAGATGTTTTGAATGCCCAATATTTTAAAGGCCTTTCAAAATGGCAGACAGGGTGAAAACATTTACTTGGGTTAATTTATTAATGTCATGTTTCATGTTTCATATTTCCTTTTTGTGTGTTTTAATGTTATTACAAAAACATGGAACATTGTAAGATTTGTCCATTAAGTGTTGAATTTCACAGCAAGGTGTAATTAGTTCTAATTAATATAAGGATTTTATCCATTTCTCTGGAGATTTGAGGGATTACATTAAATCAAATACCATGTTTGCATTTTCCTAAGCTTCATATTTCATATATGATATTGACACTTACAGTGTTTCCAATACACACCATATAATATCTGTTACAGGAGGATATAAACAGCCAAAGATGTGTTTGGATGTTTTCTATGAAACACTTTATAATTTCCGTCGCCACCGCACAGGAAGCTGTGAAAAAACGTTTCCTAATTGTGCATTTTTCATGTTTCGCTAATACAAAATTATTAATTCATAGTCTGTTAAGTTGTTGCTTTTAATATTACTTTGTATTCATGAAAAATAGATCTGCTTTCGTACAGAATTATGGATGCTTCCAGAGAATATTCAGTAAAATAAAATCCATTAGGGCAGAAAAAAGGGAGATTGAGGCAATGACTGTGGTTTTAATGCAACAAATCATTTGCCATTAACCTCACCTGTTATTTTATGGTAAGTAGGGTCTGTGTTATTTTAATAATAACTTCTAACAGAGACCAATCAGGTTAGGATCAGGCTGCCACATAAAAAAAAAAGCAATGACACTGTGACCCTCTATCCATTTCACATACTTCTTTTTGTCATGCTGCTCTACATCGGGGCTTTTACATTTTGCATTTGTGATGTTTCAGCTGTTCCAGGTTCCACGCAGGCCTGACCACACACACAACTGTGATGACAGAGAGAAAACAGCCCCCTGATGTATGATACCCGGTCCGTCACCACAGGTCAGTGCCACAGCTCATTCAACCACCAATGATACGCTAAGTCCCACAACAAGGGCGGACAAAGAGGAAAATACAAGTGTGTAAGTCCTGTGCGAGCGCTGTAAGTCTCCGCCGCTGCTGTCCTTTACACCGCCAATATCAACAGAAATGTCAACAGACGAGCACCCGTCAGCACCTTGTGTCAGATAATCACAGGAAGTGGGGTTTGTTGTGGCTTGAGTTCACAATGCTCACCTAAATCCCTGACTGGGCATCAAGTGGGGCAATAATGTTCTTTGATAAGCAGATATACTGCCCCGCCGTAATGCTATTATCAATCACAACTTATACCAAACAAACACGACGCCCAGAGTGATCATCAAAGGCTCACGTGGACTTACTGCAGCTCACGCCTCAGATGGGGAACGCACCGCCGAGCCGAAAACACTCACATGAAAATATTCAGTTATTTATTACGCCTTGACATTTGCAGAAAAAAACAACAACCATGTGTATCTCTTTTTAATGTTAACGTTGGCGATTGAGGAATATGAATCAGTCCAAATGTGGATTCTTTATGATGTGCTCTTTAAAGTCATATCTGAGCGCAGAAGTAACCATTTATTTGCAAAGCAGACGAGAGTCTGCAGCAATATTAAATTTCTTTGTATAAATTGTTCATAGGGATTCAATAGAACCAAAGTTTGTTCTTTTTTCCCCCTGCTACTTCTTCCTCTGAATAGATACAAGCACTGCACAGTCTGAGATCTCTCTCAGGGGGAAGTTATTAATTTGGTTGATATTGATATTTTACCGTTGGTATCACAATAAAGGCAGAGTTAAGTCTGAGGGAAAATCAATGCAAAGTGCATGATTTCCTGGATGCTAATTCTTTTGAGGTGTTTTTAAACCATAATGTTACTGTAGCAGGGAAACCGTGCAGGGATCGTGCACTGCAGGCACAGATATGAATATATGCTGGAGGCTTTTTATACTTTTCATAAAAGAATCCAAGATTATTGTACATGAAGATGTTTCTCTTCTGCAACAACTCAATTCATGCTGACATTTAGCAGCACACTGTTTGAAATGAAAAGGTTATTTCTGCACAGAGCATCGGAGTTATTGTGTATTTATACTCACATCTGGTGATCTTGGTGATTTTGTTTCATCGCTGTCATTCAGTTTTGCAAATCCTACAGCTTGTTTGGAGTTTGGAGACAGCGATGATCAGGCAGAACATCTCAGTGACAAGTGTGATCATTGTTCAGTCACCTCAGAGCTCTGGGTTGTTTAAAGAGCGGTGGTGCATTAGTGATGGTGCACCAGTATGTTCCCATAAGTTTCTTTAATCTGGAAAAATCTGTTTACCTACAGATATTGCTCCAATGTTTATTAAAAATGAAAAGATGTTACGCAGCGCTTCAAAACGGCTACGGACAATTGAAATGGTACTTGAAAAGTAACTATTCAGAAACAACATATAAATAGATAATAATAAACAAAAGTGCAGGTACAAAAAAAATTATTCTTACCTAAAACCTTAATATGTCAGCATATAAATTTTATATAAAGGTTGATAAATATGACAATAAGATAAAAATAATGTGAAATAAACAAATAATTGCTTGGGAAAATGTTTTTTTCAAACCTTGTATAAAGTTATAAGATTTGAAATAAGATCTGTTGTTAAAATGAAACATGTTAAATATTTTATACAAACAAAGTCAAGAGCATTGTCAGCATCAGTATGGGAGGTGCCTCAGAGACGAAGGTCGCTAGGTGTGTCTAGACGTCAGAATCGAAACCAACAATCGTGCCACAGACGGTCAGACTTAGTAAATGAGAGTTTACCACCATTATTGTAGTAGAATACACACACACACACACACACACACACACACACTCTCTCACACACACACACAGCCAGAGACAGTCTGATACTGCACAAATCAGCTTGCTAAAACACCCTTGTTAACATTTTAAACCTACAGAATCATAAAAGGTGATGCCAGGGAATTTTGGACTTCCATTCCCCCTTAAATCACACACCCGTGATTTGCAATTCCAAATCTAGAACATAAATAGGGCTTCATGGCGAAAGCGTGAATCCAACTAAAAAACCTTGAATAGATTTTGAATTTTAAACGCGAGATCAAATGGAAATCGCACAAAGGGACCAGCAAGTGGAATTGAAAGTGTGATACAGATGAGGGGGGCTGTCGGAGAGGGGGGAGCACGGATGAAAACAGGATTAGACTCCACAGGCCTGGTTCCCACAGATTGCCTGAAATGGGGGAACAGATTTAAAGCAGGTACTCTATGTTGACAGGTTTGGGCCTTTTTAAAAAAAAAAAATTTTTTTTCCACGCAGGCATATTTTTTTACAGCATGTCTTACACATTTAACTAGACCCATGTCAAAACCTGTTTACATGTCATGAAAAGAAGCGGAACATGTTCAAATCGGGTAAGCCATTGAAGAAGAAACTTGGATGATTTGACAGTTTGAGTCTCTTGAACATCGCCCGCTTTAAGCAGCCCGAAACAAATGATACGCATGTCTGCAGCTCTGCCGTCGCTCCGCCATTAAACAATGTTGTAATTGAAGATTAAAATAATGCTATTTCCATGTTGAGTCTGCTCTTGTATACACGTGTTTCACACACACACACACACACACACACACACACACACACACACACACACACACACACACACACACACACACACACACACTGGAGTGCACAGTTAGTTCAGAGGCTGTGTTGTTGTACCTTGATATTCTGCTACCAACTGAATGCAGGCTGCATGAGCGTTTGCACACATGTCAGCAAGTTTGAGAGATTAAACTGTTTCATGTTTAATGGGATAAGGAGGAACATGAGCTTCTATCCAATCCTGGCCCAATTGAGTGTTTTTAATGCAATTTGTCAACTCCCTCTGCTAGTGGGATTTGTTCCATACTGTTAGATGTGGAGTCAATTACACACTATCTCTGAAGAGTATTTTGCTTGAGAGATTGCTCATCTGGCAATATTAAAGCTACTTAGTATATGTTTGGCTGGAGTGACGGAAATGCAGGTTTTTTGAATCCCACTTTGAGTTTTTACAATTTACTGGATGCAATTTGAGAATGTCTGATTTGCTGCTTGTTGTGTGAGTAAACATTAATATAGAAATACTCTATGTGACAGTAATATTATGGATCACTCCTCTGGAAACCGGGGAGCAAATAAAAGATTCACTTAAGTCTCCTGAAATGTCCGATATGATTAATTATACACTCAAACCAATACAAATGACTCACCGGTTAATGTTAACAAATATTCTCCCTTAAGGGCCTCCATTAATAATTTCATATTCTCTCCAAATATTATTCTATCCACCTGCTGCGTGTGATCCTATTTTTCTCCCACCCTTCGCTCCCTTTTTTTTTTTTCATTTTGTGATCATACATAATTTAGTCCTTGGCCACATCTAATAAATGATGTTGACATATGCTCTTGCAGAGAGCACTGCCTGGAAGTGTTGGTTGATAAGCTCCTTTGCATTCTCACTGGATCCAATTTTGCCCTATCAGTACACGAGTGTGTGGCTCCTCTCACATGGTCCACCAGACTCCGAGATGTCCCGAGGCTTCCGATTAGTGAAAACTCTTAGGGGGGGCAGGTAGGTGGGATTTGTGTAAAATTCAAACATGTCACCAGTAGTTTGTTTAAATGCTGAATTTTTTTGCCCCCCCCCCCCCCTGTGTGCAAAAGGTGGCGTTTATAGAGATCATATCTATTTGTATATTTACCTTGTCATGTGTTTTCTCTGCTTTTCTGTTTTCATGAATGGTTCATTTGGGTTAAAAGGCAGAGGATCACATGAAAAACGATTGTTTTTGGTCTGTTGGTTGGGGAGGGTGACGAGCCGCAGACGGCCACAACGCTATGAGCATTTGGCGGATATGAGAAGATGGATTAAAAATTGAAATTGCTTTAAGCGCTTATATCCAAATATTTGTCCGTTCTTGGCCTGAAATGAATTCGTACAGTTCCAGCTCAACATCTCCTCCTTTTCTCCCTCTTATCCGTCTTCTTCTTCTTCTTCTTCTCTGGCCCTGAGCATTACGAGAGAGAATCAATTCGATCAATTCCCCTCCACCAAATGTTTGTTGTTGTTTTTTTTCTTCCTGCTGACCACACCTCAAGGATTAATATTTGATTAGCCTTTAGGAGAGGTGGAAAGTACTTATTAACCTTATTTGTCAATCTGTCAGTGCCACTGTGTGGATTGTGCCTTGCGGCGGGGCTGGAGGGGGGAGGGGGAATCACTTCAGGGAATATCATGTCTTCCAGTGACTGCTCTCCTCTGGATGTTTCATCATAATTATCCTTTTTTAGGCTGCTGCCACAAGCATGACGCTCATTCCTGCGCGTTTGAATACACTTGTTAATTGATAATGTGATACAATGTGTCCCAGAATAACGGGGATGTTAAGCTGCCATTTCCTTCCGCAGTTTGGACAATTATACCTTATTCTTTTCCGAATGAATAACAAGACGGGTTTGTGGTTACTAATTCTATTCAAAATGATTGTTTGTAAACAAAAAATGAAGTGTGTCGCCACTCAGGTCATTTTCATTAGAGCCCATGAAGACAAAGCATTTACTAATTTTGAAATTGATGAGCAAACTTCCACAGTGTAAGCAGTCCTTTTTTTCATTAGTAATTTTAATTAAGTCTTCTGCACAACACTGAAATTGACTTTATGTATAATTGTTCATTATACATCTTGTTTTCTACAATGGGGAAATTAAGGGGCCTCCAATGGATGAATCTGAGACATGATTAGTCTTGTTCATCCCAAACGTATAATTTTTTTAATGCCTGGCGCGAGCCTTTCTGCAAAGTGAAATTGATACTCGGTATATGAAAACATTTAATGAATTGCCAATTGTGTTGTCAAAATCAAGCTAACAGATATTCTTTGGGGAAATTTAAGGGGAAGATTCACATTTGAACGTTAGAGGTTCGCAGTGAGACACTCACATGAAATTGTTTTTTCTCGTTATTGATAATAAAAGTGTGGTTTTCAAGGATTTAGAAGAAAAAGCGGCTCAGAATTGTGCAAGACACACACACACAAAGAAACACACACAGACACACACACAGACACACACATGATTTAATAACCAGTGGCTTTACCTGGCTATTGTTTACACAGCGCAACTCTTGCATCACAGCCAGCGTTCGAGGGTCTTGACTGTCTCTGGCTTCATAAGTGTTTGGGTCTGCGTCTGGTTGCTTCTAAATGATAACACCTCTCCATGCTCACTGGAAGCCTCCCAGATCCGTCTCCTCCACCTCGGTGTTATCTGTGATCATACGCCCCCACGCTATCGAGCTCAGTCAAAGACCATCCCATGGTTTGCAGTGTTAATTACAGATGCTTTGATGTGATAGAACACAGCCCTGTAGAGATTGATTACTCTTTGAGCTAAGTTGTCTTCCAATTACTTAGACAATTAGCCAACTAATTAAAATACTTACCCTGTGCATTGAAAAAGGAAGAGGAGCGCTGCTGTGAGGATCTCCCTTGATATATGAGCTGCCAGGGATTCTCGGAGTGTCTCAGCTGAGCAGAAGAAGGCCCCGTGAGCTGACGGCAGCTCAGAATGAGTCTCTGCAGCGGCCTGCGATAATAACGTGGATCGAGCGTTTGGAGACATTTATCACTCCTTGTTGATTGAGGATGAGGATGTTAGATCAGGGGATGAGCTGCTGTTTGACAGTCCGTCATTGCATGAGGTGTTTTCACTGTCTAACAACATCTGAACGCCAAGCTCAAATATTAATCATTTCTAAAGTGATGCTTTTCTCTTCTGTTGATCATTTGACTTTTTCATCCGTGCAGAAAAAACATTGAAGAATCGGCCTGAAGTTTTCTACTGACAAATAATTAGACAGTTGAATCAAAGTCGCTGGAGCATGTCTGAATATTTACATGCCCATCAATTGTAGTTGGTCTGAAAGCAGTCAGTTTGGGACTCTTTCTTTTAAAGGTCCATGGAGGAATTCGGTCCTCTGATTAAAAAAAAAAATAAAAAAAAGCAGAACATTATTTCTGAGATTCTCAAGGGGCTAAAAAATAATTCTGTTTAATAACAAAAGCAGTTACTGGTGCTTTACTGTTATCAAATTATTGAATATGTCGCTCATTCAACTTGCAAGCAGTGGCTGCGTTTGGCATATCTGTGTCCCTCCAGTGCAAAATAACAGTTTTTGTGTGTGTGCAGTGGATTGTTTCTTGCAGACAGGGTGAATAATGAAATCATGACGCTAGTCTAAACACAGCAGCAAGTAGACAGAAGCAAATCATGCCAGAGCATCTACCAAAATATGAGTGTTTCCAAACTTGTTGTAATAATATTGCACATTGATATCTAACATATAGGTATAGCTAAAATAGCTAAATAAAAATGTGAGTGAATTAAATAATGTTCAGTAAAAGTTAAAAGTAAAAGTTATATATTTTTTTAAATTATTATTATCATTGCTTGTCAAGGTGTAAAACACAGACAGTTTGAATACTGTTAGTCTTTTACATTGATATTAAGTTAAAGTTGAGCATGGCAGTTCATGAAGCCACGATGTCTGTGATTCATTTGACTCTACACACCCACATTTGAATGGAATGAAAAGTTTTTTTTTCTTTTTTGTTATGCTGGGTCCATGCATCTGACTGAGGCTTGTCACACTTATTGTCATGTCCCCTTAACCCCAGCTGGGCAACTCCATTATTCCCCCTCCATTGTGATGTTAATGCTCTGTTATCTGTGCTAGGGACAAATATGCAGGGGACAATGGGGATGTAGACATGCATTCAATTTATGCATCCATAATTGCTTTTGATGATGTAGATAATTATGTTGCACTCCGGAGAGTTTTTTTTGCACCGGGCGAATTACAGAAAAACCTTGGAGCCTGATTCACTGATCAACTATCGCATGTAAATAACATTTTACCAATATCTTGAGGTCATGCTATGATTTTATTATTTCTTTGAAATCACTTAGTAGTTCACAGAGTGTGTATTAATCACTGAGACTTGCAGGATTTCACTGACACTGCAAATGCCACAGAAAATAATAACAGCCAGCAGGATCACTCCTTGAAGAGCGATTAGCGAACTCCCAGAAGTTTTATATCTTCTGTCACGGCTACAGCGATTTTTATTAGACAGTGTGATTGTTTTACCCAAACAGTAAACGCTTATGTTACAGGAATATGTGCAGTGCGACAGTGAACATGTGAAAAGTGTTCACAGTTGTTTTTATAGTTCTAGTGTCTCAAATTGTCTTCGAGTAAGGCACTGAACTCCTGACTGCTCCTGATACTGCATCATCATTTGAATGGCGCGAATGAAACTTATTTTGTATTGAATAAGTATTTTACAGTCTAGAAAAGCGCAATATAGACACAGCCATTTACCATAGTGTCTCTGTTTTGTGTTCTGATTTAGTATCTATGTTTATGTGTTACTTTGGTTTCTTTAAAGGTTCAGGGTGTAGGATTTAGATGAAAGGGATTTATTGGCAGAAACTGAATTTAAAATAATCAAAGTGATGTTTTCACCAGTGCGTTCCAACCGAACTGTACTGTAATAGTTGTTTTCTTCACCCTAGAATAGGCCCTTTATATTTAAATACTTTATATTCACATCTGGAGCGAGTCCTCTCTATGGAGGCTGCCATGTTTTTTGCAGTAGTCCAGACTAGACAAACTAGAAATATTTTGAGTTTTTATGACAAGTGAAATCTACTACAGGTTCTCTTTCATATTTGGAAGGGGGAGAGTGAGGTGAGGGCTGCAACATGCAACTTCACCACTAGATGTCACTAAACTCTACACACTACACCTTTAAATTAAAACAGTTGTCATATTCAGCACGGACATTGTGTACAGTAACTTAATAACTACATTTCAGTTTTATTTTCAGGTAATGCAAGTGTTTTTTGCTATACTGCTATACTTCCTCTAAACATTCCAGAGGACTTGTTTTGTTCATTTCTAATCCTGACTGTAGATCATCTCATAATATCTCAGATTTATATTGTAGTTGTTAAAGCTAGTTACTAGTCACCCTGACTAATAATGCTTGTTTATTTTTGTAAGACTTTGAGAGGTTGTGCTCATCCTATGTGAAAAAAGAAAAGGAATAAAGGCATCGGTTGTCGACACGTATACTACATTTTACAATGGGAGCAAAGGAGGAAGTCAGGTTGTTGTAAATAGAGCAACAGAGTCAACATCAGGAGAAGGTTTAGGTGAAAATATAGCTCCACAAAACACATGATTTCACACAGGAGATTGTGAAGCAGATCAGTGTTGTTCCTTCCATCCATGACTGTTCCACAACCTTAAAGGTATGTCTATTACTGTAACCGTGACGACAGTGGTCCCCAAACCTTAAGTAATTTCTTATTTTATCTCAAGCCACAATCTTTTTCTAAACTCTTACCACTCCAGAAACCTGACTACATGTTTCTTATTGTAACCATGAATAGAAAGGTGCAGTACACCTGCTGCTTAAAGAAAAGGATATCAGAGTTTGAGATGATTGACCTCCATGTATATGGTTGTCAGGTTAGAGGACTTTATTGTATTTGAGTGTTTCAGAATTCGACCTCCTAAATATAGCGGCAATAATGGACTCAGCAAAAAACATACCTGTAGGTGTATTGCTATGATTATCTGATCTGAAAATACAATCCTCCTTCCCCCATTAGTTATTTCCTGTTCCCTGCTGCCAGTTTCAAACTCGCAGGAGTGTGTCTGATTGAAGTTGCTGGGCCAGGTTGGATCGAAAGATCCCTGTGATTAGGGGGTCAGCAAGTCTGAGGGATCAGACTCTCCTTCCTCATCCTCTAATCACAGACTATATAAAACAATCTTAGCACCACTTAACCTGCACAGGGGCCCTGATATGTCTTGGCATGCTCTGTCTCTATTAATCAATCAGCTTCAGGCCTTCATAAGATCTGGGATGCAAATGTGCGTTATAGCTGAAGGTCCCATTTCGTATTTATTTATTTTTTTAAGCACTCATGGTCTCGGTTGCCAGATTCCTGTGGCATATGAATACAAGATAACAATATGTACAAATATAAAATCATAAGCAACTAAAGAACATCTTAACGAATTTAAGATTTCATAAATGACCAAATGTTAGATGAGATACATGTTTCCCCTGCTGGTCATGAACAAATTGATTTGAGGATATGTGTAACTATGTGTTTGAGCCTTAATAATCAAATAAGCTTTTACACTATTTCACTGTAGCATCTTTCTGGTATCCTGCTCCAGCAAATCTTTCATTTCTACACCAACGTTTATTGTCACTGGAAATCTGCAGGTTGATGATACTGACGACATGATTTAGGGACCAAAGCAAACTAAGACCTTTTATTTCCTGTTGACAGTTGTGTGCTGTCACTTATACAGACCTGGTGAAAGAAATGATAAATAGAAGAATGCTAACACTACCCACCCATTTCAAGTCTCTGTGCTAAGCGAAGCTAACCAGCTGCTCTATTGTACAGACATGGGAGTGGTATCAGTATATCAGGTATTCAGTATCCACATTTACAATATTAAGTTTTTACATGCAAAACATAGGAGCAACTAACTACGTAGATACATGATATAATCATAGTCATACATGCATCTCCACCTGATACGTTGAAAATTCATTCTCTTTTACCTCTGTCTTTGGTCTCTACCAAGGCCTGAGGGAAATGTGTGGCTCTTTACCTGCTAAATGCTCCACTATGTTCACCAGCTGGTGGTTAACTGTGTCAGTCTGCCCTTTGTTGCTGAGCAGGTAGCGTACAGTGGGTTTTTAGAGCTTGCTTGTAGCAGCTGCTTGCTGCCAAAACCTGCAGTATGAGAGCATTGAGAATACACAGAAACACTAAAGTGGTGGGACGGCCAGCTGAACAATGAGCTGAAACTCAATTGACAATTTTCTGTTTGTGCATCGCTGCAAACAAGCACTTTTGCATTTTTTATACATCATTATTTGATATGATTTAAGGAAGAAATTGTTAATTGTAATAGTGTATTTGTATAAATGATAGTAATTAAATAAAGGATTTAGATACTTTTTCACATAAAAAAAAGACAGGTGTGATTTTTGAAATCAAACACTGTAAATAAAGCTGGCCAACGCGTCTCCACTTCATCCCACTATGCAGAACTTAAGCCAAAATGTCCCGGATACAAACGCTTCCATCTTGTACATTTGGAGTCTGCAGTGTAGTGGATGGAGCCCTGGTATTGAGGTCCTATTGATACACGTTATCGACCAATCACAAGTCAGTCTCTTTTTTTTTGTTCCATGTCCCATCAACCAACACGGAGATGGTGGAATTTATGACCTATCGTGCAGCCAGCCACCAGGTGGCAATCAAGGCACTTTAGTTTTACTGTCTTGTCGTCCATCTTTATATACATTCTATGTTTGAAATGGTGAATGGTTACTGGCTTTACCTGAAACTTAATATTTTTATATTTTTGCTCCATTAGACTCAAAAGTTTTTGCTGCAATATCTCAAGCCTTGTTTTTTGTTTTGTTTTTTTCAAATCAAAATGTGAACATAACGATGTAACAATGTAATGATGCCACTGAGGGTCAGTTTCATTGTGAGAAACGACAACACATTCCACCATGCGCTTCAAATCTTAAGGCCGCTTCACTGAGGCTGACCATGTAATGTTCCTCCCTGCTGCTGTATACAGTCAGGGAGCTGCGACGAATGGCTCCTCCATCTTCTGAGGCTGGCTGCGCTGCTTATGAGAGGAACATAAACTAGCACGCAATATACCATTGTCTCTGGCCACTTAGTTCCTCTCATTGTTAGAGGTTATTTTGCCCTTATGAGGGGCAGAAGGTTCTCAGTGTCAGTGGCGGGTGATTAATGACCCACTGAGGCTCCCTCCTGCTGAAAAGTGCACACTCAGTCTAGACTAAGATTTCCCCAACCTACCACCTCCTTACCGAGGAGACATCCATACACCAGTTGAGGAATTTTATATCCCGTAGAGACGTTTGTCCCCTTGAACTTATTTAACACATTTGTTCCTCTGACTCTGGAAAGAAGACGTAATTGATTTTTAAGCGGAAAGTCACATTTACGTCTCCATTCCCTCGTGATTAATCAAGTCTAATTAGCTGGAAGCAGCACCATGTTTCGAATCAGAAGGTGTACCGTGAATTGATCTTTCATGATGTGATATCGGATGTGTTTCTTGTAGCTACGTGACAGTAAAGGTATCAAGTAGCAGCACTGGTGAGGAGCATTGCTGGGCATCAGTGATGTACAAAAATGATTTATAGTGTGTAGAAAAATGAGACAGATCAAACTCCTGGTTGGCACCTTTGACAATCCTCCAAATCTCTTTGTATTTTGAGCAAAGACCAAGTGGAAACACTCGTGTTTAATGAAAACAGTATTCCTCTTATATGAGGCACATCACAAAACAGGAACAAAATAATGAATATATTTGGTGGTGGGGGTGTTTCACAGGGACGTGGTGTCTTCCCACTATGGAACCAATGCAGGGAGCAACCTTTGTTTCCTGACCTTTACCATCAAACACTATTCTTGTTTCCAAATCCCTCTGAGTGCAAGAAACAACCAGACTCTGCTGGGGCCTATATGACTCAAATTATATCATTTGTCCAATTTGCTATTGTTTCATCCATGTCAGGATAATTTGCTTTGGGTTTCTCGGTAATGTCTTGGGTTTTATCTACCCCCCATGAGAGACCTGCTATACAGTGTGTGCCCTAGATAGACTGTTTATCAAGTGCCCCGCGTTCTGTCAAGTTGACTTTCCAACCATGATGCACAGATAAAATGTACAGCTTCATTTCACTGGTACTCTCATGGGGGGGGGGGGGGGGGGGGTAAGCATGTGACCGCAGCAGGAGCCTGTTTACCTGGGGTATTAATTGGGTCAGAGTTAAAAGCGCGGTGGAGACGGTCGCGCTGAGGATAAAGACGAGGCAGTCATCATTATTCAACACCTACTGTATAATGACAGCTTCATCTCTCCCTCAGTAGCCATCCCACTCCTAATTAATCTCATCATCACTGCTAACAGTTGGACAGTCAGCAGCCAAACACTCTCGACATATGTTATCATCACTGCTTCTACTCTGAAACCATTTCTCCTGCAAACATCTGCCACTAAAATTCCTCCAGAAGTCATCCTGTCAAATTCAGAGTTTGATTTGTCCACATCAGCCAATTCTGCAAAACCTCCTGATCTATTTTCTTTGCCTTAGCTGCCCGACGGCATAAATTTCCTTAAATGTGTGTTCACATCCACTCTGTATCAATCCCTGCACTAAATTGATTCATAAAAGGACATAGCAGTGTATATTTGCCTCATGAAAAAAGGGTTGAGGCTTCATAATCAGTGTCAGATTTTGACAACTGGTGGCAGCACGCTCATTAATCAACTTGTGAACTCAGTCATTCTCTGCCTCCTGGGTTCACTAGGCACAGACAGCGACCACCGAACGCAGTGGACTCCCTGACAGCTCCGTCTGGCCACTCCAAATCATACGGACGGGACTTTCCTGCGACCATTTCACAGGAACAGGGAGGAATCTGTAGTCTTTGCCATTAATAATGTTGAAGTGTTGAAACATCATCTTCTGCCTCATCTTTTGCAGGTAGTGGTGTCATGCTTCTCCAATTAATTGCTTTCCTGCCAAATGTATCTTTGCACATTATCTTGTTCTATCTTTTGATTGCATGTGCTTAATCCTTATCATAATTGGAGTTGCACACTGCCACTGGGCCAGTCATGTCTCATACCAAATTAGGCTTAAAATTGTTTACTGAAATTCAGATGCCGCTCACTTTAGCTGTGAATTTAATATCTCAGAAACCAATTATGCTAATAAAGATTAAGAATTGAGAAAAAAACACAGATATAGTGACATTTAGCGGGGGTATCCATTGCTTCTTTTTTATTCTGACAGGAGATGATGTGGCCCAGGCTCCTCTGGTATTTTATTAGTTCTAAACGGCACATGGACAATTCCCTGGGCAAACAAATCAGTCCACTCAACCATCAGGACGCCAGTGAAGTGTTGTAAGTCTCAGGCAGAGCACAAAGAGGAATAATAATCATAACCATGAATGGGCCACTTGGAGCACCACCTCTATATTTCTGCTTGGCATATGAAGGTGTTGTTTTCACACACGTTAAGGGATGTTAGCAGGTTGTAAAGGCAGTGGAAGGTCCAGACAGAGCCTATAGTTATTGGTAAAGGTGGTGCATTAATTCAATCAAACATAAACCTGTCTGAAATTCACTGCATATGCTCACTTTACTTAAATGTATTGAAAGAAAATGTAGCCGTCCAATTAGCCAGACAGAAAGAACATTTCTATGTCTCTGGTTCTTCAGCCAAACCTTTCTTAAAGGCTATATCTTTATTTTCTGAACAAGTAATGTTGAGCTTAATTCACATTTCTAATGGAATTATTGTTAATGTTGATACATAAGCATTTTGTGTGTTCACCAACCCATCACAGCTAATAGGCTACAGATATTATGCCACATTTACAAAGTTTCTGTCCTCATTGAACATTTAATAGCATCAGGGAGCAATAACTTGTATTTGTATGTTGTGTTTATCGTAAAAAGTTATGAAAACTAGTTTATAATTACTTGAAGACAATGAACAAAATGTTTTCTGTCAAGAAATCTGGCGATGCAGCAAAAGTAGCTAGATTCTGGAAGTATTTTATCCTGAGTGAAGTGATTGGATGAACTTTTCGCAGCCCTATGGCTTCAGGTGAGAGATTTTTATTGATTTATTTCGATCAGGATGTAAATATGATTTCAAGACACACAACGAAAACTTCCTCTGAAATAGATCACGTATCCTGCTTTTAAAGAGGGTGGAGCTCAGGTGGAAAATTATGATGTCACACGCATGACGGTTGGTTCGTTTTTCCACCATCAACAAAATTTGACCAAACACAGAAAATCGTAAAAAAAAAGGCAGATTAACTGTGTTTTTCAGTCTTGAACTTTAAATGCACTTTATTTAGTGATAAATATTTAATTTTAGAATGAAACAATTTTCAGGAGCTTTAAAAGACCTGCTCATCTGTTTGAGTGACAGCAGCACTGCACTCACCTTTAAAAAAAATAATAAACCGCTCAAACCAACATGAAATCAGTTTTTTTTACTGGCTCTCAACCATCTGCCCTTCATGTGTGCATGAAATGACTGCACTAGTGTGAATATAGTTATCATTACTATGTGTGTTAAAGTAAGTTTGGCTACTATATTGGATTAAAAACAAAAAATACACACATTGTTCCTCTGAGGATTTGCGGTTTACTTTGGCACAACAAGCACAGAAAAGAACAGCATTGGAGGCAAGTGAGCAGCTTTACAAGTTATGACAAAAAAAGCAATGATATTAGCTTTTTTTCACTGCTGCTGAAGCGCAGACGCACAATGTTGGGTCACGTTTTCTAAAATCTATCCGTGCAGCTTTCATGACCTTATTTTTTTGTGAATCGATTATGTTATGTACAGTTTATCCTTTCACTGATCTCCATTAATGGCGTTTTAAATCTGTGAATTAGGAGGCACACACAGTGTCGGTGCCAAGTCTGCGACTGTTGGTCCAGTCTTAAGACAGTATTGCAGGTTCTCGAGAAAGGTATTTCTTATCCTCAGCAGTCTCCACGGAGGCATATTGGCAGATGCTGTTTGCTCTGTTAATTAAATTTCCTCTTTGCAGCAAATGAGGTCATATTCCACCATTGGTGTAATGTCTCTCTCATGTACAACAAAGGGAAAGCAGAGGGCCCAGGAATCTTAACTGAAACAATCAAGTATATCATTGTTTGTCTGTGGATCTATATTTTTGAGGCTCATCGCTGCAGCGAAATTTGATGCCACTGCTTGTGGTTTTTATTGCTTCAATTTTACAGACAGTTGGGATTAATGTCAGTCTCTGTAGCTTCCAGGGAAAAAATGGGCAATAATGTAAGAATCCTTTTTCCATTATTCTGCGGCTATACAGGATGAAATCATTTGTTCTTAACTCAGCCTGCAATATTGTTAAGATTGTAACAGCGTGCCATTTAAAATGTCGTTCATCATGATTCATGTCTTATTGACTTACTTAGAGATGATCTCCAGGGTGGCTGTTTGTGCCAGGATCATTTGTGTGAGCTATAAATAAGTGTATGTTTCATGTTATCAGCGTTTTCTGTTGCAGACGGCCGTGATTCTGAATGACACATGTGTCTTATAAACCTGGTGGAGTGGCATCAGTGTTTACGAGCATGTTTGACAGACCCGGTGAGGAGAGGACATCACCAAGTGTCTTATTTGTTTACATGCTGTCATAACTAAACACCTCAGTGAAAGACATATTTTGGAACCGAGAAGAAATAGTCATTTACTCTAATTGGAAATGCTCACTTCCAGTGAATGAGTTGGGCTGCAAAGATAAGTTAAGTAAAAGTGGCCATCCAATTAAACAGCCTGGGAAATTTCCATTTTGATATCCATTTTCTTTCTTTAGCCACGTCTCTTTTGTTAACACTCAAGCTGAAATGAAATCAAAGGTTTTTATTTACCTGTTCCAGACGTTCAAGCAAATTCACTCCCCTGTCTTATGCAGATATGTCATTTTGTTGAAAACCATTCTGTGCGTCCCCGACTGTTTTAATTAGCTCAGAATTTAGCATGACCAAAACTATGTGAGGGTGCCTGGCAGCTGAGAGGTCCGACAAGTAGAAGCATGATGAAATTCAAAATGTTCGGAGTGTCGAAACAAAACAATTTAGCGCATTTAATATTCTAACTGATTAGAATAAATATTGTCAATTTGAATTTAACTAGGTCGCTTATGAGTTTCTGGAAAGTTTCAGAAAGGTTCTCAGTCTCATTCAGCTCAAGGTTTCAGTCTGAAGACGGCTTTTTTGCACATAAACTCTGGAAAATGTCGGAATATTTCTGGTCTGGTCAGATTTTCACAAATGTAGAGTGCAGCAGGAGATGCATTCACAACAACAAGGAAATGTCTGCAAAGTTAAAAGTGACCATCCAGTCGGGGGGTCGAGCACGCAGGAGGTAGAGCATCACGTAAAACTAGAAATCACATGTTTTTGTTTACAGCTCTCATATCTTATTGTCTTTCCAATCTTCTACATGAACTATTTGTATTCTGAGATATTTGTATTCTTGTTTTTTTTTTCAGTTTTCCATCCAGCACATGTAAGTAACTTCTACTGACTTGGACATTTGCCTTCTTACTTGCAGCCCCTCCAGACAATGGCAGGACTGCATGTCTGAAAGCAGCTTCAGTATCTATCTTCTCTCTGCCACTCGTCTGTAACATTTGTTGAATCTAGGGTAGAATACACTATTAATCAATGAAGGGCCCAGTTTGTAAATGTGATCGATATTCACTAGGTTTGTATTTGTGTTAAATCAATAATGTAGAATTTAAAGAAAGGGGGGTAGTGTCCTCTGTTTCCTTGACACATCTCCAACTGCAGAGGCAGTGCACTCGTTCTGAGGGAAGTTCATTAATGTGCATTTACATAACAATGGTCCCACAGGAGACCACTGATGCACATGTGACTAATGTAGTCTCATTGTACAACTGCACTATGAAACAAACAAAGGGCCTGACAGGGGCAAAGCAAATAACACAAAGAGGGACAAAGTCTATTTACAGTGTGAGAACAAAAGCACTAAATGTCTAAACAACTCTGTTATCTTTTATTTTAACCGCTTTTAACATTTTAGTCATTCGCAAAAACAGTGAGAGGTGAACACATTGAAAACCAAAAAATCTCATGTACACTGAAGTAAAATAAGCTTATGTTGTTTTCACTAAAATCATAAACAGATCAGGGAACAGTTTTTAAACTACAAGGCAAAAATAAGGATGTTTAAGTAGTTTCAATCTCATTAAAGCTCGACAAAGAAGAAGACTCAAAGGATAACATTTTCTTTATTTTTGAAAAACTAACTTTACAAATGCAGTTACGCAGAACACACCAACACCAATTTTAACTTCTCTAAGCTTCATTCTTAAAACATGAGCACAACAAAATGCATATTTCCCACATTTTAAAAGTTAAAGAGCTTTTTAGAGTCGATCTGTCTGCAACATCTGCAGGTTGTTTTTTTCATTGATTTTCTTGCACTGTAAAAAACATGCAATATTTTACACTTAGGCTTGTGTATTGACATTGTGTCATTACAATGTCAATACACATTCGAAAAGCAAACAGAAAATCTTTAGTGTTGGTTTCCTGGTAACTTGTTACTTTATGATTTAAGAAAAAAGCAACAGTTAACAGTTTCATGTAAACTTGCTAAACTTGTGAGTAAAAACTGAGTATTATTAAACATACTCTTCAGGTTCCTGGAGGAATATGTTTCAAGTTGTAAATAACATAAACTGAACAAAGGCAGAACAACAATTTAAATTGGTCCTCTTTGCTTCAGAACTGTGTCCACGTGTTGTGACCGTCTGTTTTGCTATTCTGCTTGTGATATTGCTGGTCTATAATTTCACAATAATGTGAAACAACGGAGGATTTTCCACATCCTGTAACCTGTGATGTAACACTGATGTGGTCCTCTACAAAAAAAATGGTGGAAAAAATGCCAAAGGGTCACAGAGAGGGCAGCCAGTATAATTTTCTGGTGATCAGACTACATATTATAGCTTAAAAAAAAAAAAAAACTACAATAAAGCTGTTCATTGAGCCGCCCTCAGGCTGTGCAGCAGTTCTTTGTTCTCAAGCCAAGAGATCTTCAAGTTCATGATGCTGAATTGTATTGATGTCGGCATGCTTTCACTCAAATGTTACATAATCTTAAATTTCCAAAATATGACACAGCACAATGTTTCTGTCAAACACAGGGATGCAAAGAATTCAAAGTATACTTGGATAATTCAAAATACCTTCTTTTCTGTTTTCTGGTTGGCTGGAAACTAATGCTATAAAGAAACTTGAACATTTACTTTTGTTTGTAAAGAAGTTCAGGTATTTCTATCAATTTATTTTATGGTTTTGTTTTTATTGTGCATACAATCAAAATGGTTAATATTTCCCTAATTGAAATTAAGGATAGCATCAATTTACAATCCATTCCCAGTGCAAATAGAGAAGGGTGAAAGGTGGGGATAATATTACGGGCCCACAGCTGGAGAGAGACCATAAAAATCGAAGTAGGGTGTATGAATTAATTAAGCGGGGCCCAGAGCAATAATCTTTCAAGGATCCCAGAATTCCTAGCTGTGGCTCTGCGTGATATATTCGGTTTTAATGAACAGAGGGAATAGACATATTTTTGTAAGCCAACATAGAAGTTGCAGCTCAGCATCGTTCCAGTGGACGTCTACATTGGGTTTTGGGTGCAATTATGAACTACAGCCTATAAAAGGCAATTTAGTTAAAAGTCTGAATTTTTTAATTAAATGATATTATACTGATTAAAAAAAAACATTTATGTCTGTGTGTTGTGCTGCACATAAAGAACAAATTAATGTTGATTTGGTGTCTTGGGTGCAATAGTTGTACAGGTATAGAAAACCACTTCCAGTTTGTAACTCACTGGTGTTTGTTTGAGCTCTGATGCCAGCATGTATGAGTTTACTATTAGCACTGATTTTAGCATAAACCACATCTACAGGCTTTTATCCACATTTTAAAAGCTCCTGTGGTTAATGTTTGCTTGTCCCGTGGATGGAAACAGATTTCACTCAAGAGCCAAAATCCATGTTGAGTAATCATCTGTTACAGCAACAACTTAAACAATTTTTGTTGTTGACTTTAATCAATCAAACACTTGCACTAAACTCCGAAACTGTTTTTAGTGAAGGATATATATCATGTTACATTTATAAAATAAGGGTGATAGGTTAACTACAACACATAAATTACATTAGCACTGTTTGCATTTGTGTTGTTGGACTAAGACACCGCGTCTCACAGCTGTGCTGTCTTTGCGACTGAATTTTCATCTTTACAGTGTTTTGCTTAACCAGATATTTACTTGAAATGTTGACATTGTTTGTTTATTGCTAATCCACTAAATTCATGATTAAATACCTGAAACATTTTTATGTAAATTAGGAAAATAAATTAATTTGTGAATCATCCGACATGGATTTTTGGAGGCCAATACCAATATTAGGGAGTCAATAATGGATATATAAATTGGCTATTACTTTAAAAATGTAATAAAATAATTCCTGAGGTTATGTTGTCAAACCTTTACATACCAAAAGTGTAAGCCTGATATTTTTTAGGGTTGATATTTTACTACGAACTTTACTATAATAAAACAATATAAGCAAATATTCAGACCTTAAAGAAAATAAAGATTTAATAGACTAAAATGTTTAAATCTAAACATAAATTCTCATCTTTTCTGAATTGTAAACATCTTTTTAAACATTGCATTGATTAAATTTAAGCATCTTAAAGTTAGATATTAAAATGAATAACAGAATGTAACTTATTAAACTATATGACACAATTTCCATTGTCCAAAACCTTTCTCTGCTTTGATTATTCTGTAAAATTTTTCATAGTAGCAAACATAAACACTCATTTCAATTTGTCTGTGAAAGGCTCTTTTTATTATCAGCCAACCGATAAATCGATCGGGTCTTTAAAATGAATAAATATGTATAATGTTTATCCTCCACAGGAGATGAGTATGATTCCCTGCTGCAGTGCCGGTTTTGGTCCGGCTGACACTGCCAACACATGGAAGATTAAAGTGGCCGATAGGAAGTCTCTATTAAATTTGCATTAACACATTGTGTAAATCTGCTGATGATTGCCTCACAGAGACCCTGCGGTTCCGCGTGCCATCCTCTGCCTCTGTACACTGGCCAGATGGCCACTTCAGAATGAGATTGACACAGTGTTTCAAACTGATTTCATGGTAACTCTCAGGAGAGGGAGACAGACCATCCGCTCTGTTGGGAATCAGGATTACAAAATAGCCAATTAAAAAGGAAAGTGGTGAAATCTTGGCCTGATAAGACGGAGATTAAATCGGTTATAGTTTATTAGGCAAAATTACTTATTAGAAACTATTCCTCTCCAAACAGATTTCCATTACCAGCCCAACTCCTTTTTATCTACACTCCTTTATCTGATGGCTGCACTCTGTAATTATGAATCCCCCAAATAGCAATTATGACACCACTTGGACAGCATTTCCTCGTACATTTCATTCACTCTCCATTATGGCTTTGAAATACTGAACATCTTGAAAATCTCCCCAGAAGACAACAGATGGGCCCGACCTCGCTTCTACATTCAAAACACCATTTAAATCATGATGAAAATAATAAAAAACAAACACAAATCTCACTTAATCTGTTGCCATTGAAACTTAGGGGGGGAAAAAACAACAACAATCATGTCAGATTTCTGTCCTTATTTCCCAGCATCCATCATGTGCCCACCCGGTGCCACATGTAATTACTCCTAGAGAATGGCTGAGCAGATGCGAGGGCTGTGGGTGAGAGTGAATCAGGAGGCTCCAGCGGGTCTCGGCGTCCCTGGATAACTGGTGCCTGCGCTGCTTTGGAGGCATCTGTGCAGCACCTGTGGACGGAGCAGCACCCCACCTGCTACCAAACATATCAGCTGTCTATTTTTCCACTGAAGCCCCGGGCCTCCCCTGCAGCCTCTCCCCCAGGTCAGGCAGGTTCATGAGAAAGCCCTCTCTAAGCTTTTCTCACCTTCCACTAGTTCCTGCACATTAAAGAGCTCCTCAGCCGGTCCGAGGTTGATCTGCTACCTGGGACATTCTCTGACCCTGATGCCGCTTGCCCTGCCTCCTTAAACATTGCCAATCTCACACTGTCGCTGAGAGCTCTGAAGCCATTGGCCAACTGCAAAACACACATAGGCGGTTTATTATCGCTCGCCTCTTTGCTCAAACCAAACACTGAGCTCATATCTGAAGGCTGGCGCTGGATCCCTTCATTCTCTTCTGAGGGCCTGGAAGAGTCGCTGAATCAGATTGATATAG
Source organism: Paralichthys olivaceus (assembly GCF_024713975.1). Lineage (NCBI taxonomy): Eukaryota > Metazoa > Chordata > Actinopteri > Pleuronectiformes > Paralichthyidae > Paralichthys > Paralichthys olivaceus. The sequence continues at coordinate 9,592,015 of NC_091097.1, forward strand.
ATTGAATTCTTACCCTGCCTATTGTGAACAACCATTTGTATTCATGAAATCAAAGTATTTACCTCCAAGATGTGCATCTACTATGTATTCGTACATATAGTGGAAGCTGTGGTGTTGATAACATGAAGCAATAATACCCGATCACATTTCCATCTCACCTTTCATCTGAGAATCCTAAAGCCCTTCACTTTGTGTGGAGATAACCAATCCTCTGCCACTACAATGCACACCAGAGTAATTGCAGCAGGGAGATGAGGATTCATTAAATTTTTAGAAATTAGAGCAAAGTGTTCCTGACAGTGAATTTAATACCTGTACCCCAATGAATTCTATGGCACATTTTTTTTTTTTTTACCATCATCCACTCATCATGGTTTGCATTTAGCTCCGTATGATAATTTCCTTCAGGAGACCGAGTCGTCTTATTCTGTCATTACAGAGAATGAAAGGGTTTGTATCTTCAATCGCTTTGATGTATCACCTTTTTCATTCCCAGCAAAATGCAGGAATGAATGTTTAGATTTTGCATCTGATGTTTTCTGCAATCTCAAGGTCTAACTGAAGAAAGTTACTCAAATGTTGCTGCTCTACTTTTTTTTAAATATAGAATTATATATAGTAAAACAGCTGAAACTGGCAAAAAAAAGAAAAAAAGACGACGCTGCAACAGATCTTGGAATCCCAGCATTGTTCTTATGTTGTATTAACATGAGTGCTTTGGAGCTCTGGCTTGTGATTGTTGGCAGGTCTTGGAAGTTACAGTGTTTGCAGTCCATCAGGCTGTTGTTTTTAATCTGGTGTTGGCACATCTATTAAAAAGAAGCTTCAGCTGCTCTATCAATTCAACAACATGGCTTAATGGAAAACTGGCATTGGTTCACCGTGCCATCTATGGCGAAACAGCATATGTGATGGTGCAGCCTCTGGTAATTTTCATATGCATGTTCATATGTTACTCTATACAGAGCAAATAAAGAGGGTGGGGGGCTTCAGCTGGTGGGGAAGAGGCTCCTCAGTGCAGATATTGCACAAAGAATTGTGATGAGGGATATTGGGAGACCCTATTTGATTTCATTAGAAGGAAAAATTAGATGAAAGTCTTGATCTCGGAGGACACTTAGCAGCGCCTCTGGCAAATTGACAGACACAATGCTGTTTGATTTGCAACCAAAACTGAACAGCTGAGTGGCAGCAGATGCATTTCACAAACAGAACATTTGGTTAAACAAATGATTTCTTCGCTTATTGATTTCCCTGGAATATCGCATGATAGAAAACACAGCATGAGACAGTATTTTATTTGCATCTGTGGTGCAATGATTTTTATTATAACAGGCATTTGGCCCAACAAGGCATGTGATGATGATGATGATGATGTGGCGCCCTTTTTCTGCATGTGTGAACTGACATCTCGTAAAACAGAAACCTCCACCAAGGCTAACAATCATTGTTTAGTTCTTCAAATAAAAAGGAAGTGGTGATGACTTCAATTATTTATTGAAGAAAGTGAAATAAAAATGAATCTGCGCCAACATTTTATGAGTTCTTCTCAATTCCGCTAATAACCAAAACAATCAAACCAACTAGAAGGGCGCTTAAAGAGCAAATACCTCCGCTAAAGCTAGCACCATATCTCACCATGTCAAAGAAAGTAAAATCAAATCCTGGGTGTGTCCTACCTTGGTCGTGCCCCACCCATCCGCAAAATGCCATGTATATCATTTTTTTGCAATAAAAACAATTGTAGCTCAATTTGAGGTATTAACAGTATTCTGTGCCTATTTTTGGGGATTCTTGATCACATGGGAACTTTTAATAAAACTGTATTCGTTTATATGTTATCTTCATGCATTTACACATTTACACATGGCCGTTCATCAGATCGATACAATAAAAATGAACATATCTGCATGAATGATCCAAAAAATTCAATAAGTAATCTTATCGTTGGACTGAAACTGCTTGATGTCACTTTGATGTGGAGAATATTTTAAACTAATGGCCCGTCCTGTCCCGTGGCCTTTTGATGAAGACAATTTTGCGTTTTTCGCACAATTACAGATCACATTTGCCAGCCCCGGGCCCACACACACATTTGTTTTCACACAGTGTTCTGGTCTGACTGGCTGTCAGGGTCTTCTTTATTCATCCGTGGCTGACAATCATACTTTATTGAGAATGGAAAAGTGACGGCTAATTGATTTTACAGTGATACCGATGGAGAGACAATGAATGTGCCATCAATTCAATCCGCTATTTAATGGCTCCAATTTAGTCTGTAAATGCTCGCTAAACTAATTTCACTGGGTGCAGCAATCTGAAAAGCTATCATATCTCTAATACCCTCCTATATATTCATAAGGAAAAGGGAATTTAGCCAATTCCAAGGTGTGGAGATGATCTGTTAGTGCAGTGTAAATGTTTAGAACGTGGCAATTGAGTTCATTTATAAGAATATGAAAAGTTTTATTGGCAGGGTCAGTGGAGTGGAACTGTTGGATAATAGGCAGTTACCGAGAAGTGTTTGAAGGCTACGAAGCATAGAGATGTCGGGAATAAAATGCCGGGACATACCGTAATCGGAAGCTAAACTGAAATTCTAAAATGGCACGGCTGTTAGATTCCCACTGATAAAAGGTTCAGTGGCAGAGGCCATTGCTATTCAACCATCTATTTATTTTCCTATGTGCAAGCTCTTCAATTTTGGCCAAAAGTGGGGAGCAGTGAGCCGCATATGCCAATGTGGTGTGAGATGGTGATGTGGATGCAATGGGCTCTATTTTCCCATCAGAGCGTTTCCCAAACCCAATCATCATCGGATATGGCTTTGACTCCGCAAAGGGAACAGGATGTTAATATGGCTATTCTCTCAATAAAGGGGAAATACACAGTAGTCTTTTTAAAGATGAGTTCATTCAATTCACAACACAATTCAGTGGCCGTTAGTGTGACCCCAATAATCGCTTCCCTTCCTCTGTCATTTCCCATCTTTTTAGCCCCAACACCCCGTTTATTCCTCCCTCTTGGCTTCGCATGGACAAACGCACACCAGTGTATATTTTATCCTTCCCTCCTCCTCTCTTTCTTCTGCCTTATCTTTTTCTCCAAGGTCTTGTCTTTGTTGCATCGTTTATCCAGGATTGCTTTTCTTTTTGTGTTTTTGTTTTTATAGGGTACGTGCATTTGAGGTCAGCGGCCACACATATTTTATTTTTTATTCAGTCCCCTTTGCTGTGGGTATCATGTAACCTGGATAGATTTCAGCAGGGACGCCTCTGATCACATCCTGTCACTATGGTGAGATCCCATCTGCAACCCCCTGGAGTGTCGTGCTTTGCTCTATAGCAAAGACCATTCCCACTCCACTGCTGTTTGTTTACGAGCTGCTGCCTAAACATCCATTTAGTGCTATTTGAGTGGTAATGTATGTTAGCTTGAATCGATGGAGCCAGGGTTGCTGAATTGGTTTTTATCTGTTATCCAAATCAAGGCATGAGATGACATCCCCAGATGAGTGTGTGAAAAGGAAAAAAAAAAGAAGAAAAACCTGAGATGATGATTTTTTTTTTTCTTATTCTTTTTTATCATAAATGTTAATAAAGTGGTGGAGACATGTTGAGCGATGTCTCAGTGGATGTGCATGGTGCAGCTAACGTTGGCAATTAGTCTGGAGGAGAGGATTCCACTCTGGGATATACAGACGTGAGAGATGCTGGTGTCAGAGCTTCATGATTAGTTTACTGTGATATTCCTTTTGGGAACGGTGGCCCTCCATGCCTGCATGTTCCCACGAGGACGAGATGTAAATATACCAGATATATTGTTGCCATCGAGACAACACTTAAACCTATAGCGGGCCTTATTGAGTCCCTTAAACCTGCATGAAATATTGATGTGAAACCCCTATTCTACTTCATAATTCATTCCTTTCTTGCATAACAGTGACAGCAGATAACGTGTCAACAAATATTCTTTTTTCAAAACAAAAACCATAGACTGCATTTAAAAAGTAATTTGAGTATTTTCTAAGTTTAATGTGTAATCCGCCACAACATCTTGCAGCGTCCGCCTGGTAATTTCACTGAGGTGCAAAATCATTTCTTTATTCATAAATTAAAATTGGAATTTAATAGGCTCCTCTTTCTTTTCGAGGGGACTGATTAAAATATCCATTATGAGATCAGCGCTTTAGTTTCTGTGTTGTGGATTAGTTTTTATCTTGACAGACATAAATTATGGAACTCAGCTGCTCTCTGAGGTAATTGCCTGAAATATATTCATTGTCCCGTTCTTTTCAGCCACATCCCCACAACAATTCTCCCACAGCTTTGATCTCAACACATATTTTCATTTTCTCATAATTTAAACCTTTAAACTTTTTCTGTTAAATTTCTACCTCTGCCAAGTAGGTTGTGTTTTCACCCTGGTGAGGTGTTTTCTCTTTATTTATTTATAAGGATTATTAAAGATTACGCAAAAACTACAAGATTACCTTGAAACTTGGTGAAGGGATGCAGTATAAGTCAGGAAAGAACCCACTAATCCGGATCTGGATCTGAGGGTGAATCCAGGAATGTTTTATCACTGTCTTTAACAACAGGCACATTTAGTGTTTGCAATTTAGTGCAGCTTGATTGAATCTAAAGGAATAATTGGACCCCGGTGGATGTACATGCTCGACAGATGCCATTCTAGTTTAGAATTTTATTTTCCTCACTCTGTCTGCTCCGACATTTGTCCCAACATGATTTGCTCAGGTCTGTGCGGGCCAATGTAACTTGGAAGGTGGCCTGCAGTTTGTTGATGAGACTGATGGCACCATGACCTGAATTAGATGGCTGCTGTTGCCAAATAAGGATGCTGCGACAGAGGCCGGGAAAATACCTTTAATCCCCAACAAACAAGCATCTTTGGCTGTGTTTTGTGTGTGTGTGTGTGTTTGGTGGTGAATCCATGCGAGGGCCGGGGTTAAACAGAGGCCCCCCGAGTAGCCAGGGGAGCCCAGCTCAACACAGATAAGGGTGATCATGCTGAAAATGACTCATAGGTAAGACCCCTATCTCTGGATACCCAGCTAGAACAAGCTTTATCAAGTCTCGTCCTGATCTGGATCTCTAAGACCAAACTGCATGAATTTTCCTCAGCTGAGAGGTTATATAGCAGAGCAATGGATGCTTTACTGCTTTTCACATGGAGGGCTTACCTTTAGCTGGGTGGAACCTGGGATTGTCAGGAGAGGTCATCCCCAACTTACACATCCAACTCATTTCATTCTTCAAGTCAAATTTAGAACAAAATGTCAATGGATAGGCCAACATTTTTATTTTACACACTCCGCAATTTGGCACTTATGATTCAGCATCGTTTCAATGCAATAAGATTCAAATCAATGTTATTTCTTGGCCGTCATGAGATCTGGTTTGAAACCCTTCTCATTAGATTTCAGTTCAGATTCCAACGAGGTGCTGATTGAAGGCTTTTACTCGCCCTTATATCCTTCTGCTCCACTCAGAACACATTGTACAGCAAAGCACCCAGCTCAGGTCATCTGAGTGTGTGGTGCTGAAGTGCACAAACCTCATTTTCGAATTTATTTCAATAGTGGAGAGGAGATAACAGTGTTTCAGTGAATCAAGAGTATTCCCTTTCAAATCACATCATCCAAGTCCCAACACACTTGACTCTGGATTAGAAGAACCAGATTAAAAAGCTCAATTTAATTAGAGTGAATGGATAGATCTACCACTTGAAAGAGCAATAAGTAAGGTCCCACTTATAGAGAGATATCTGCCAGCCCACTGAGGTCTATACACCCCAGGTAAAATTGAAGATGTAATCTTTCCATTGCAAGAATAAACTCCTCTGGCTGCCAGCCGGGGATACACACAGTCTCATGATGTGCCCTGCTTTCCAATCATAGGCTGAGGCCTTGTAGCCTTAATGTAGATCAATTATAGGGCAGAAGAGTCACTGTCACATATGATTCACAATATCAATTTCATGCTCTTGGAAACTGTTTGGCAAGTGTTCCCTCTTTTTACATCTGCTAACCAATCGCTAGGCGACGTCTCAACGTGAAAGACAATTTAATGGTGTGACAGTTAACCAGTGAGTGCAATGTAGAGGAGATTTTCCCAGTAGTGGCTGTCTGTCATGGCCTGATATTTATTTATTTGCTGCATAGCCCCGCACAAATAAAATGTCACATCTCATTTACACATCCCACCCTTTTGTGATGCAAAGATTCGCTTTAAATGCTAACTGTGGGGACCGCTCGGGCTGATTAAAGGCCCCTTGAAGCGTGCGCACATAATACAGTGTGGATGTTTTGAGAGAGAGCGGGCAGAGATGTCGCAGCAGCGAACATCCCCAAATCTTCAGCTCTGAATGAATTTCAATAAATAAATAAATAAGCAGCCAATCACTGGCTCGTGCTGGTTTCACAGACAGAAAATGTTCACGGCTTTTATGGAAAAGTCAAACATTTAGGAAAATCTGCTAATTTGCTGTCTCACAGAGCATCAGATGAGAAGATTAATACCACTCTTTTATCTGCCAATCTTCTTATGTCAAATTAAGGAAGCAAATATGTGTTTCCCCAAAATGTGAAACTATTCCTTGCCTTTCTTGGCATGCAACATATTTATTTAAAGAACAACAGCAGAAATAGCAAGAGAAATAACAGTACAACGTGTTGTCTATCAGACATATCATGCACTGTATTATCTCAGGAGGTCCACTGAGCAACTATTAGATGGAGCAGTACTCCTCAGCGTTCTCTGTCCTCACAGATTCACTCAGAGAACACGGGGGCCATTGATTTCTCTGTGCATCGTGCGAGGCCAAGCGCCGGTGCTCTCAGGAAAAGGACAAGATGCTCCCCTCATCCTTGGAGGCACAGGTTTAGAAAATAAACATGCAGCAGTGCCAAAGCCATTTCACATTCTGAAAAGGCGACAGTCCACTAATCTATGAATAGGGCGCCCAGGAACCCCAGTGACAAATGTTATCTCAGCGTGGCATAGAGGGTTCAAACCCATTCAGCCCCCGACTCACAGGCCACTGCTAAGATTATGTCACCATAATCCCCAAGCAGGCTTTTTGTTGCCTAGATGGGCAGGTGATTCTATGTGTGAGCAAAACAGCCCTGCAAGGGCAGCAAAGAGAAATTATTATTTATTCTTGGCATGACAATAGAGGTTTGGACAGTCAGAGTGTTGTCATATTGTATGAACACATTTGAGGTTTGGGGAGATGTAATTCCAAAGGTATAAAACTACTGTAGAAGCTGGATTTTGTTTTCATATCAGGCCTTGGCTTTTACCAGTATCAGCGGGGGGGTACGATCTGGGAGGAGGAAACAAATGTGTGCTTTTTTTCTCCTTTTTTTTAAGAGCTGATTGATAAAGTCTGTGTCTCCTTTTTCACTATGGGTGTGCAAACATTTTACAAGCACAGTGCGGCGCATGTTTGGACATAATATAGTAAACAAGCGGACGGAGACGCGGGGGAGTGGGAAGAGGTCAGCTCATATGGCACATACTGCTTTTCCAATCCCAGAGGGGCCACAACTTCCTGTGAAAAGGCTGTTTTAATTGAGTGCTATAGAACTATTGATAATCTAAAAGCAGCTGTTTTCATAATGGCTTGTCTGCTCACAGTCAGGATATATTTAAAAAAAAAGCTCATGAGCACCTACAGTATGTGTGGGATATGAAACAACCATTCAGCTGCTGGTGATTTGTATTGCCTTTAATTTAAATGATGATGCAGCCTTGGATGAGGTCACTCGCAGGGTTGTAATTCACGGCAAAGTAATTGAAGTTCCGTTATTTGGAGGAGGTTTGGGGAATTAATCGCTGGACGCTCAAGGACACAGAGCCGAGATGTCCAGAAATAAGACAGGATTAATTGAAAATCTTAATTACTTTCTAAGGGCATAAACATCTAAATATCAATTAAAATGTGTTTCCGCTGCACTTAGAGAATATGAGGAGCAGCGGTTAATTAGATGTAGAGACTGACGGGTGAACTCACTGGTTTTCAATATAAGCCCTTCAATTGAACTGCTATGATTTAAGGGCATAAATAATGCATGTGAGGCTTTACTTTCAGACTTTTTCCTGAGCATTTTCTACCTGTTATGTGTAAATGTTCATAGTCACTAATTCAAAGTTGAACAAAGTTGAAGGTTAGATAGATAATATAAAGCAAGGCGTATTCGGGTTATAATTCAAGTTTCTTAAATTATAGAGTGCATATTAAGCAGAGTTATATGACTGGGGCCAACAGGGAAATAATATCCTCCAGCCGCTTCGCTAGTGCTGTGCGGTTGACTGAGCAGATAAAAGCTTGAGTAAAAATGGCTAGTGGATGAGGAAATGTTTTGGAGGTGTAACAGTGATTGTTATTCAAGGGACACCCTTCCACCACAGCCAGCAGTGGGGCCTTGAGGCCTGTCTGTCATCTCACCGAATTTCACACTCTCTTATTTTTCCCCTCGTATTTATTCATTTATCTGTCATTTTTCTTAATTCCAGTTCATCTTTTGGGAATTGTTCAAGGCCCTTTTGTTTCACTGAGCGTTATTTACCCTCCCGCCCTCCTGCGGTAGCCACTGCTTTTCTGCCTCAGCTGAGAAAAGGGACCAGTCATGAGCCATTTAACCACGGGGAAGCAGGAGGGCCCCTCTAAACTGGTATTTCCGAACCAATCTAGGTAGTGTATTCGAATTGCAGAGTAACAAATGGACAGTGGAAGGGGTTTGTAATGGTGATTAGAGTCTGAAATTGGTTCAGATTTACAGTGTCAGTCAGAGATGGAGAGAGAGGAATAAGCAGTCTAAGCGGTCTAATGGATCCATCAGCTTGCTTCGGCTGCTCAGTGGGCCGAGTGGGGTCACCAGCCATCCGCAGGCACCACAAAAGCACTTCAATTTTGTTAGGAAATGTATCAATTTAACTGACTCGAGCGGCACACTGAAAACCTAATGAATCTGGACTCAATTTTCCAGCACACTGCCTCTATGAACTGGAGGAAACAATGTTGGTGGTGCAGGGGTGAAGTCGGGCCATCGTGATTGGCTGGCGCTGACTTTCCAGCCCTCGGTGCGACCAGTCAGGAAAACAGGGGCAGGCCTCCGTTTATCTAGCGATAGTGGCGGCACCGACTGCTGTCACTCATCTAACAATCACGTCATTAAAGGTAAATTGGCTTCTATTTCAGCGGGATGATAATGCTAATTGAGTGGCAAAACATAATACCAGGAACTGTTGTGTGCCGTTAAGGGGAGGAGGGGGACAGATTAAATGGCCATACAATGGTGGGCGTCAGGCATGGCAGATGTTGCTTTGTGCTGAGGACTGCATTGACATATCTCTTGCTTGTCAGGCCCGGGCTTTAGAAGAGACTTACAGGACAGGGGACCAGATGGTCTCATACAGAGGGTGAATAAAGCGGTTAAACAGCAGCACAGTTTAAAGACAACTCAGCTACAAGAACTGTGCTGGTTGGTAAATAAAAAAAAAAATTTTAAAAAAGAAGTGGGGCTGCTTTATCGATCCAGCCACTGCAAGCCAGACCTGGCGGACAGCTAATGAAGGGACCCCGGTCTGTGGTTTCACAGCCAGGCCCTGATCACTGTTCACTCTCCCTTTAGTGGAGCTGTCAGCCTGTGTTTTTTTTTTTTCTTACTGGCTGCAGAATGACAAAATCGGGGGCCAGCTCATTGCTGAGGTCAAGAAAAACTGCTAAATGGCTTGTATTCTCTTCATGGGAGTTTAGCCCTTTGATAGATAGAATCAAATGTTGCATAAGTAGATTAACTAACTCGGCTGCCACCCATTCGGAGGATTACCTTGACATTTTTTTAATGATACGGCACACCTTGGACGCTTGCCGGGAGCATCTGTAGTTTGTAATGTGCAGGACTCCGTAGCCTTATGTCTATGTGCTCTATACTTACACAGCATAATATAATGCTCACTGTCAAGCTGTTATGGAGTTGAGAGGCTGCCCCTCCACTTGACCTCACCATTATGGCGTGCACTGATCTCATTTGACAAAGCCGGCTGGAGCAGCCCTCGATGTCTGACAAGTCTTTGGAGAAAATCCTCCTCAATGCAGTATTAATATTAAATGAAATGAGAGTGAAGGTCCAGCTGTAATCAGCGAGCATCAGATCCAAGAGTGTGGTGTGGTCGAGTGTGTGGCGTCTTTCTATTAACGTCGGAGGAGGGGAATAAATGTATAAGAGCAGGTTAGCTAAGGTGTTCCAGGGGAAGAAAATGCATTATGCTTAAAGCAAAATATTATACTTATGGGGACTAAAATCTAGTCTGACTTTTATACCCGGTCTAAAATAATCTTCCTCATATTGCCACACAATACTTCTGCGAAAATAAAGCTGATTTATCTTTGAATCGTCTTTGACAGTATATTTTTCAGTCGATGTTTCCCTTGTTGTATTTGACTGTCGACTATTTATAAGACAGTTACAGCCCAAACTGCACTGAGACATCCTGGTCTCGAAAATGCAATCCGTTTTGATAAAAGGGACCGCTATTTCACTCGAGATCTCACCAAACCCCAGTGTGATGTGGGATTTCTGGGTATTTTGCTGTCTTGTCTGTTTTTCCTCAACGCGAAACAGAAGCGAGGCTTGTTGTTTATTTCAGCAGGAACAAACATAAACAAGCACATAGATTTGTGTCGAAGCCCCACGGAGAAGAGGAGTTACAGATGCTATTTTACAGGTTCACAGCGACTATTTTATTTTTTTCCTCTCCTGTCCGTCCCTTAGGTGTTTGACTGTGAGACATTTAATCGAGGGACTAGCAGTTTCATATCAGTAACAAAAATCAAATAATGCAAGATGATTTACTCCCCCTAGCAACTAGGGAGCGTACTCTTAGCAACCAGCCAAGCCCTGGGCTTCGGTGTAATCAGCTTGAAAATATTTCAATTATTGTGTTGATTTTAGTGGATTTGAGAGGCGGCTGGTGTGCGCCTCCGTACATTCAGCCCATGACCTGCAGAGGAAGGCATTGATTTAAACAGGTGTCAGAAAGGAAACGCAGAGGCAATTTAAATGGGAATAGGATGGCAAAGTCATTGAGCATTGTTCAGTGCATGTGTGACATCCACCCGATGCTGCCAAATCAATGCAGCTCAGCTGAACTAAAGACAATCTACCTGGTGGAATCATCTGTCTGCCGTGAAGCACCGGAGCAAAAGGATTGCTTTTATTTTCCTGCGTGGCCTCGTCTCTGCTATTGTTTGCACACAAACCAGACTCCTTAACACATTAAACTGATTGAAGACTAATTGGTTCTGTCACCACACATGAAAAAAGTGTGAAAGCTTATCTCTGTTATTATCATGAGCACAACTTTTAAGATGAAGAGTTAGAGGTTGTGTAAATGTCAGTTTCAGTGTCAATTAATTAAGTCCAATACAACAGGAAAACTGTTTTTGAATATTATGGTAAATATGTATAGTGGTTTAAATTTAGACTTTACCATTGAGGACACAAGCTCATTTTATATACAGTACTGTTGTTCTCTCTGGATAACGTGGAGGTTTTGTCTACTTGAGTCCATGGATTCAGCTATAGAAGCTTATATTCACTTTAATCAAGAAATGGTTTTTTTTTATTATTATTTGCGTAGTATTTGTATTTGTTTGTATTTTGTGTTTCTTTGGGGGAAAAAAATAATAATTAATTGCTCAGTGTAATGTGAACTTAGTTGGTTATGACTCAGTTAATAATATTTGCTGTATGATAAATCTAACATGCCTAAGCTCTGAAATGTGTTTTAGCAAAACTACATAAGCTATAAATACACACACACACACACATATATATACTGTTTCAAAAAGTTTAACATAGACTAAACATTTCTAGTCATTAGCTCCAGTTTATTTCTGTTGAATGAATGAATGTCTAATAATTTGTTTTTAAAAAGGGATTTTTCTCACATCCCTGAGTTTTAAATTTCCTAGTGTGTATTTATTCCAAATGTGAAAGTTTAACTTGGGTCAGATGCTAATATGTTAAAAAGCAAACTGCTTTTCTTCATGTTTTTGTCTCTTTAGCTCTTGTGATATTTTCATCTTTGAAGGGGCTAATTTTAGTTAAAAGAAAAAAATATGTTCTGGTTACTTATAGTGACACCATAATTTACAGCAATTAAATGTGTTGAACTTGTTTTGTGCTAAAGCTGAATCACTTGGATTTACTGCTTTAATCAAGTCTCATGTTGATAACAAAGCCCCCTCTGTTACAATGTGGGCATAACGTGTAGGTGTTGCTTGTTATGTGAGCTTGTGTGGTTTGTTTGGTGCAGAAATATGATTCCTATGGTTTCCTTTGGAAACAAATAATCACTCCTGTTTATTGAAAATGTAGAAGCACATCTTTGAATTGACCCTTTAGTCCAAACATACAATCGCATTTTCTAATGATTTATATTGGCATCTAGCTCAAATCGTAATACTTGCTTCATCTATGTGATTATTTGTGACTTTTAATGAAATCTGAAACAAGTATTCCAAATCAAGATATCTGAACTTTTCCAACTCATAACACAGACTTTCTCCTCTGTACCATCCCAAAAATAAGTTTTCTGTTTGTTTGTTCTTAAGAGGACAAACGTGCTAGAAATGCTCATGTCCACTGCACTGCAGGCAAACCTGCAATCTGACCTTCCCTCAAAAATCTATTTGCAGGAGCCACACTGTATGTACAGGAGAAATATATAAAAACAAATATGAGCAAAGTAAGTTAATGTATAATTCAGGAAGTGTAAACATTAGGAACCAGAGACTTCTGGATTCCTTTTTTTTTGCCACCCAACTTATAAACTGTTCTAGAGCAACAACTGCTGAGAGGTTTTCAAGAGGAACCAGATCATGGAGTAGGTCAAAGATGAAAGTGAAAAGAGTGATAACCTGCGGCTTCTGAAGGGTCTGATTCACATTGGAATACGACTCATAGCTGTGTTAAGCAGTGAGGACACAAGTACATCATAGACATGTTATATCAAGCAAAGCAAATATTTGTTTTTAAAGGCCCTGAACACCTGCACGGGATATTTTGGCTGATAACAGACCAGATAATTTTCATTTCTATCTGGAACAAGAAGAGGCAGTCACTTTAACTGACTCACCTTGTTTATATCACACAAATCAAACTTTAACGTGTAAATCATGATGCTCTCCAGCATGCGGCAGGTTTAAGAAGAATCTGAGTTACCTCTCATTCAGAGGATATTATTAGTTCATTGAGGTTTTGTTTGTTGGCTTTAGGGTAGCAGAAATGAATCTATCACTAATCTACTACTAAATTATCACACATGTTTTAGATAATTAATTTAATACAAATTTGAACATTTTCAGTTTTTCTTGATCATCATTATTTATAATTTTCTGACTTTTTCTGGACAAAACAACTACTCCATCAATCAAGAAACTCATTGACAGAACAATTGATAAATTGAAAACATTAGAAACTGCACAGATTTGCGCGAAACTTGTTGGAAGGATGAGACATGGGCCAAGAAAGAACCCATTAAACCTGGATCATGACAATCATGACAACTTTCTTTAACATATGTGAGATAGATATTATTATATGTGATTATTTTCCCAGGGAACGACTCATGGATCTTGCTGAAATTTTTTTTGCATGTTTAGGGGACTGATATCTATGATGTGCATAACAACAGCAGTAGTTTGATTGATTCTTGGCAGAGGTTTGCGCTCTACCACAGCGAAACACCCATCCTATTTCCCTGCCACCACCCTCTCCATGGCTGTACATGGAGTTTTCGGACCTCTCATTATTCCCAGCATGCTTTAGTTCTGCATCTTCAGCTTGTACATTTTGGCCCAAAACAATTCCTCCCCTTTGCCCTACCATTTCATTTTGGGCATAGATGTGTAGGGTCAAGGGTGTCCCAATTCTCTTTGGGATAGAAGGTTAGGGTTAGAATTCCAAGTGAATCACTGAGATGGAAGCACAATTGAAAAAACAAACCCACTAATGTGAGTATTATCTCTATTAAAACATGTTGGGAATTACAATAGCTATTCTATTATCTGAAGTTTAATATAATTTTACCGTCTTACTTTAAGGGCCAACTGTAGTTTATTGATTTAACGTATTGATTACTTTGGGATTTGTATGACTCAGTTATTGGCACAGATATCTTAAAATGAAGAAAAATGAAAATAACTTACTACCTTACTAGTCTACTACCAATATGTGAAAAACAAATCTATTTATTTACATTCTATGTCAACTGATTTTCATCTTAACGCCACCTGGCTCCTTATGAAGCTCATCTGAGTGACATCTTATCACATATTGGATTGGTTACACGTTAAAATATACATAGTCGCACCTCCACTCATCACTTGATTGAGAGCTCCTTCAACCACTCGCTGCTATTTTCACTTGTGTTGAAAGTCTCTTAATTTTGGGCGCTGGTAGTGAGTCTCATGAAAATGTGCTGAGTATTCTTAATAGGACCCTGAGGTGGAGGTTGCCATTGAGTTGATGCTCTTACTGTTAAAATATCTGACATCACTTACTGACTGAAGAGTTCTGGCCCATACTACACAGCACAGAGAGTGCTGCTGCAGGTCCCTGGGATTAAGAGATTTTTAACTTTTTTGCACCACACACTGGGAGTGTAACTTGAGAGCCTACTTTAGTCCCCGATGGGTCACAATTCCAGTCAAAACACTGAATGTTTCAATTTGTAGTTTTTAAAACTTTTATATTTTAGAATACTTTTATTTATACTGTCACTTTTTATTGGTGTGCAGAGCCTTACATAAAGAGTCTATGGTGTAGAATGAATTTGTGTTCATCCTACCTGGTTTATCACTGTTTTTAATATAAAATGAAATTGAATTTGCTTGATTACTATTTTATTGCTTTTTGATATTACTGTTAATTACTTATTTAGTTTTAATGATTGACTTAACTGGTGTTATTTTTTCATACATTACATGTCAGCTATTTTCAGACGTCTGTTTAGTAATGGACATAATATTTTTAAGCAGTGCAGCAACAAAACACACGTTGTGCTTTTACTGAAGACAAATTGCTAAAGAGTTAGTGATTCTATGAATGTTGTTGCCATGACAGAGATCAGAATTATATTACTGCTGCTACGGCCACATTTTTGATTTTCATAAAAGAAATATGAAAATGCTGCACAATTAAATTTGTTTAAAATCAAAGTCTTGTAAATCCATGTATCCGACTCCAGATCCTGACACCTCTCTCATGAAGAGCTTTTATTAGGTCTGAAAACACGACGGGTGCACAGCAGAAACGGAAAGACTGGGCTGCCTCCGCCTTTTGGCTTCCTGCTGAGGGTTTGCTCTTGCACTCAGAACATTTTAATAGATATATATGGAGACATATCAATGCAATGAAGTGGCTTCTTTTTGCATTATTTTAAGTTTCAACCATGCCGTTTCTGTAAATATCTATTGTAAAGTCTTCATCAAAAACAGCAGAAAGAGGAAATCAAAAAATTCTAGTTAGAAAGGTGCTAATGTGTGTGATCACATTAATCGTCTGACAGGATCTCACTTTCAGTGG
Organism: Paralichthys olivaceus; assembly: GCF_024713975.1. Taxonomy (NCBI): domain Eukaryota; kingdom Metazoa; phylum Chordata; class Actinopteri; order Pleuronectiformes; family Paralichthyidae; genus Paralichthys; species Paralichthys olivaceus. The sequence continues at coordinate 9,607,634 of NC_091097.1, forward strand.
TTAGTCCATTATGATTCACACTGATGTGAGGTCTAAGTGTCAGGTGTCATAATTTAATTGTGTTGTTTTCTATTTCTCAGGGATACTTGAGGGACTGTAGAGCCGAGTAATGCAGAAGAGTCCACCTCTGCTCTCTCTTTTCTTTCCCCCTCGCTCTCCTCTTAATTGGAGACACTGGGGGTTCACATCACTTTTCACTTTAATCTTGACCTTAGAAGATAAACCACTGATAAAGACGAGAATCATTATCTGCCCAGAGAATTCAAGGAATCATTTCCTCAGCTCATGTTCTATTCATTAGTGGGGAAAGTGCTTTTGTAGTGGAGGATATCTTGAATTTGCAGACACGCTGTAAGATCTGTGACAGATCGGGCTGTTGTCTGAGACTGTGTGTTGTCTGGTCCAAACGGAGCCTTTTAATGATGTTTGGATAGAACATTTGCCAAAGTTATTCAACTCCTTAAGTGTTGTTTGTATTGGTCTCAGCAGGTATCTCAACTAAAACAATATTGAAAATCTGAAAATATCTTGAAACAAGACCACACAGGAATCGTGTGAAAACGCACTCTGACTAATTTGTTAAATTAGACCTTTTCTGAGAAGCACTAACATCAATTCCATAACAAAATATAAATAATGACTTTCAAAAGGGGTCGCAGACTAACACAAAACAATGGGTTTTGCCTTATAAATTTGAAATAAAAAGACTCTTTTAAATGTATAATGTTAATAATGGGCTCACTATCAATCAAAATACTTATGCTTAATTTTCAAAACAGTGGATCCTTGAGTTTGAACAGACACTTGTTTCAAAAGATTGATGCTAAAATTCTAAATGTCTGGGGCCAAAAGTTAGCATCCCCATCATCTGATGATCTATAAGATATAAAACATTCTTACAACACTCTCAAAATTGGCTTTTTGCCTTCACTCCAAAAATAAAATAACACGACCTGTATCACATTCCAAATAATATCCAATAAATACTTAAATGGGGCCAGCAGCTTTTCCCAACTCCTCTCAAACTCCGGAGTAGAGTGGACACCAGGCGTCTCCGTAGCAAAGTACTGTGAACCCGTGATCACTACCATTCAAACGCCCGATGTCGACACCTGTATCCAGCCATCTTTGTAAAGGAGGAAGTGGAGACATGTCGTCCATCTTTATTTACTTTTTAAACCACAAAAACTTATAATTAACAAATTATCGGAATGTCTGTATTCCAGTCTAATTTTACAGATCATATCTGAAAGCATCTTCACACCCCACTACTTGAACATGGCGTCAAACAGTATGTGTCTGAAGGAAAAACTTGCATTGTACTGGGGAGGCCACTGACTGGCTTCCATCAAGGACAAAGTCACCTTCCTCTGGAGGAGAATCCAGTCCTCTGAGACTCACTGGGGCTTGTGAGTCTACTGCCAGAACTAGGTCAACTCACCTCTTTGCTGGAAGTTATACTATTATTTCCTTAATGTTGTTTCTCTCCCAGTGTGTGACTTTCCATGTGATTGACTTGTTTGGTGTATTCTCCGCTGCTGGCGACAAAACCACTGACAAACATGCGTGGCACAGAGCAGAATTCAGTAGCTATTGGTGCTGCTGCAACAGGCAGACATTAAACCACACATTGGTTTTAAGGGTCTTTATGTCACATAACGGATGTATTGTCAGGTGAGGGAAAAACATGCCATCCATCCATAATAAGGGATATATCTATTTTTTCGTATGGAAAAACATGGATAACTCTAACATTTATTTTTATAATAATAATTTTTGTTTAACTTGAAGATGTAAATATAATAGTTTCTTGCAGGTCGGTGCTGTCTTTGACAAAATAACATAATTATGTTTTCATTTTTTTTTACTGAAGCACAAACTGTGACAAGAAAATACAAACATGTCGCACTCTTTGATGCTCTGCTGGAAGCTGTGTCTCAACGAAACAAAGATTGGAACAAATTACACATTGATAGACGGCAAAAAATTGGATAATGATGCAATTTTTAGAAATTTTTACTTTCAACATGGAATGAATATTGTACATTTGAGTTTATAGTAGCTAAACTTATGACACTTTTCCCCACTGAGGAATCATGGCAATGGAGGGTATGATAAAGGAACAATAACACCCTAATATACATACATTTGCATACAGTGTATGTAAAAGTAACTAATGGCTCATCTCTTTATATTGATATGTTTCAATATGTATGATATGTATCTGGTCTTTTCTCTACTCTCTGTAGAGATACTGTAAAGATAATACTATTAGAAAGGGAGAATGTGATTGTTCTCTATGCATTTCTCTAAACTGCCCATACATCCAGCTTAAGAAGCAAATTATTTCCTCCCTTTCCTAATCACTCATTTTGAAAGCCCTGTCTGCTCATCGATAGCCAAGAAATTAATGTTATGTCCTAAAATGTTCCTTCCTCAGGTCCTCTTCCAACTGTCAATAACGTGTTGGGGGGGAAGGGATCCTCGGCCGTCCTCCTTGATGGCTGATGGATATGCTCACACCTCCGAGAGGTAAACAGCATTGATTCTGCCCCACTATCACCTCTAATTTGCTTCCAGCCTCTGCACAATAAGCTCCTTTATGACTAATCACACCCATTTACAGGACTGATGCAGGGCTTTTTTTTTTTTATTTTCAGAAGTGTGCCTGAAGCTCTCAGTCTCACTGTGTCAGTATTGAAATGTTTCTGGGCTGTCACATCTCACCACTTCCTTGGCCCTAATGTGATCGATTGGGACGGCTACAGAGCCATAACATGCTCCTCTACAGAGCACTTTTATAGTAACATTTCAGGCCCAGTTGAACCCTCCATCCCCTGGGCCATTAAAAGAAAAACTGGACCTCAAGTGGATCTCTGAGTCTGGTCCATCCCTGAGCTTACAGGCACGTTAATGACAGAAATTGTACATGTCAGTACTACCAGAGAGCCCAAGGATTAAATAATGTGCATGTAATAGTGAGATCTGAGGTCTTGGCCTGGATGTGCTAAGAACATTTGCAATACCACTTTAATGACTAAAGGAAAGAGCCGAGTCTGAGACTGTTGCCTTGGAGGACATGTCAAGCCTTTCATGGGAACCATTTTTAATTGCAACCAAAAATGTCTATTAGTGAAGTCTCCCCTTAGGCACATACTGTATCCATTATAGAGGTCAAACTTTTAGGTTGGAATATATCATTGGAAAGATTTGATCAAAATATTGTTATTGTCATTATTATTATAAAACTGTTTGTATTAAACTCAAACGATCAGATCATTAACTGTAAGTGGGGGAGTTAGTAAAACTGTGACAATAAAGCACTTATTGTTAAAGTGTTCAAATGTTATCGTGGAAATGCAGTCATTTAACCCTCTGAGCTTTATAGATATATTTATAGATTGTCATGTGATCTGCTGTAGTGTAGCTTTACATCATTTTGTCTTTTATTTTGTTTGTTGGTTGTTTTTAATATTGCTAAATGGAGCAATTTTCAACATTTTCCTTGTTGATCTTTTAAAAGCTACTTTCAAATAGAAAGTAATCCGGATCTAGAGAATTTAAAGGTTCAGTGTGTAGAATTTAGTTATATAAAGTAAATAAGTTGCATGCGGCAGCTGAATACTCCCGATCAAAATATAGAGTATTTAAATTTAAAGGGCCAATTGAAACCCACACACAACTGAAAACATCACTAGGATTCTTTTATATTCAATCAATTATATTCATAAGGGGACTGTTAGCATTGGTATACACGCTACTGAGTCCCATCCTAGTTTTTGAAAGTGACATTTAAAAGCTTTTCATGATCTCAATCAAATTTGCAAAATTGTGCCACTAAAGGTTTTGTTTTACCTTTGCATGGAATTTATATTCATATCATTATAAAGGCTGGATGGTAAAACAAATGCCAGTAAATTCCATGAATTCAATTCCAATCCTCACTTTAATCCTGTTATTACATCCATTTGTGTGGAATAACTGGAACACACAGGATGGCATTAGCCCTGACAGTGGTAGCAGATGGCCCATGGGACATGTTTGCCAGATTTAAGAGTTAGAAAGCACTGACGCACGCAAATATATTTGGGCAGTGTTGCTTTAACATCTGAGAACACTATTTAACTCATCCCATCTCAGGAAGTTTTCACACTTCACACTTCATTAACCTCTGGGGCACAGTTTCCCTGGGAATACGTGGAAGGGAAACGCTTGACTTTTTCATATAAATCACCAGCAGGCAGTGACAACATTTACATGCAGGCAGTACTCTAGATAATAGCTGATATTCTGGTTAAGGTGTGCTTCAGTAAATGCTGTTTATATTCGCTTTCACGTCTCCAGCACAATACCCACGTACATGTGAATAAACAAAAGTATCCCAAACAGTGCTGTGAAAGGCGCACAAGCACTAATCGCACAAAACAACAATAATTGGGATGAGGTGAAATTTACTTGTGTCCGTGTCCCTGGTTAAACTGACATATGCCAGGTTCCAAAGCATGTGTTTACACAATAGTGTAACACGTGCATGGAGCCCAGTAGAATTCATTTTCATGTGTTGACTGCTGTGTGCATATAGCCTTAGAGAACTTTCTGAATTTTAGATTTTGGAAGGGAAAATTCAACAGTATATCTTATAGATATGATGTTTACATTTACCAACCCATGAAAAGAATGTCATAGCCAACAGTTTATATTGTTGTTGATAGAAATGATTATTCTCTAAGAAATGAATCTCAAATCAACATCCTCATATCCCACCAGCCTCTAACAAGCTTTTTCTGGAAGTGAACCTTTGGTCATGCAATTTTGTCAAACTACTGTTAAGAGGTAAAGAATGACTCTTCCTGCTTAAATAGTTTTCTGATGGCCATGTGTTTATCACCCCATATGAGTGCTGTGCGCTGCAGGCTGGCTTCTGCCTCCTGGGTTACCATCATGTTGTACCCAACAATCGCATCCGATCCACTTACCTCCGCCAAGACATTTTGATATGTCTTGAAATCCAAAATGTCCATTGTCAGAGCTGACAGGCCAATCACAATGGCACCCTCCGCTCCAACAGCAGGCTGAACTTCAGAGCTGGAACATTTTGACATGTGTCTGTCACATACACATGCAAAGTGAAAATTGACATTCAGTCTGAATGCATGCAGCTTGCTAAACTTTGACCAACTGTTAAAGCTTCATAAATCTTTTTTTGACTTTTTGCCCAACTGTGGTCGATATGATGCTCTGAGAATTTGTGCATGCCTCTAAATCTGCAACCGTTTCTGCTGTTCTGAGAAGTCAACATGGGACTGTGGTCTGGAGCCGTATCCTCTTCTTCTTTGGATCACAGCAGTGTCTTTGCTTGGATGATACCTCTGCAGGCCGCTGGGATGTGGTTATTGAACAAAAGATTCATCTTCCCCAAGCTTTCAGGCAGAAGCTGAGGATGTTCCACCTCCAGGGTTCCTTTTATGAGCTACATGCAGCCTGGTGGAGATTCACATAGATCCAGCAAGAAAATATCAGAGAAATTATACGCTTATTGAACTTTGTAATCCCATACTGGGACCTCGAGCATGGAGGTTACCTGGCTGCAATTATTTGCCAGCTGCTACAAGTAGCAACTAGTTGCTGCGTGGACACATAAATGGCATAAGCAGAAAACCACATCTCTCTTTTCATTATCAGGACCCATGAATCCTGCAGGTGTGTGGGTCTGAGAAGCAAGGTGGTGTGTTACTCTCCCCTCGATGGATACAGTTCAAAACAAAGCTCCTGTGCCCCAAATGCTAAAGATCTTGAGTCTGCAGCACTTGACTAGGCAGCAGTTGAAGGAATATTCGGACCAAACTTTGCCAGGAAACTAAATGTTAATTCACTGCTGTTGACTACAAAAGCTTTGCTTAACGCTGAGAGGTCTCCTTCCCATTCCTGCACATCATTTAACAGCTCAGTCGTACCCTAAATGCCGTTTTTATTAACCCAGCTGTACAACAGCCTGTTTCTTGGTTTTCTTTGTTAATAATATGTTGGAAAGGCTCATTTTCATCATGACAGGAGGCCTGCTAGTCCCCCCCCCCCTCCCCTTCATCTGCTGCCTCCTTGAACTATTGTTTCAAGGCTAAAGTTTGTGCTGCAGCTTATCGTAGCTACTGGTCGTCACACACTTAACCAAACCTTTAAGAAGAAAGCCTGATTGCTGTTACTGCCTGGAGTTTTCTGTCAGTGTCACCCATCTCTCTTGGATTGAGGATTGCTTTCATGTTCTTGTGAAATTAAAACCAGTCCCTGATTCTCTAACTCCTTCTTCATCCAGCACATGGTCTGATTATGTGCTGCCTCACGATCTGGCAGGATCTGGATCTCACCATGAGCTGTGTCTGTGTGGTCAATCCACAAGCTCTTGGCCGAGCACGTCATCGGTCAACAACCATTCACATATTTGCATGCACCAAATATTCTGGTTTGGGTTACTGCAAAAAAAGAGAATATTCCCACTGAGCTGTTTGCATGCAGCCATGCATACATGCATTGACACATGTCTTATGTCCAGGCCCTCCAAACTTATAACAGCAATGATATCTTGAAGTCTTATGTAATGTTTCGTAGTTGTGTTTGTCCCTCTGTCCAAAATAATGTGGGGTTTTATTTTGGGCAAGAGTCTGGCGAACTGTTCTCTACATGGTTTGTGTCCAAGGCCCAGACCTGAGTGTAAACATGGTAAGAGGCCATGTGTCACAAACTTTCGTAAATACCGCTATGTTGTTTACACAACCCTTTTCAAATCACATTGAAAATAATCATGGAATATTAGTTTGCAAATTAACGTACTAGAACAATTTTCATTCACATAATGCAACATTAATGAGGGGTGAGTTTCTAAAATGCTTGACTGTAGTTCAGTGCCTAACCCTTACCCTTACCTGAACTAAGTGCTTTTTGTTTCATAAACTTTGCCGCACCTTAAAAGAGCCATGAGTGGATGGTATATGAAGCAGAAATAGATATGCTGAGATTACTTTGAGGTCTTTTTCAACATTATTATATCTTAACAGTGAACATTCTGTTGATTTAATTGTTTGAAAGTGGGAACTCAGACTGTATGGATCATACTCTAACTGAAAAGACCATCAGGATATTTGAATGCTCTGTATACAGTACTTACTCTACACATGGGCAATAGTCTGCCAATTAACCTACACAAATTATCTGGAGCCAAACACAGACCATGGGTAAGATAGTTGATTGTTATGCCCATATTTGTTCAAGAATAGAATCAGCAGAGAAGGTGATAATTGGTTTGTATATGAAGACGGTTGTATAGATGTATCGCCGCACAACATTTTGTATTGTGGGACATTAATATTCACGTCAGTTACATTACAGCATCATAGATTTGAAATAATTCAAACCCTGAGTCTTCTGTGTGTTTTAATTAGCTGCAGGAGAAAATTGACCTCCCAGACATCATTTAAAGACGTATCTCATTCCACCACGCAAAGAGAGCAATAATGTCGGCTATAAGCTAATGCTTCCTACATTAGGTCTGCCTGAGAAGAGTTAACAGCTGAGGTACTTTGTGAAAGTTATAGTGTCCGATATAGTTCTGTTTCCTTTGCTCATTGGCTACTTCGTTTTTGAAAAGCAGTTATCCAAGTATTTACAGACTCGTAGCCTCACATGATATCCAAACATTAAAATCCCTACTGATGACAAAACTGAACAATAGCTGCTCAATACACGCAATATCAACTTCTCATGCAGTATCAATACCAAGGCCTGAACGGCATTTAGTTTCATCACAGAGAAATAAATTCCATATCAGGCTTGGTTATTTGGTTTAAATGTATATTTTTAGAAGGATATTGAATTGTCTCAGATTATCATAGTTATCTAATTAATGGGCAATCACCAGAAGGGATTGTGTTGTGCAGTGTAGACTTTGCAAGTTTAGTCTCCTCAGTCAGAGCCACCAGCTACTGGATAATTTACCTTTAAGATACAGTAGTAAATCGAACCTGTAAACTTAAAATAGGGCGCGAAGCAAAACAAACTTGTGATCAGGTAAAATAAATCCACCTTATTTAATGTGTTTTAGTTTACGTGCATATGTGTGGGTTTGTCTCTTTGTTCTCTTTGTTCCATTCATGGGTTTTCTGTGGTGTAGTCTGAGTACCCGACCACAGTCTTTTCCATAGGTATTTGTAATTCCATGTGATAAGTCATTTTACTTTTTGGCTTTATGGACAACAGATGAAAACCAGCCTATAAACAGCTAACTCTGGCTCATTTGCAGTATTTTGTCTGTTCATCTGTGACCACTGTCCTCAGCAAATAAAGATAACAAAAGACAAGAACTGATGTGTTAAAGTCAAAGATCCACTCCTTGAATAGACCTCAGGCAGAGAAATTGACAATTGGAGACAATCGCCATTAAATTTCTTTCTAAGAGTTGCTGGTTGCTCAAGTATTTGGATAAAGTAAGACATCACTTCAAATATCACTTTGCATGCCTCCAAATATTCGGTAAATTATAAACTTTTCCCTTTTTTAGAAGGAGAAAGTTTAAGAACTCCAAACAATGAGGTGTCAGACAGAAGTTGTTAATTTGCTTTAAGATTTATCCCCAAACACATCAGCTTCTGTCACCTTATGAGACCCTCTCATCCTTAAACCACTGAGACATCTTTCCTACACGTTGTAATATTTCTTTGTCCTTTTTAATTGTTTTGGTTGCACTAGCCAAAAATCACAACGCAGGTCACTTTAGGTGATGACACCACACAGATAGTGACAGGTATGACCACACTGAAAAGATTATATTAATCTTGCACGTCGTCATACAAGGATGTAAGTGCTCTTATTGTGGAGAGGAGTCTCATATCTAATCCATGCCTGCAGTTATTCCAACACAATAAGGAACCAGAATAAGGATGCAGAAATGTGCAATATTTAATGAGAAGCTCATTTTTGAAAAGAGGCAATGATATGTTATTGATCTGTTATTATTGCACTCAAGGAAACTACTTCCTCCTGAATATTTTGTATCCCGTTACTTAGATGATTGGCCATTAGGAAACATATTGTATTGTTTAAACATTTTGTTCAAGTAGTAGTTTGCAAACTTTAACATTCATTGTTATGTTCTTTTGTTTTTGTTGTAATGTGGGACAGCCTCTTAAACAAGGTTAAATAATATACTCTATGTTTATTACACTTTTTCAACTTGATAGATTTGTGTTTTCGGATAGTTGGATTTTTTTTTAAATTAGTCTTTTTAGGTCCACTTCTCTTACCAAGAGTAATATGTAAATACAATATGTTTACTGTGCAGTGTTATATGGTTATTGTTTTGAGTAAGGTTAGATAGAAAACCTAATTTATCAGAGAGCTGGCATCTATGTTGTCATGACAACTAGTATATCATGTCACTACAGCACTTACTCTGATACAAAAGATTATAAAAAATCTTCCTTACAGAGCAACATCCTATAGAATATTAGAAAAAGCATTTTTTTTATTGGATGCCTTGTGTGTTCAGGAACACCCCCCAGTGTTTTGATTAAGATTTACTCAAGAGTCTTCGGAAAGATTGTGGAAACTGTTACTTGAGGAAACATATTATGAATAGGATAAATAAGAACATTATAGGTAATATGATATTTAATCATGACAGCAGGGATTTTAAACAAGATAAATGTGCTATCTTGTGATTTTAGCCACATTTTAAATCAGCTATATGCATTTGGAATAAAGTCACTAAAATATACTAAATAATATAAAAAATATTTTGTGAGTTAAGCTGCAATGCTTAAATCTTCAACCTAAAACAACTGCTTGGTTTTTCTTAGAAAGTCAAAGTGCACATGGTTAATTGTGTTTTAGGGTTAATTAATGTTATTCATGGAAAACAGGTACAATTTTAATGAATCTTTTTATACACCTAAATTTAAGTTGTGTTTTTCTTTTTGTTAACATCACAAAACCTGAGGAGAGAAAACTGAAGTGTTATTAACTACATTTTGATTAGTGGGGATATATATATTTCTTTTTTTTCTTTTTTTTTGCGAAATACTCCCTAGATAATTAAAATTATTTTAAGGATCGTCCAGAAATCAATGCAGATGGTAATTTTCGGGCTTATCCCAGGTATGCACGGCAAAGATAAGAATGATTAAATCCAGCGGCGCATTAATGAGTGTGAGATGTAAAATAATCCTAAAAGGCATGGCAGAGTTGCTGCAGGAGAAGCCAAATGTCAAGTGCCATTTTTATTTTATGGTGGATTCTTCTTCTTTTTTAAGAGGCACGGTTCTTTCTTATCCAAACTGAGCCTGTGAGATGTCACACAGCAACACAAAGCGCACAGGAGTGAGGTCCACACACACACACACACACACACACACACAGGAACACAGATTTCTTTGAAACTTGTAAAAATCCTTCCCTGTCATAAATGCATTACAGCAATTGTTAAATATACAGTCACTCCACATGATAGTGCGAAAAAATATTATAACACATATATGTCAGGCTATTCTGCAGCGAGCTTAAGTTTTTTTTTTTATATATAAAAATCTAAAATTCAACATGGAAAATAATCGATTTCTGCAGGAAGCAGTAAATAGCACAAATCTGCATTTAATTCAGTCATCCGGCGCAGTAAAGGGGATCAATTTATGTCTAATCTGACTTAGTTTACTCGGATGTGATTTGGAAAATAAACTGATATGATGCCTGGTTCTATATGAAAACATTTGGTAAGTCATTTAAGCTTGGAAATGAGGAGGAGGGGGAAGGGGTGGGGGGGCTTTATTTCTGAAGACGCTGATTTAGGCTGCAGCTCGCATGCATCTGCAAATGAGACTCTCAATATCGTGGCCATAATTAATTGCGCAAATTTGTTTCTATTAAATAAAACTAACACATACTGAGAAAACTCCATTAGCCTTAATTAAGCTTGATATCCTAATTTAGGGAAAGTGTCGTAGAAAACAAGCCGGGGTTTTTTTTTTGGTGGAGTTTTTTTCTTTTCCTCTGTCTTTCTCCGATTGTGAAAAGCCTACCAGCTTTCTGCCTTTGGGCTGCTTTTCCTCCTCTGAGAGTTGGAAATGAGAAATGGAAATGGAAATACCAGGAGGTGCTAAATTAGCTGGCTGATCTGCACTTATTGCCGCATACAGGCCCCTATTACTTTGCCAATCTGCGCCTCTCTCTTAGCATTCCGGGCATGGAGAGGGGCCGCGAGATAGCAGATTTATCAAATGGGAAAATGAATGCATGATGATCAGTTAAATTGAAAATCAGCGTCTGCATGACAGCCCGACCTGACACCTCCGTAATTAGAAAGAAAAATGATGGCGTCCGATGCATAATAGAGCAAAAACAATTTACACTCTCCCATAATGATCCGCCCTTTCAAATTGAAAATTTCTCCGGGTATAAATTGAATTCATAAAGTGTGATTCATGGACGACACATTATCTGGAGGCTGCCCGGGCATATCGATTGATAGTTTGTCTTGAATCGTGCAGCGTGCAGCTCTCAGGCAAGAAAAAGCTTAACTACTTAAGCAAATCGCTAATTTCACCTTAAGGCCACCAATGTGCAGCCAGCGATACTCCTATTCAGTGTGCTAATGAATTATGGATGAACTGGGCATACGTCCCAAATAGCCTCAGAGTAACATGGAGAAAATAAAAAAACACACTCCGAAGAATTTCAAATTGGCCTCGGTTATTCCTAATTTTGTGAAGAAACCTGGTAGAGTGGATTTCTAAAGGATTGACAACATGTGAATTCAGCGATTTTTCCCTTGAATCCAGTCAAACACATTTCTATCATGCAACAATGGGAATATTTCTCTGTCACTGTAATTTAATTTACAGGGTAATAACATGGAAATGGAAAATTCCAATTAAAACTTATCTGGGAGATTAAAAATATGGCGTGCATGTATACTCATTGGTGAGTTCGAGATAACATGGAAGATGATAAGAAATAATCAATAGGAGTAAATAAACAGCACAGTCAAGACACAAGCTGAGCACCGTGCACACACAGAGGATGCACCTATAACCAGAGCATTTGCAGGACAATAATCGTGCGCATGTGTGCGTGTGTGTGTGTGTGGGGGGGGGGGGGTCTGCCCGCCCCTGTAGCCCCCATCACCCACCACCAGCAGCAGCAGCAGCAGCCTAATAAGACATTGCTTCCCAGTGCAAACAGCTGCATGGGTTGAGATTTATGTAAATATTTTGAAAGGGACACTGGCTCAGAAATTCATTTGCGCCGGCTCAGACGCGTAAAGCTCGCCCCTTCTTATTATTTTCAATTTATTTGCAAATCAAGAGCCAAAGTGAAAACTAAAACTATCTTTATATTAACCTGGGTCTGATTTGTTTTTAGTTTGTTTTGGTTTTTAAGATATATATATATATATATATATATATATATATATATATATATACATATATATGTTTTTATAATATTATTGGGTATTTCTTCCTTGATATTGTGGTCAACATCAGCGCTACTAATATTGGAAAAGAAAAAAAAAAGGGAAGGGGGGAGCAGATGTCCCAGATCCCGTGCGGCTTCCCCGGGGACCACCAACCCTATTAGAACAAATGTGTTCTGCTATTGTAAATAGGCACGTTCGCCCCGGCCCGTCCTATTACAGCCCGACGCATGATCAATAGGCTGATAACACAGAGACATCAATGTAAAGCGACAGAACAATGAGGGATATCATCGAACATCTATCTTAATATAGCCCCTGCTACAAGGGACCCTGACAAAGTGGAGAGAGAGGGAGAGAGAGAGGAAGAAGAGAAGGGGGGGGGGGGTGCATGGGAGTAAAAAAGCTCATGAAAATGCCTCCCCACGAATCCCCATCTCCTATCCAATATGCACAAACACACACACTCCCAGCTGCCGGGGCTATTATTTTCCTATTTCAATTTGACACCCAGGCCTTTTCATGCTAATTCTATTATTCTTGGGAAGTTTATGTGATTTCATATCACTAGAAATCGGTAATGTATTATAACCCCCTTTGAGCTAAAATAAACTGAATCCCCCTGCAGTAGCCACCGGGAAAATAATTACTTTCATATCAAAACTCTGCAGGAGTTGAGCGGGTCCTTTTCGCCCCCGGGCTCGTAACCTCATTTCAGCGGGGGGCTTATAGATGAATAAATTTGTTAAGGCAATATACAAAAGTACAACACGAGATTTCCCTTTTTAAGAAAGCCCTTTCCTCGTACTGTACTGTGGTGACTGCACATGTGCAGCTATTTAAGGTCTCACACGGTTTGAGGTGCTTGTATACAATAGATTTATTTAAGAAAAAAAAAACCTTACATATATAAATAGTATAATACCTTTTTACAGCTCTTGAGGATTTTCGTTGGTCTCATGGTCTTGTGATTTTTTTTTTTTGACAAGTTATCACACATTAAAAGGATATCTATAGAGACTCCTCACATACACACACACTCACACACACACACTCGCAGAGAGAGGGAGAGAGAGAGAGAGAGCACACCATTGTCAAAATGTCATTGGGGGGAAACCTAGATATTGGATGCAAAGATTCTGGTTAAGCTTTGGCCTAATGGAAGGTGTCGTTTAGAGGTTATATCAATGTGTTTCTGCATTAGTATTATTATTGTTAGGCTATTATTGTTATTGTTTTTACCCCCAGAGATTTATTCCATGTCGACATCTTCTTTTGAGTCTGTCTTTGTTTCTGCTGGACTGTCACTGAGGACGCACTCGGGCCGGTCCTGGATCTCTAAATGCTCTTTTCTGTCTGCGTCCACAGGCTTTGCACTGAGCTGTGGACCGCTGTGTTCGTGGGTGAAAGTCGAGTCGCTGCAAATGACGGAGGTGTGGGTGTGTTTGCCGGGGGAAAAGGCGGCCCTGGGCGGGCTGGTGTGCGGTGAACCGGGCTTGTCCTCTGACCCCACCTGCCCCCGTTGCGCAGCGTCCGCACAGTCTGGCGAGCTGCTCCTACATCCCGCAGAGACGCTGCTGCAGCGACCGCCCGGCTGGTTCCTCTCATGCGGGGAGTCACCGCCAGAGTTTGCAGCCGATGATGATGATGCTGATGTTGTTGTTGTCGTCGTCTTCAGAGCAGTTTGGGGAACAATGAATCCAAGCGGCTGCGTGATGGGATAGAGAAGGAAGTGTCCTTTCCCTATCAAAGGCCGTGAGGAGGGTAAGGCCGCGGGGTTGCGTCTCGGTCTGGAGTCCGAAAGGAGGCTCTCGACGCTGAAAGGGTTGAGCTTCTGCAGCCCGGAGGCTCTGCTGCTGCCGGAGCACAGGCTGGTCCGGTGGCTGGAGTCGGGCGAGTCCAGCTCGGATCCCCCAGCGTCCCGGTCCATGAGTCTTTGGTTCTGGTTCTGCGTCTGGAAAGGATGGGGCGACTGGTCGCAGCTCGACTGCGACTGACTCCCCCCCACAGAGTCAAAAGGCGGGCCCGTGTTGTGGTCACTGTCGGTCACATGCGACACCCCGCTGTCGCTGTCCGACCCGGGGGTGTGAAATAAATCCCCAGAAATGAGCTTGTTCTGGGACTTGAGCAGCCGGCGCTCGTGCTTGCGCTTCTTCTTCTCCATCCTGTCCAGCTCTCGCCGGGCGATCTCCTCCGGGTCCATGGGCTCCCCGCTGCAGGTGGTGGGGTGGGCGTTGTGAGCAGGTCGACCCGGACCTTTCTTTGTGTTCTCCTTTTTCCTCCACTTAGCCCTGCGGTTCTGAAACCATACCTGCACACATGTAGACACACACAGAAACACGTGTGATGAGCATTTCTGTCGCTACAAGGGGGAAATTAATTAGAGCAGAATTTGTCGGTGTCTTAACAATATGGTAATTAAACAGGTAGTGAGGTTTCATTTGCTCCTCTGCTGTTTTGTATGCAGGCCTTTAATTAGGCCTTTCATTTAACACCAATCTGTGCATCAGGGCAGGACAAAGTTTGAGGACAGATGACTGAGGTTTGTTTTGACATTAAATCTGAATTATAGGTCACTTTTACAAGTCTTAGTAATTATGATAATACTCATCATAATTGCAATGATCATTTTCCAGTACAAACTTTTAAATGTCACTAAAACCTAACAAGTTTCCACTTTTCAATTTTTTCATTCAACAGAAAAAATATTTAAATTAAAACAATTCCATATTTTTATTCCTGCACTTACAATATTGTAGATTGTGCATGAAATAGTTTTGGTATTTGTTTATAAAGGATTGTCAATATAATTGAAAAACATTTAGTCAAAGTTTCTGACTAAATTATTTTATTATCAATATAATAAAATAAAAGGCTCAAATATTTTTCAAAATAAAAGTGCAACTAAAATATAATATATATAAAATAACTATTGCTTAATATGTCATATTATGGCCCCAAATTGGCCTGTATGCTAGATTTATTCTATATTTATTTTTACAAAGAAGAAAATGAAAAAATTAAGCCTTGATCTATTGTCATGAATTACAAGCAAAGGAAAAGAATACACAATTATACAAATTCAAATTAAACATCTGTAGCCTACAATGTGAGGGAACAAAACAAATATTTACCTGAACCCTTGATTCTATCAAGTCCAACCGCAGAGCCAGAGCCTCCCTCATGAACACGTCGGGATAGTGGCTCTCATTAAAAGCCTTTTCTAATTCCTCCAGCTGCCAACCAGTGAAATTTGTGCGAGTTCTTCGTCTCTTGCAACCGGGGCTATCTTTGTCTGGGTCCACCGAGTCTAGCAGCAGAACGAGAGCACATGTCAACAAAAGGATTAGTTACTCAGCCTGTTTATTTATTTTCCTCAGATTTCAATAATATAACAGCAATTTGACGATATCGGTTTAATGTGTGAGCAGATCATTTTTTTGCAAACTTTACACCTGAAGAAGCTGATAGCGTTTGGATTTTTTTTGCAGCCTGGTTCGTCTATAAAACCCAATTTTCTGAATTTACGCATGCATGTCCTTGTTCTACTGTTTACTACACTGACAGGAACATTGTTTTTGCTTGTGTGCAAAAGCTTCTCGGTGCTGGAGATTAAAGTGGGAGCAGAGATCGTACACCCCACCGCTCGCCTGCATGTGTGAGGTTTGTCAAAAGAAACAAGACGACAACTTGTATCGCACCTTCCAGCCTTTGTGCGCGTCTGTTTGCGTCTGTGCGCAAAGCAGGCAGCCTGGATGAGATGCTTTATTGTGTGGCGGCTGCGCAACGTGGCTTACCTGTCAGTTTGTACTGCTGATTATCTCCATTCATCCCGCAGCCCGAAGACAAGAGGGGGTTGGAATTACCCACCGACGCCGTGCAGGAGCCATTAAGTAATCCGTCTATCGAGAAGGGGACCGCGGACGCAGATTGAAGTTGATGCCCGGCTAATTCGTAAACGTGATGGTGGCTCAGATGGTACGGGAAGCCCACCATCCCGCCGAGAGAGCCTCCGAACTGGGCGTGAGGTGCATCCAGTATCCTGCTGTCCATCATCCCGCAGGCGAGAGGAAACGACGTCTGGAGGCCGGCGATGGGAATTTAAAAAGCATGCAGCGAGTGTGGCCAGCGAGCAGGGGACATGATGCGGAGGGGAGGGATGAGCTCCGACTTTATCCACATGAACCTCCCAATAATTAGCCCTGGCTCTGGGAATATGAGACCCAATGAGAAGCGGTAATGGGCGCTGACGTCAGAGGCGTGCTCTGCAGACGCTCCCCGTATCGATTGCTAATTAAAGCTGACATCCACCTCAATAAACAATATCAGAGCTGTCACAACAAGACAGGAGGGCTTTGATAAGAACTACATGGCAACTACACGGGGGGGACCCACCGGGAGGAAGGGCTCGCTGACTCCCGGGGAAGGGGAGGCTGCTGGCGGATGGTTTGGCCAGAGGCTGCCGCACTTTCTGTCCACTGGAGCACCTGCAGATATAGGCTATACTATACACGATGAAATATATAGATAGATAGATATATATTCTTAAATCAAAAATAATTACATAATTTTACTGTTAATTTTTAATATTTCTACACACCACTTATAAATAAAAAGTGAAAACTGATATATTTTTTTAAATACTAAAACATATAAACTATTATCCTATCATATATATATATATATATATATATATATATATATATAGTTGAAATACAACATCCCTCTCCCCAGGGATGCACGCTGCCCTCTGTGGACTTTGAGACCCTTTGTCGTCCCTGAGCCCCCACTTTGACTCTAGATACCCCCCCCCATTCCCATCCCCTCCATGTTAGTTATGGATCATGATTTAAATACATTAAACCTTTACAATCAGACAGGTTCGCATGCAGGGGCGTAAAACAAATGGGGTGACTTGGTGAAATATGGGTGTGTGTTGTATTTGAAGGGGGGGGGGGGGGGGGACTGAGATATTGCTAAAGGCACAAAGCGAGAGTGAAACTATAATATTTTACTGTTACAAGGCGAAAGCTTCAATTACGAGCAACGCTGCGTTATGGACAAAATATATGGCCAAATAAAAGGGGGGCTATATACGACTGGAGGCGAGGACAGCACAAGAGTGCAGAGTAGAACAGAAACAAATACTCACATGTACATTTATTCCCAGTATTTCCTGTCAGGAAATTTGGAAGAAGAAAAAAAAAAAAAAAAAAGAATCTCCTTTACTTATGCAACCCCTGCTCTCAATATGTGACCAGCCTAAATCCTATCTGCTCATTAGGTTTCCAAATAATTAATTCCACTTTATTTATCCCAAGTCTGGCGCTGTCATAATGTTAATCAGAGTTGAAATTTCGCACCCCACTCACTCCCTGACCCTTGGCACCCGGATTGGCATGTTGTAATAACCTGAATCTCTCAACAGAAGCTGCGATAATTGTTACCCCATTAGCATGCAAATTGTTTAATTAATATTATTATGAGGAAGTATATAATCCGCTCGTCACTTGACCCCCAAGCCCAAATAACAGCCCCCCTGTATTTCAGTGTGTGTAGCCCTACATTTTAATGAACTCCTCAGAAATGATCTCGCCTGTTTATCCATCTTATCCTCTTTCTTTTTTTTAGCAGCAGCAGCAGCAGCAGCACTGACTGGGCTCTTCTTTGAAGCCTCCCTCTTTGTATTTCAACTTAAATTTTTAGGCACACGGACAAGATCTTATGAATAATTCCTCCCCCATTCATTTCTCTCTTTTTCTAAAATTCAATAATTGCTCTTGCGTCAATTCAAAGCATGTATATATTTATATACACATCTATATGAGGGCTGTCCCCACACATGAGCTCAATGAACAGCAGCCCCTTGACACAGTCTCCAGAGACATTGCATTTAAATCCGTTTTTCTACAACCGGGTGACATTGTCAGATTCTAGCTTTAATTAACCCGATAATAAGGCGAACAAGGCCAGCATTCAGCCCTGCCTTGTTACCTTTTTACAACTGGACCTTTTGACAGCTGTTCAGAGGGGAAAGTTTAATAATAAACATATATATTTGTATTTCCCTTTTCCTTTCATTGAGATCTCTTTGTTGAGTCTTTGCTTGCAGCATCGTCTTTATTGCATTTATGTATTGTTGGTCAGAATCAATAAGGGAGCACATAGGGCCCATGGACTAATTGATTAACTTTCCATCCAAAGACAGGAATCCCAGGGACAAAGAATGGTGGAGGCTGACAGATATTCACCTCCACACATTTCATTGTCCCCCCACCCCCCAACTTTACCCTGTTTTTACAAAAATCTGAGTGTTTTTTCACAAACAGAAAACACAGAAGAAAAACATGAAGCTGCTCATTCAACCTTGAATGCAAATCTGAGTGATTTCTAGGAACAATCAACTCCCCCTTTTCTAAAACAGTTAACAAGTCATGTTTTATTTATAAGATTCAGTTCATTCATACGGCCACAGAAACACACACTAAAGCTCTGAGAGTCCATCATGCCAATAATAACATGATGTTTGTCTCATGACCAACAGATGATGAGTGTTTGTCATCTGTTGCTGCCTCATACTAAAGTTGAGGTGTGTTAATCACTCCTTTAAGTTGGCTTCACGATGTTTAGTTCACCACTGACCACAGTGATGACATAGGTGAAGAAAAGGAGGCAGTGGCACTGATGGAGCACGTGGGGGCAAGCCCATCCCTCACAACATAAAGTCTCTACCCATCCACTCATTGACTCACTTGCAGAGTTAAGAAGTCCAAACTTACAGCCTCTTACCACATGCACTTTTCATACCCATCAAAGTTGGGTTTTTTTTTGCACCCAAGCAAAACAGAAATCAACAAACTTCCACTTGCACTTTATCTTTTCTCCCCTTCTCCAAGTAAAAGTCTCTTTAATGCCAACTTTCTGTGCTGTTTTCTCTGTTTGCCTGAGTCTCCCTATAAGAGGATTTTGCAGCTGCACACTCACCTGACTGCAGATAACCAGATAACCGAAATACACATGAGTGCCAACTTCATACATAAGACGTTCAGATGATAGCCTGTAGCCCCCCAACCCCACCCCACCCCCCCAAAAAAGACACATTCTTTATCAATATGCCCATCCAACACTGATACCTAGTTCAGCAGCACAGAATCAAATTCATTTTTAATTAGGCAGGCAAATTAATAGGCGGCAGTTTAGGAGTTTAATTACTCAATTAACTTCACGCACGTTAATTTTTAACTATCTAAATTAGGTTGCACATTATTCGATTTGATGATAATTATAGAATTAAATCTAAATTAATTGTTTTGGATGATTTGGATGAACTAGATGCAGTTCCAATTAAACAGTGGAAAGGGGTGGAGAGAGGAAGAAAAAGAGCTGGTTGCCATTTTAAGCTCGCAAATCCTTTGATTCGATTTTATAAGCAAGAAAACTCTGCCTGGAAATTTTCCCTCTGATCCTACAAATTCTCTCCCCCTCTAATCCCACAATTAAAAGTTTCCTCCCATCTAATTATCTGTAATTGTGCCGCTGTCAAAGTAGAATGGAGCAGTGAAAGCGATTGATTTGGACTTTTAATTCAGTTCATTTCTGATAGAAGAGAAAGTAATTCCCTTCAAATTACCTCATTCAATCCTGACACCCTAATGCCCTTCAAAATCTTTTTTTTCTTAACTCCCCAGTATTTATATATTAAAAATGAAGCTAGAATGACTGGTGCCTCCTAATAATAATAACCAAACTTCCATTAGAATAATAATTTCATTTCAATTAAAACTGACTTATCACCTTTGCTAAAACGTGCTTAATATGCCGAAAATTATCAATGCTTGAAGGAGCCCAAACTGGGGAGTCTAATTGTAATCAGCAAATCAGAGGTGCTTGTCGCTGCCGTGCCTTTGCAGAGAGGCAGCCTCGGAAATAGAACTAATTTACTCAACTCCCCCGGGAAATCCGCTCAACAGATTAACATTTTCAAAATATAGTAATGATATAATTTGAGAAATGGTGACGCCAATTTGTGAGGAGCCTTTGTGCAGAATAATTTGCATTTTTTTTCCCCCTTCCTTCGCCACCTCCTGCATTTTGCCCCCCGTTAATTACAGCTCCGCAGATGAAGGGAGTGCTGTTTGACTCGGTGCTTATTATTCAACTTCAATCTAATAATTCAACTCTACAGGAATATAGAGGGGGGAGAAGAGGAAAAAAAGTGTCGCCTCTCCAAATTTTAAGCCATCCTGCATATAATCCTAAATGGGTTTGGATGGGTGAAACAGTGAGGTGCATGTGTGTGTGTGTATATATATATATAGTCTGCCTGTCATTGTGACTGTCTCTGATTGGAGCTCATATATCTTCTGTGCATTGGAAAGTGTAGGTTTATTTGATTTTAAGCACCATGGACAACTCCCTCACAGCTTCCTGCATGTGCTATAAATAAACTACACATGCTTTAAAGGTGTGTATATATATATATACTACTTTCATTAGAGTTACATAAACTTTGGAGGTAATGGAGTCAAATCATGGCCTGAGGAACGGCGGCTATGTATTTGTGTTAATCGTCCAATATTAACTAGTTGCTGGGCTTGTGTGGTTTGTTTTGGCTGCAGCCAGCAGTGATGGCAGGATAGCCAGCAGTCCCTTGCTGGTTCCTCACTGCAATGAGCTGGTAGAGGGAGTGACTGTACTCCACCACGGCCCGGCCATCTGCTGTAGTACAAAAAAATAACAAATCTGAAACCCCCCAGAGATTTTTATTGTAGGAACACACTGTAAAACAACAATCTGACACAAAAACTATAGACGGGAGCTTGTTGTGAACTTTTCAGATGCACATACAACAAACATTGTTGTTTTTTTATTGTGTTGCATTGAGATGTATATTTTCGAATTCACTAGTTGTTGTCTGATTGTGTGGTCCACTTCCTAAATGTTGGATTCACTGTCACCCTTTGCAGGATAAAACACCACTCTGCCATATTCTGCCTCATACGTATTGTGGATGCACACACACACACACACACATTATAAACATGACCTTAGTGAGGCCTTCTTGACCCTGTGTCAGGACTTCATGAAACCAAAGTCTCTCACCTGCTTCCCTGTCCATAAAAAGGCCTGTTCTGCCCTCTAGTGGCTGTTTGTCTTTCTTCGTTTATTCCAAATAGTCTGACGAGCAAATGTTGACAGACAAATGTTGGAAAATATTTCTTTTACCTAGTGGTGTCATGGACAAATCACTGGAGAGGACAAACAACGCAGGTTTATTAATTTGTGTCTGAAACAACCAGTGTTTCTGAATGGGGGATGACCTTTAACCTGTACCCCTGACCTCTGACCTCTTGATTCCCCTACACAAATCAATATTGTTTTTATTAATTCTCTCATATAGCTGTGAGTTTTTTTCCTCTCGGGTTCTTCCCTTTGAGCAGAACATTACTGGAACAGCCTGAAATTACCAAAGCTTAAAATATGGAGTTTACGTGTAAGTAGACTTAAATTTGTTTCTAAACCTTTCCTTCATTGTTCTCGAGTGAACATGACTCCATGTCTAATAGCTGATCAGTTTTAAAAAAGTGTCTTGTCATCCCCTTCCTTCGTCTGTCTCTTTTTATTCAAACCCTTTGCTGAGTGATGATGATCTGAAAATGATCTTTAATTAACAACAGTTGAAGAACAGGTTCTGGCTGTGAAGCGTGTGTGTGTGTGTGTGTGTGTGTGTGTGTGTGTGTGTGTGTGTGTGTGTGTGTGTGTGTGTGTGTGTGTGTGTGTGTGTGTGTGTGTGTGTGTGTGTGTGTGTGTGTGTGTGTGTGTGTGTGTGTGGAGGGCCAGGTGTTTTCTGAGTATCGAGCCATCTGGCCACAGCGTTGGCAGCTTATGAGGCAGGAGTTGCCTCTGTCGGTTCTTGATGATGCACTCTTACATTATAATTAAGACCACGGAGAAGGAATATGCTGTTGTCATTTCATTTAAATCAGTTGCTGCATCGATATCCCTTAATGTCCTATTTGTGCTTTAATGTTAAAGAATGTTGTTGGATTATAGCTGAGCCCTCAAGTGCAAAAATCTTTAAATTGTTAGCGGTTCTTTTGTTTTCCCTGAGCTGTCACAATATTTTCACCATGTGCTGACAGTGTCCATGCAAATACAAGTATTGCAGTGCATCAACTGTAGTTAGTAGATGTTTATTGTGAACCATATCTATTCACGATCCCTCCTCAGCTCACTGAACATTAGAAGAATCCATGCTGCCATCAACTGGTAGAACCTATAAAGACACCACTCAGCCTGCTGGCATCAAACCAAGGGGAAGAGATCAATTTTAACATTTTAAGCCATTGAGTTTGCAAAAGATTTAGCCCGTGTGCCATCTAAAACAATAATGAAGTCAATTTCACCCCATTACACTCCAAACTCAAATTCAAGAACATAATCTGAGATCTGTTCTTGGTAAATCGTCAAAAAGGAGATCGGATGATTGGACCTGGGTCTAAATAATTCACATCCGATTGTGCTATTGGAATTATGTGGCTCTGTCTCACTTTTTTTTAATAGAATTGAGTTCTGCACATTTTCATGAAACCTGAATATTACATTGAAAGTTTCTGGAGGGGATAGATATTTAAAAATGTAGAAAGCACATGACAGTTTTTTTTTGGGTGGCATGTCACATTGTTAATGATTAGTTCATCAGAGCTGCTGTCGACCCCCTAGAGAACCTTATATTTTCATTCTTACAAGATTGAATCTATGACTCTGATAAAGTGTAAATCAACTCCCAACTTGTACTAATATTTAGAATATTAATATAAACTAAAGGTAAGAAAAGATGATAAAACAAGATCTTATTGAAGAAGATTCATTTTGTCTGAAGAGGTAGAAAAATAATAATTATTCAAAATAATAAAAACTTAATTGTATAGGTGAAGTAATGCTTAAATGCCAAAAGTATTGCACCACTTGTTTACATTGCAGATCCATGTGTAAGACATAAATGTGAATAAATCATCTGAACCACATTAAAATCAAATTAATATATAAATATGTGGAAATAAATAAGCACCATATATTAACCGAAACAATCCCGACTCATGATCCTCTTACTACTGACTTTTGGTACAGTTGAAGGCTCTGAACTAAGAGGTTATACCGTGTTGGGATTGGTTTGTGAAATTTATGGGAATACAACAATCATGCACGAAACTTCCACTGAGGAGGGAAAAACAACACAGGAGGATCAGCAGCTGCAGCACAACGCAGGCAAAGGGAAGCAGCTGGTCAAGTGGGTGAAGGACGACGCTGGTGACACATATCCTGACATCTTCAGAGGTCTTGACTGCATCGTTAGTCAGGTCATCTGCATTTTAACTGAAAATGCTGGAGAGGTGTGAAGTGCCTTTTTGAGATGGGAGTCATTTGTTTAAAACTTAAACCCTTACATCCATTTCTGAGATATTTGGGTAGATGTGTTCCCGCTGTTCTGGACAAACAAGCCAAATTATATTCTCCCCTGTGTAATTTATCTGAGGTCATTATTACTGGCCCTGACACAGTCAATGCCCGTAAGTATGGGCGCCTTGTTCTGAAATATAGACCATACCATACCTTTAAACCTCACCTCAGTTTAAATAAGCATGTTAACACCAGTTGTCCAGTCTTGTGTTGAGCAGATCGAGACTAAAGTCAGTTCAATTTTATTCAGTAGTGATCAAGAGACTGTCAGTCACATGCTGCTTTCATTTCCTGTCATTTAGACTAGACTGTAACTCTCTCTATATGCATGTATGAGTCTTCTTAAATTACAGCTTGCCTTAGCAGTCAGATTTCTTACCAAACCCCAAAAAGTCAGTCAACTTATATATTGTTTTTATTCCATTTATTTGTAAGTATTTGTTATATTCCTTACTCTTAACGGTCCAGTGTGTAAGATTTAGGTGAAAGGGAACTATTGGCAGATATTTAATATAGAATAATGCTCACGATGTTTTCACCAGTTCGTTTCATCTAAATTGTATGAATTGTTGTTTTCTTTACCCCAGAAAAGGTCCTTTATATTCAAATACTTTATATTTACATGGAGGGGACCCTCTCTACAGAGGCCGCCATGTTTTTTACATTACTCCCGACCGGACAAACTAAACACCTTTTGAGTTTTTATGACAATTAAAGGTTCCCACAGGTTCTTGTTCATGTTTGGAAGGAGAGGGTGAGGTGAGGGGTGTTCAGCTGCAACATGCAACTTCAACACTGGATATCACAAAATTCTACACACTGGACCTTTAAGTATTATTATCCTTACACTTAAGTATTGCATGTTACTTATTACTTACTCATCTCTATTTTCGACTGATGTAATGTAAATTGTTATCTTAAACCACTCCTGCAGTGACGTCATATTTCCTGGCGTCTTGTTACGTCACGGATGTGGGCGGGGCGTGCGTGACACATTAAAACTTGACGACGACAGCTCAGCTCGCTCAAACACACACACACTCACACACACAGTGGTGCTCAGGGACCTGCGGTTTAAACCACTGTCAGAAAACACGAGAGAAAGTCGCAGCTCGCTCGGATCGGTGAAGAAAACACCTTTGTGTTCGGCTACAACCCAAACCAGATCCGGTGAGTAAAACACAAAAAGTAAAGAGAGCAACTGTCAGATTGATGTGGCTAGCTGAGTTAGCTAGTCATCTAACAGAACACTTTGTATAATGCTGTGTATCGGTGTGTTGACCGTGTTTACTTTGTTCATTCAAGAGATTTGAATCCAAAGAATTAGATGTGTTCGTCTTTATCTGCTTATATGATGTTTTATAGACCGAGTAGCGTTTACTTTACCGTTGGCCTTTTGCTTAGCAACACACAAGCTAACGTTCAGCTAGCATCTGTGTTGCTAATAAACAAGTGTTAGCTGATGCAGATTTGGAAACATCTTGTCATCATGACTTTGCTCGACGTACACGACACGATAAGCGTTGTTAAGACAATTCCCTACCACAGGAGCGTAACTTACGTAAGCTGTAGTTACGCAAGCAACCTAATCGTTTAAGTTAGTTTACGTGTGTAGCTCTTAGCGGGGGCTCAGAACATCTGCCTGCTAGCTGAATCATCTCTTAGCTAACTTGACAGGGAGCCTTGTTTATACAACACAAGCAGTGGCTAACTCAGCAATGACAAAGCTAATTCCGTAGCTAACGGTCGCTAGCATGCAGTGAGTCAACCCTTCCCATTGTTGACACTGTCAGCTGTTTTAGCGAAGCACTGAATCTTTGGTTTCTTCCTTCCTCCTGCAGGTTGTCGAGATTTGACCTCAGTCCGCCGGAGGCAGACGTGTTTCCGTGATGGAGTTTCCAGATTTAGGCGAACACTGCTCTGAGAAGACCTGCAAACGTTTAGGTGAGCTCAGCAGGAAACAGATGATCCGATCCTGCTTGTTTGTGTGAGTTTTTTTTTCTACGCTGAAATCTAAAAAAATCTCACCTGATGTTACAGATTTTCTTCCTATGAAATGTGATGCCTGTCAAGAGATTTTCTGCAAGGACCACATAACCTATGCAAATCACAAATGCACGTCATCCTATAAAAAGGTAAAAACAAGTTTTCAGTCCACATCATACAAAGTGTAAAACATGTTTTCATTTCTAGTATTCACCTTTTAATGCAAGAATGTGCCATTACAGTATATACTTTATAAGTCATACTTTTAAGTAACAAGCTGCTTTCAGACTAGTAGATGTCCAAGTCAGTAACAAGATACATATTCCACAATGATCCTGCCATTCTCATAGGCAAATTAAGGGAAAATGTCCAAGTCTGCTTGTGTGTGAGAATTCAGCTGAAAAAAATGTCGGGAAAATCCATTGAGTGGTGTCAATGATATCTCTAATACACAACAGATGCAAAATTGGAAGAAAACAAATATCTCAGAGATTAGAAAAAGAGGTGTCCCCTTCTCTTATCTCCTCCCCTGTGCACTGACAGGTGAATCTCTCCGCCCACTCCCGGTCTCACAGAATAGACATTCAGGCCTGAGATTCTGCCTCCTGCTTGCTCAGCTCAGACGCCAGCTCTCACTTGAAAGCTCTGGTTGTTTTGTGTACATTGTCAATCCTGTGAAGTTTCTTCTTCTCTCTCAAAGTTCGGTTTAAACAAGAAATGAGAAGAGTATTGTCTGAAATCCAGTTGACAACAGCGTGGGAATACATTCACTTATTGAAAATCTCCAAATCTAAAATCTGTATTATTTCTGATTTTATAGGACATCCAGGTCCCAGTATGTCCTTTGTGCAACATCCCCATCCCCATCAAGAGAGGGGAAATGCCTGACATTAAAGTCGGTGAACACATCGATCGCGACTGCAAATCGGATCCTGCACAAAGAAAGAGAAAAGTATTGAATTCATCGAAAAAGTCAACGAGTTGTACAGATTTTAAATTATAAGATAAAAGAAATAACCTTCGTCTTTTTTCCCAGATTTTTACAAATAAATGTTCTAAAGGAGGCTGTAAGCAGAAGGAGATGATGCGTGTGACCTGTGACCAGTGCCGTTTAAATTACTGTCTTAAACACCGGCATCCACTAGACCATGATTGTAAGACTGACGGGCAACCTTTGTCCAAATCTGGGTGGGTATAGTAACATGATAGTAATGACAAGATAATGCAGTTATTTCATCTAAAATATCACAGTAAGAGTGGTTTACTTATTCTTTTGGTATATTGTAGAAATGCTGCTGTAATGAGAGCCCAAAGTGCTTCCTCCACCTTCACCTCTGCCTCCAGCTCAAGTTCATCTGCTGCTTCAGGAAACATTAGACCTGTTCCTAATGGTGTGAGAGCAAATACCAGAGGCCACAACAGTGGGTAAGCACTTTTATTCTGTCGATTCAATGTGCATGTGTGAAAATGCTTATTGATACTGACTTCATCTTAAAGAGTAATCATTCTTTCCCCCTGCTCCTGTTTCCATCCCCTCTTCTCAGCACTGCCCAGCGGATCCCTACTTCTGTTTCCGCACAGAGCGTAATACCACCTTCAGCTTCATTTCAGGCCGGCTTGGTATGCACATGACATCAACCGATTCAGAATTTCCCCAATGAAAGTGAAATGTGAACATGAGTGAGCGGCTCTGTTGCTGTCCTTGCAGACGGAGGAGCAGGCTTTACAAAGGGCTCTGGAGATGTCTTTGGCTGAGTCGAGGCCGGCAGTGCAGCCCACCCTCAGGTGAGTACACATCATCAAAACCTTTGAATTACTGAATTACTCTTTATTTATCTTCAGCGTCAAACAGCTGTTTCATAACAGAGAGGAATGATCGGGCTGAAGAGTGTGTGACTGGTAGGAAAACATACGACGTGTTACTAACTTGAATGAATCGGGTTAAATACACAACAGTGCTCTGATGCAAGTTGTGGCTGTTGACATCCATGTTGTTAAGATTTATGAGGTGCAAAATATCACATCAAGATTTAAAGGGCTCAGGGATGAAAAACAGGTGCTTTGCGAACAAACATTGAATCCAAAAGTGTAAAAACCGGCAATGTGGATAAAGTTTATTTTGCACTTCTCATTTGCATTAAAGAATATTATTTATGTTACTAGCTGTTGACAAAAATGTCTGTTTATTGGCACATGGTGCAGCGGGACACATGAGGTTTGTTCAACCTCCAGAATAAAATGCTCTGGAACCACTGGACTTAAATTTATGTTGCAACAATTGCTTTTGCCTGAAGGCCTTTTCATCCACTCATTGATGTTTCATTCACAGTAAATATTTAATAACATTTATATCTGTGTGCATTATGGGAATATCGTTTGAAAGGCTTCAGCTGGAAGATCGCCCACAGCAGCAGACATTTCAGAACGGGTTGATCTGATTGTCAACTGCATTTGATCTGATTGTCAACTGCATTCAGCGAGTTTCTAGCTCCATTTTTCTTGCAATTTTTAGTCATTTTGATGTGTCATCTGTCTTGTTATGGCTTTACTCAGGAACTGGTTTCTAATGAATAATAAATAGTGGGAGTTTTTTTATTATCTCAGTGAGTTTCAGTCTCAAGTAGTGAGATGGCTTGTTGGATATAGATTTACCCTCTTTGTATCCAGATGCACACGGTGTCATCTGTTGTTTTATGTAGTAACTTTGTTTTTGTGTCTGAGTCTTGATGTTTTTTGGTTGCCTCAGTCCTCAGGAGCAGGAGGATCTGGCTCTCGCTCAGGCTCTCGCTGCCAGTGAAGAAGAATTCAGACGCCAGCAGCAGAGACAACAGGTACCCGGAAAGCTTAGCCGACAGTAGCATGCTAGCATGCTAACATACCATCACATGTAGGTACACCGCTGTCATGGCAACCCCAGACTTGGAGGACCCAAACTGTCAAAATAAATAAACATTATATGACCTGACATGCATGATTAATTAATTAAATAATCGTTATTTTAAATTTCAGTTAAAAGTTCATCTTTTTTTATTTATAAATAATAAAACATTTGAATATAAACAAGGAAGTAAATTAATATGAAAATGAATACAAAGGTAGACAAGTAAAGAAACAAATGAAACATTTTATCATTAAATAGATTCCTACAGTTATTTTGATATTTTTGTGCATGTAATGTCATAAACATATTAATTGTGTATTAATTTTAATTTTGACCGCTTCGGTCCTCCATACTATCATTGTTTTAACTTTCTTGATGGCAGAAGTCAAAAGACTAATTTGCTTTTCATATTTTTTTTACTATATAAGAAAATGTTTTATATGTGAAAGTGAGTCTAACTGTTTCCTCTTTCTTTTCAGGGGAGAGAGTCCAAACAGTCCAACTGCAGCCTTTCTTAATCATGGGCCACCATTTAAACTTCCAGCTGTGCTATTTTATCTACTAGACACTGCACATCTGGAATATCAATATCCAGGATCAATGATTGTCACATGAAGAAATACTTGGAAGTTGCTCAGATGTTACCGCCTTCAACAATATAAGCACATACTGTCCCAGCAGGATCTGTCATTTTGACCAATGATTTGCTCTGTACCTATTTTATAAGCTGATCGTGATGAATCCATTATATTACCATATATGAATATTGAATAAATTATTTCAAAGATGCCTAAATTTTGAATTTCTGCATTGATTCAGATGTGATGACACTTTAAAACACTGAGCCACTGAGAGATGAAGCTTGTTAGTTAAGAAACTCAGGCATCAGTTTAATATCGATGTGAGGTGGAAGAATCAAATAGTTGATTCAGACTTTATGCAGCAGAGTTGGAAAAGTTTTTTAGATTAACCTCTGCCTTGTCATCAAACTACAGTGCATGTGGGGGACACCTGTATAGCTACATGTGGGAATATTCAACAATTTCTTGTTATTGCTTCTACAACTTGATGATTTGCTTTTCCTTCATTTACAAGGATTTGTACTTAATGGTTAGTTTTTGATTTCACACACTTTAACCTTAACCTGACGACTTACATTAGAACCCTTCTGAGTTGAAAGGTCCCAGACTCGACAGAGCTCAACTGAAATACTGTCTATTTCATATATTTGCTCAAGGGATCAATGAGTTTAATTCATATTTATGTTTTAAATTAGGCTGCAATTTACAAATGATGTGGAACAGATGAAAATGCCAGAACAAAGAAATTGAATAATGTGGTTCCACAAATGTACAGTTATATGTACACATATTTACACACTCACTCCTGCTCAATAATTTGATTGGTTATTTGGATAAACAATTAATACTTAGAACCATTCATCAAGTAAAAAGGCAAATAAAATAGTTTTGATTGAAGTTTTGAAATTCCAGGATATTTCCCTCAGTTTTATATTATTGTGAAGTGAATGTCTCACATACACAAACTTAATATGACAAACATCGATAGATGATGGAAATACGTTACTTTGTAGTAGCTGAGGTTTGTACAGCAGAGGGCAGCATTGTTTCATAGATGATATGTAATTTACCACAGCAGGATGCATGTTTACAATTTAGATGTTTGGCAGAACATGTGTCCATTTTCTTCTTGATTAGTCTCACAGACATTCAGAGTCTTCATTCGACAAATGCTGCTTTTTTTCCTCATCCTCGATGATTTATTCGTACTTTTTGCTGCCGTCTGCTTGATGAGCAGATTTTGGGAAAGTCCACCGAGCTGCTGGAGGAGATGCCTGCAGTGGAAATGCCACGTTGGAGAGTAGTCTGTTGTGACTCGAGCTGACCAGGGACATTTACATAGTCATATTTAATAAGCAGAGCTGACGGGGGTGCAGCTGCCAGACAAGACCTCCACAACCTGCTGGAAATAGCATGTGCCACAAAAAAACACCTAATTACCTTCATCAGATGTGACCTTTGTCTTTTCACACCATCAGAATAAATAATTGCTGGTGTTGGCTTGTAACTTCACATCATGTATATCTTATATGATAATATATATGATATGTCGTAATACCTGTGTTCAAGCCTTACTATTTAACAAATGTATGCTCTAAAAGATGCGTGAACACATCTGCCATATAAAATAAATTTGTTCTTTACCATTTGCATAGGATCAGAAGCTCATAGTTAAATATGCTAATATTATCATGTAATAATAAATAATACAGTGTATAAGATTATAGGAAGTTTTAGATTTAAAAAATGATTTCCTGGCTAAAAAACTAAATTTCTACTTTTCATTTCACATCAATACCTTATTTCTTCCTGCTTTCACCAGAGAAGTTTACTCATTATACTCCACAGGATTGTTTGGTGTCTCAAAAGAACATTGTGTCTCCTCTGAGTTGTGCAAACACTGTTCCTAAGGAAGAGAGGAGAGATTGAAACATCTGTGTGTTTCCTTGATTTCTGCCTGTAAAATAACAGGATTCAGTTGGAATCTCCTGTATTATACAAATCTTGTCATGAAGGGAAATACTGACTTTTAGAAATACTAACAAAAATGATTCAGTTTCTGTGTGATTGCTACAAACGCCATTTCTCTGGGTGAGGAAATGATGCAGCAGCTGACATGTTGGAGACAGATGCCTCTCGCCTGTTGCTCCTTATGGCCCTCGTAGTGATGAGGGTTGTTGAGGCTCATCACAACAGCATCCACTCAAGTCAGTATCAGTATCAGTGAAGGGTGGGGACATACGGATGGATTTGTTTCAGTGCACTGTCAAGGCTTTCTGACTAACCGTTGTTAGAAAGATGTTTCGGAATAAACGCCAATGATTCTGTGTGTGGGGAGAACATTGCTCAGCCCTGCTGGCCATGAAATGATGAATCATTGAATGACTTCACAGGATCATTGTAATATGACCGTGTACTAGTAGAGTTTCATTAGCAGTGCTGAAATTCTTCAGGACATCTCTGAACAGATAAATGAGTCAATACTCCTCTCACTTTGCCAACATGCTGCTTTTTGCTTAGTAAAGACACTGAGCATTGTATTAATACAGGTATGTCAAGTGTAAAGTTCCAAATATTGAATCATTCTTCAGTTCTGATTCAGATTCTCAGCTGAAGATTTCTGACTGTGGGGCCTGAGGAAGAAAACACGGCTTCAGTTTTTCTCTGTGTGACAAGAGTCACTTCACAGCACAGCAGGGAAACAGGAGAGTGTTCCACAACGTGCCCTCGTTAATGGAAAGGCTGTGAGATGCAGGTCTACAGCAACAGAGACGGACACAAGTGCTGACCTCATCCACTGCTCTTTTGGATTTGCTTTTGAGGGAAATTCATATGACAACCAGAAAAAGTTTGAAACAGACTTATTAAAGGGATAGTTCATCCAAAAGTGAAAATAAACTCATGATACTCCCCACTATGCTGATGGAGGGGTGGGTGACGTGTTTGAGTCAAACACTTCTGGAGTTTAGGGGGTAAACAGCGTTGCAGGCAAACTCAATACAATTGAAGTAAATGGTGACCGATTCTTTAGACGTATAAAAACAACAGAAAAAAAACAGGAAATGCCTCCATACTGCTCCTGTGGTGTCATCCAAGCCATGACATTCTAATTTGACTTGAAATGATCATTTACACCCTGTTTTTAGTCTTAATGTCCGCTGTGATCCATGTGTGAACCTGGCTCTGGAGGATAACAGAGGAGTGGTGAGTATATAATGAATGTATTCTGATTTTTGGGTGAACTATCCCTTTAAGTGGCAATTTGATAGTTTCACTTTACAATGTGCAAGTAACTGGTGAGCTCATATTTGCATGTACCTATGGTTGCTGGTTTGGCACAGACGGCCCATTAACCCAACACAGCTGAGTCGGCTCCTTTTATTCCTCATCTTCCCTGTACACTGGCTGCGGAACAGGAGGGTGACCTAGTTTGGAAATCTGCAAAAAGGAACAACAACAACATTTCTGTTTTATCAGCAATAAGCAGTGGGAAAAAAAGAGAAATCCCATGTGCAACCATTGGAGGAGGTGGGATTTAAGACCTATACTGCAGCCAGCCACCAGGAAGTCATAAACCCCACCTCCTCCATGTTAGTGGATAGTTTCTATCATTTTAGGTAGTTCTCATCACATTGGTGTTTGTCCAAGGGAACATTTTTGTGGTAAGTTTGGTTTTAATTTTTTATTTGATGCTTTGATATTCAGTGAAACATCATGATTGACAGCTGAGACTGGCTCGCGACTGGCTCCATTCCCGGATTCTGACTGTCCTGGAGAATTAATTTCTGTATAGTGGACAGAAGTGGAGACGTGTCGTCCATCTTTATTTATGTCTATGCAAGTGCTTAAAATCTTTTAGTATTATTTTCTTCTTTGTGTGAAAAGTACTGCGACCAAGCTAACAAGAAGAAGTCTGCTCAGCAGCTCAGCAGCTTTTTTCTTTTTCTGTTTTTCACTGAAAACAATTCAGTCATTGAACTGAAGAGCGGTGAGCAAGAACAAAGCAGGTCAGAGTGTGACACAGAGACAGTTTCCTCTGACACCGCTGAACCATTTCTGCTCCTGACAGCACAAACAAACACCGACCAACAATTTGATTTCAGGCAATGCCTGGCATTGACAAGCAGATTCAATATATATAATATAATAACGTATATTAAACTTTATTTATACAGCTTTTTTCAAAACCCACATACTTAGTGCTTTATATGGTTTATCTGGTATTTGTCAAGTCTGAGGATATGGATTTCTGAGTGTTGCCTATTTCTCCACTTCACTTTTCATCCATCAAGTCGTCATTCTGCAGTAACCTGTGCTCCTCATTTCACCAACACCACATTCACACTTCAACAGGCCCATGGAGACCCAGTGCATCTGCGTCAGCGCTGCACAGCGATCAAAAAGAATCAGTCAGTTCAGGTCATTCAGGTTCAGGCAGGAGCGAGGAGATGGCACAGCAAGTAATGCATGTACACCGCAGAGAAACAGGAAGCAAATTGCTTTTAATAGCTGTAACATTTGGTGCGATGGCATATTTAATGTATGTTTTTTTATCCACTCTTCTGCCTCAAAGTGGTTTCATTACATTGGGTTTGCTGAAGCAATAGAGCAGCTCCCAGGGGTGAAGTGTATCTTTCATTTACAGAGGGTTCCGCTGAGTATGAAGACCTCTGTGCTTCTGCAGCAGCCGTTTCCTCTCAGGTGTAAAAGAGTAAGAAGAACTGAAGTGTTCATTGTTGCTCTGAAACTACAGAAGATACAGAGATTATTCTCAGTGACTAAAAACAGCGTGTGGACCAGATAAGAAACATTACTGCCCCCGGAGCCCCGTCACTTTTGTTTTCAACGTCTAAAAGAAGCCTATTTCTCAGCGACCATCACAAATACCATCGGGCAAAAGAAAAATAATTAGCGTAGTATAAATCTGCGGAGCTCATTGGTGATTGGTGAAGTGTTAAATCATATGAGGAACCAAACATATGCTTCTTTATGGTAAAGTCAGAATCAATACAAACTTGAGTTGCACTTGTTGTAGTGTATTCCTCCGCCAAGGCCAAACAGTCCGACACGCCAGGTGGAGATATAACAAAAATAACTTTTTCTAGTGTCAGCGACCACTTAAAGTGCTTCACAGTACAAGTCACATTCTCAGATTCATGCAAGGCACATCTGTCATGGTCCATTTGAGATTCAGTGTCTTACCCAAGTATACTTCAGAATGCAGTCATGAGCAATCTGGTATTGAACCTAGCTTTCTGGTTAGTGGACCATCCACCCTACCTCTTGAGCCACTAAATCTCTATCCATGCTAAAATTAAATGGATTCCTTTCAGGCTCAGGAGTGTTTTTTCCAACCTACACAATCTTTCATGTTCACTATCAGATTTTCTATTAAACTATATCACAGATACACTTTTACTGCGCTCTGACTGAACTTAGGTTATCATTTTTTTTCAATATTTATGATTCTTACTGTCCAGTGATCAAACACTCAAACATAATTTCTATCAACAACAGAAGCTCTATTTCTCCATGATTTTCAATGTTATTAAATGACGAGGTTTGAATTTTTGGTTTTCAAACTGAGGCAGTGATCTGAAGAACTGGAACATTTCCCGTGTGTTGACATCCAATCTTCCATCATCATAAATTAAGTATGAGTCACACTGTGCTCATCTTCCTGTTTGAAGTGGTGTGTGTGACTGCTTCCTTTTCCTGTCCATCAATTACTGTCAGTGATTTGTTGAAGGGTTCTCCATGGAGCTGGGGGTTTAGTATGAGTGAGACTCTTACACACATGGGGCTTTAATCTGAGGAGCCACTGTTTCCCTGATGTCGGGTAGATGGTGGCATTTCTCCAGCTCAGCCTGAGCCCCACGGAGTGAGCACAGTACGGGTTAGCATCATCTGCTGCATGTGAACCATCACTTTTCAATATTGGGAACTGGTGAAATTCAGAAATGATGAATGGCACAAATGTGGGACGCATGTGGCTGAGGGTGTAGAGCGGCCGTCATCTAACCAGAAGGATGGCTGTTTGATCCCAGAACTTCCCATCTGCATCTGTCAGAAGTGTCCCCTGAACAGCACAGAGGTGGTAATTGAAAAGATTTACCAAAAGCAACATCTTCTTTAGGTTTCTATGACAACCTTGTATACAACATCGACTGTAGTGGTTTTTATGACAACTTTGTACACAACATCATCTGAAACGGTTTCTATGACAACCTTGTATGTATGTGGCAGGGAGTTGGACTGACCCATGGCAGCAATCTACAATTTAACACTGTTATTTTCAATATGCAATCAAACCCATTTTATTATTGCGAAAAGACCTCTGAACCTAAATCACTGTTTTGCTGTGGATGTCTCTAAATGGCTTGTTGGTATGAACGTAGGCATTAATGCTTGTTTATCTCATAAGGGCCCGAGCACATTTATGTAAATATTATTTGATTCTATGAAATAGCACATGAAATCTGTTGGTTATACTGGGAATAACCAGCAGAGGTTCGTCCACAGATTTCCATTCTTAGAGTCAATGGGCCCCATTCACCGATCATTTCTTCAGTTTTGCTTAAATTGGTTCAGATTCATGAGGTGCAGTGCCACGCTCGCACACAAAAATCACAGACAAGTCAAGAAATCAAACCTTCTTTCTAATCCAAAATTTTATCTTTATTTTAGTGTTTTTAATATTTGAACCTTATTGCAAAAGTATTCTCAATGTTGTTGTTTTTGTAAGCATTGTGAAATCTTTGCTATTTCTGTGACATTTTGTTCTTATGTTAATAGAAACCGATCCAGTATATGCACTTCTGGAAGTAGCATCTCTGATGTCTGTGCATTTGTTTCAAATACCTGTACAGTGTGTTCCTGATCCTGGTTCACGTGCATCTTACTTTCTTTCTTAATATTTCTCGCTCAGCCCTGAACAGCGTACTTACTCTTACTGCCATCCACCACGTTTCAATATCTTAAAATTTACCGGCACTATTAATTCTTTGACACTTTTCTCATTCTGAGTGAGTCATCATTCACAGCAAGTGCAGCCTTGAGAGCTTCTCACTCAGTTTGGTTTGAATAGAATTGACTGTGAACGCCGTAAATACTGACTTTTCTTTTCAGAATGAATAATGTTATGAATCATCAACATTGTGGTTAGATTCCATTGTGCTCAACAGACAGTTCCAACATTCAAATTCCAAGTGGTGATGTTATAAATCGATGCATGTGAACCACTCAGATCTGTGCTGGCCTTGTTTTAGTTCAATTCACAGTCAGTTTACTTCTTCCCAATGGTAAAGACCTAGAACTGAGGCGGCTCAAACACTCCCACGTATCCTGAACACACTAACTGCTCATCCCGCAGTGTGTTGCATCATAATCACTGTGTCTCTCTCAGCTCTGAGAGACGATGTGATACAAGAAGAACAAGAGACTGAGTTATTAATACAAACTTATTTCCATTGCATATACTTCTACTCTATTACACATGAGATGGAAATGTTGTTTTTTACTTCACATAATGCTACATAAAATAAATTGCACAGTGAAGCATAAAAAAATGGCTTTCATAGTACTGCCATGCAAGATAGTATCCATTCAGATTTACCTTTAGCCTCAGCGAACCCTCAAGTTCAGCCTGTAACAATGATCACAAGGCCAAAACACTTGATGACACTAAGGTGCACAACTAAAGTTATGTCCCTAACATCGTCTGGTGGTCGCTGACACCTGCTAACACCTACTGGTAGTTGGCAAATTATTTTGTGCAGAAGACCTTCAAACGTACAATGGTTATTCACCATCTTACCCATTATTAAAATATTAAGTTATTCATTGATAAGGGCTGAATTTTTCATTCACAAATTCCATTGTTAAAATTACAGTCAAATTCTAAAATAATACCTTCAGCACATTTTATATATGAATTCCACTGTATGCAGTGGGCTGAATGCATATAGGCACAGTGTTATATTTCCAGGGATGGCCTGTGTTGATGGCACAATGTCTAATTAATGTCTGTTCCAGGTAATTGAGTTGAGGACATCCTTTTTTTTTTTTTTTATCTCGGAGCTGTTGCATCTTGAAGTGATTGAGTCTGACAGTATTTTTGGCACACTTTTATTACCAGAGCTGTTCAAAACTGATGCTGTTATTCGTACATGCCACATACACAGTGGCTGCATGTCACTGCAAAAATATTCTATACCTGTTCTGGTACAGCATCTCTGAGGACAATAAATCAATTTTAGTTGCAATTAATAAAACTTTTTTTAAAGGATTCACTCTTGCCATTTTCTTTGTTTAATCTTAAAAGGATGGAAAACTGTTGTCACATCCTTGATTTCAATTATAGAGCAACAGAGCAATAGAGCAATTTACTTTTGCTGGCAAGCAGAGACTGTGGTTAAGTGTGAGGTTTTAATCTAGCAGAAGAAATATATTGTCTCATACACTCAGCCTCAAGCTGCTTTTGAATAATTCACTAATGCATAGTATTCCTATATCCCAGACCTTTTTGTAAACCGTCACAACGGTCCTTGTGTTCCGAGGTGGAAATCAATGGTTTCATGGTTGCCATGGAAACCCCAACACGAAACAACACCCAGAGGTATTCCTGAATGTTAATTTGCTGTTCAGGCCGAAAATCTGAAATCCATCATCGACCAGAACTGAGCCGTCTGCCTCAGCCTCTGTTCTCTCTATCCCTCTAAAAAGAGGGTGGAGCTGTTACATAAGGAGCCAGTGGAAAGATGGATTTATTTTAACTGGAATGAACCCACTAACTTTGCTCTTTTTGTTTTTTGTCAGAGGCTGTTGATGCATTAACGATAAGATGCTGAAAATGAAAAAGATTAAAGGTTTTTATTTGTGTGTTTGAGCAATACAGTACATTTCTTAAAATACATTTAAGACAGAATATGGAGAAACCAGTCAGTGTGACAATAACTCACAATTATAGTGGTATATAAATCAAGATGATGTGAAGTCATGGATGAATAAGCATGTTTTCTTTTTACAGGTAGCGGCTCAGTGTGGACATGATCTTCCGTCCCTGCAGTTTTGCCCGTGTCACAGAGTTTGTTGATGGATGAGAGCTGACAGCAGTGAAGACAACATGTTTGGAACAGGAGGAGGCATAAAATGTGTCAGACTGATGGTCGTGAGGCTGAATCTCCATGTTACTCAGGAGTCAGGATCCTCAGCCAAGTCAGCCGCTGCAGGGAGAGAACACAACCGCCAGACACTGTTGAGTCGTGATAAGTTGTTTTTATTCTTGTCTCAGTTTACAGTGGAACCAGTGAGTAAATAAAAAGAGATGAAACTCAGTGCTTCAGCTAACAGCGGGTGGTTGACTTGTTGCGGCTTCTCTCTTGCATGAGGTTGCTCTCCACTCTAATTAGGGATCCGTGCGCACAGAAGTAAATTAGCATTCTTGCTAGAATCTGGCATGTTTATGTGTAGTGTTTTTAAATTGATGTTCATTAACATGCTCTGTCCCTATCAAATAAATAAATAAAAAAGAAACATAGATCCTTCATTAGCTTTGGCAGTTTGATGGATGGGTGGGTGGCAGGAGAAGCAATGACTGATATAATAGGGGCAGAACAAAACACGAGGAGCTCACATCTACGTGTGGATGTTACAATCTGATAGAAAATCATTTAAGACTAATTAAACCACAGAGTGTTTATAAAGATTCATGACGTGTCTCCACTTCCACCCACTACCCAGAAAGGAGGCCAGAATATATCCTGGATACGAATGTCGCCATCTTGTGCTAAAGACGTAATTTTAAGACAAAGTCTACGTCGTAGCAATTGGTGGATGAAACACCGGTCCAATGTAGGTCCTGCTGATACATCGCTACATGTGCTCAAGAAATCCCAATCAGTTTAAGCTGTGAATCATTAAAAAGAATTGAACACGTACTGAAAATCTGTAAATGACAGAAATCCTCTTTGAAAACTAAAATATTAATGGGGCCATCTTCCCCATGATGTCAGTGAAGTAGTGATCAGGGGTTGCAGCCGCATTATTGAGATCCCACATATACACATGGTTGAACAATCGCATTTCAATCTTGGGAAAACACTTATTTGGAGTGTACTTTGACATTTTAGTTTGCTCCATGTCCCATGAACTAACATGGGGGAGGCTGGGTTTATGAGCCCATATTACAGACGGCCATCAGGGGGCGATAGAGATGCTTTGGCTTCATTTTTCAGTCACGTCATCCATGTTAAATTCAGTCTGTGATCATGACGAGATGAATCGAAACTTTGAATACACTCAGTGATGATGGTCCTGTCACATGTTGTGTAGAATGAGTCATTTCTTGCTGCTTGTGTACTCTTGACTCATCTGAATACTCGCCACCACACTTTATTGTCTCTACACCGTATTGCACAATCCCTCCCCTGGTGCTTATAGAACTTTTTTTATATTTCATTTTGTTTCCTATTTTTATATTTTTTAAATGTGCATAAAGAAGCAAACATAGCCTGAAACACAAGATTTGACAACCACACCGGGATCATTCTGACGAAATTCTGCACCTTCATTTAAAAAAGTGTTACAAACATTAACTTTGTGAGTAATCTGTGCTTGGAACTAGAGGAGGTTATAATGTGAACATGAATCATTTTATAATTAAAAGTACTAGTGGATTAGTAGAGATCGGTGGTTTGATTTTCTGTGACTGAGCTGGGATCAGTGATGTCACCTGCCTCCTTTACATTTAAAAACCTGACACTGACATTACCTTCTAATTAAAGCTCTAACAATATGCACACAGACAATATTGTTGTTTTTCCTGTGCCGGCAGGGCATTGAATTGATTTGATAAATTGAGCTTGCAGGCGATGGCTTCACTAGTTCCTCAACAAGCCGTATTAAAGATTCATGCACAGCCTTTTGTGTAGATCGTCTGATTTGAATGCATGTGCATTCTCTTCGTACAATGAATGCTGCTCAAAGGTTATTTGTCAATGAACCCTGATAATGCAGCTGACTGTGAATAGATTGTCTCAGCTTCCCTCCATACCTGCACTGTGCAATCCTTTTTTTTTTTCCTGCAGTGAAGTGTGAGAATTAAAGTGAATATGCTGGAGGAGGGGGGGAGGAGTCTTGATAGGAGGGAGAGGGGGTGGAGGAGAATGAGATACCAGCAAAAGAGGCAGACCGTGTACAGTGCACTCTGAGGCTTCAGTGTGGGGAGTATGTGCGTCTTAACACACAGGGAGTGTCGTTCCTGATCCGAGAAGAGCGTTGTGGATGCTGTCCACCCATCATCACCAGCCCGGTAGGTTTATCACAGTGCCTGCTCTGCATGCTGATCCTCATCCAGCTGCTCCTGCAGGAAAGAGAACATCTAAGAACATCTGAGAACATCTGAGAACATCTTTAACATTTGCAATTCAGATCTATGATGCACATTGTCAGTGTTTTCTTTTTTTAATCATTTGCAGCACACAGACATATGATTGCTGTTTGTCTGATGTGGAATGCATCACAAAAATAAGATAACCTGTATTTTACTGTAGCTCTGTTACTCATGGATTAAGATGAATGTGGCAATGCAGTGTGTTGCCTTATATCTGTGGCTGCTGTTTTAATGCAGAATCCTCTCCTGTCAAAAAATGAAGATGTTTTCCCTTATCCTCCTCTTCCTCCTCCTCTGGCACCGCTGTTTCCCCTCATTTGTTTTGTTTCAGAAAATTCCAATTATACGCTCACATCCAACACAGCTACTCCAGCCAAAGTCTAAAAAAAATCCCACAACCTGTCAGATCCCACACTTCATGACAAGCTAATAAAGCTCCTCGGTGTCGATCCCTGTTTACTCTGATCCCTCATGATACCCCGGCACATGTCTGCACAGGCTGGAGTCTCCCAGCCTTGATACCTTATTGCAGTCAGAGATTTAATATCACTTTAGATTTTTTATCCCTGGCCTGCAATGAGGAGGACAATCAGACGCTGCTGCTGAAATCAGGCGTGGGAACAAAGCAAAAATTCCTCTGCAGCAGCAACCAGCTTTCAGTCCCTCTTCCCTGATCCTCACTTTAGAGCATCTTTCATTTGCTGTCAACCTCTTAATTTTTACCCTGAGTCACAATTCTGATTATGAGACTGGCAGAAGTGTTAATACTCGGTGGATGTTGAAAGTTTAATAATGTTTAAATAATTAATTTGGAGATAGATCATTGCTGGGATTTGAGAAATGGAGGCAGAAAAAGCCTTGGGGAATGATGTAACAATAAATTGATTTATTTTTTGATTTATTTACAAGTGGCTTTGTTGCAGCCTGAGCATCAAAAATCTTTTTGTACTGTCATTGAAATGAGGCATTAAGTTATCATACAGCGTGGCTTTTATGTAAATAAAAGTGGTTCATTTAGATGGAACAATAAGCATTAAAAACCTTCAGATCATCAGAAATGTTGTTTGAATTGTTTCCTGACTGGAAATTGCAACCACAACACAACATCTGTGTTGGAGATGGAGGCACTAACTCTTACAGCGTGAGCGAAAATGCCTGCATAGATTTTGTTTTGACTCCCTGACAACAAAATGTAATTTCTAAGAGCTGTTTCTTGAAGGTGACACAACATGGAGAAGTAATTTGTCGATGGATAAAAGTGTTGCTTTGAAGTCTATACAGAGCAGGATAATGTCTTCCTGTTTTTCTCTAGAAATAGGCTTGAAGAGCTGATGATAACACACTTGAACTAAGTACACTGCATCTTCTTCCAGTTGCTCATTATCTCTGGTACACCAAAGCATATGGAGTGCAATTTCCTGTGATCTCGACATCACTGTGGAGGAGCCTGCTCTCGACAAACCTCAGGTAAATACTTGTTCAACTTGTGTTTTGAAGGATATAGCGTGGTGTTGATTATTTCACTCTCAATTTCCAATCTGATCCAGAATTTTTACTTCCGCCAAGGAGGTGATGTTTCCACCCTCGTCCATTTTGTTTTTTGTCGGTTGGTTGGTTTGTTTGTAAGCAAGATTACACAAAAACTACAGAACTACAAAATTCGGCGAAAGGATACAGTATGAGTCAACAGAACTTCTTTATCCCTTTCCTTAACATTTTCTTTTATTTCTCTGAGAATAATTCATGGATCTCGAGGCACATTTCAGTATCTGATGAGTGTGGGACATTTGTTGCAGCTTTAAGTGAATTAAGGAGACTTCAGGCCTTGGAGAAGGTTTGTGTTCTACTGTTCTACTTTTTTTATTTTACTGAGTGGCTTCCTAAATGATGCCATGGTTAAATTCCATGGAGACCGAACCAACACACTGACAATAGCATCGAGTCACGACCAGGAAAAAACCAAAGCCACATGATTTAACCACTGTGCCACAGATTGGACTCTAATGGATTAGATTGAATCAAGTGTTTGGACACACTGCCTTGTGTGTGTGTGCGTGTCTCTATCGTCATCACCATCAAGAGCAGCTCTTTACTTTGAAGCTCCAATTTTGCACCACTCACCATTCAGCAAAATGAGGGTTTGACAAATCCCCAAAAAAGCCTGTGAGTGGAAACTGACGTCATCGGGAACATCATTCTGTAAAACTGGGATGTCTCAGAAGCTGTTACACAACAATGGTAACCGGTCAGACAAAGCTCACCGTATAGACGCTCAATTACGATGTGTTCTCGACTGAAAGCAGAGGGCCCACAGCAAAGATCATTTCCTGGTTGAGGTGGTGTGGGATTTAAACAGCTGCTGAAAGTGGCTGAGCCCACTTACACGAAAATGATCAGGGTTTCTATTTAAAGCCAACAAATTGCGGTAGTGTGTGAAATCTTCATTTCAAATGTGACTCTCTTTCACTTTCAGTAAAATAGGAATATAGCAGCAACATTCCCATTGGAAAGATGACATTAAGACACATGTGTCTCCTGCATTGGAAATTTACTTGTTGTTAAACATAAAATATTCCCAGCAGGCAGCTGATAAAAGGTCAGCAGCAAATAAACAGCAGCTTCTCATTCTTGTCTTATGACCTTGGCCTTGTGAGATGAATCATTTTTCAACCCTTCCCTCGATTTCTCAGAGAATGATTCATGGATCGAGATGAAAAAAAAAAAAACTGACATATTTAGGGGACTGATATTTGTGAGTTTGTGCAATTTGGTACAGATCCAAATCAAATCTGGTTTGTACTGATTGACATTCACGTGCACCATTGTCCACCTTTTTGCCTTATTTGAAAAATGTGTCAATAAACGTCCCTTCCCTCGTCGTACAAACCATGCACCCTGATTTCAAGATTTCTACCCTGACAACTTCTTAAAGCTCCAGGAGAGTGATTTAAATTCCTCTTGACACAGGTGCCTCTCTCTTCTCCTGTTTCAGACTTTCAAAATGTCAGATTTTGAGAATTTCAGCAAGCCGGGGGGGCAGGCGAACATGTCTGAGAGCTACCAGCTGAACCCCACCAGCGTGATCGTGTCGGTGGTCTTCTCCCTCATCTTCCTGCTGGGAACCGTCGGCAACAGCCTGGTGCTGGCCGTGCTGCTGCGGAGCGGCCAGGTCGGATACAACACGACCAACCTCTTCATACTCAACCTGAGCGTGGCCGACTTCTTCTTCATCATCTTCTGCGTCCCTTTCCAAGCCACCATCTACTCCCTGGAGGGGTGGGTGTTTGGCTCCTTCATGTGCAAGGTGGTGCACTTCTTCATCAACCTCACCATGTACGCCAGCAGCTTCACGCTCGCCGCCGTCTCTGTTGACAGGTTTGTGACCCAATAACAACCACAGCGAAAAAGGTGGTAATTTCTTATATGCAGATTCAAAATGATTTGAACAAATTATCGTACATGGATGTACGCTATTATGTATCCATGTACATAATGGCGAGTGTGGTTTGTTTATGTATTTTAAACAGACAATGCACATTAATTAGCATACTCCAGTCCAACGTGTAAATGAGAGAGCAGTGGAGATAATGGCCTGTATTGATTGTGCTGTTTTTTTTACATTAGGGCCAAATTTCCCATAAGGCCCTCTGCTCCCTGCTGCAGGGTTAATACAACCAGGGCTGCAGCTAATTATGACACATAATATAATTCTTTCTGATGAGATGGAACCTCATTTATACTTTTTTGCTCAATAAGAGACTTTGTTTATTAATTGTAATAATAATAATTAATATTATTTGGATTATTTAGTTATTTCTTTGCATTTTTTACTATTCAATGTGAGGAGGAAATATCTGGTCTCAAAGTCACTCACTGAGAGGATTAATAATTGCACTCATACGTCTGTTTTGATGATTAAATACAGTAATTC
This sequence comes from Paralichthys olivaceus, assembly GCF_024713975.1. Lineage (NCBI taxonomy): Eukaryota > Metazoa > Chordata > Actinopteri > Pleuronectiformes > Paralichthyidae > Paralichthys > Paralichthys olivaceus. The sequence continues at coordinate 9,652,319 of NC_091097.1, forward strand.
CTTCCCTTGAATCAATTCATTCTTAAATCTGAATTATTATTCATGGGAATGGATCACTAAATGCACTTTAATTAATTCCTTCAGAACAAAGCTGTAGTCATCAGCTTCATTACGTTGGTCTTTGTATCCTCTTCACCCTCACAATGTTTTTCTTTTTATTGATTTCAAACTCTGATACATGGACTTACTTTGCACAAAATATCGTCTTATCTCTGACACCTTAAAGGATCTTAATGCATCCGTCGTCCAGTTTTTCAAAAGGTTGTTTTCGGGGTCCTGGTGTGGTAAAGGGCAAACAGTCGTTCTCCAGAGAGTACACACTGGAGGAAATGACTTAAGATGTTGAATGGAGATAATCACTAAAAGGCACGAGTACAGATCTGAGAGAGAAGTTTTGAAAGGTTTGTTTGATCAGCGTCACTTCAGCAGATATTCTAGTGGAAACATCACAGAGGCTTTTAGACACCCAATGAGAAACAGTTTCTACAAAAGGTACGAGACTTACTGTAAACCTCAATACACTTGAATAAGTCATGTTGCTCACAATTGTTGAATTTACACAGAAGTGTTTATTGTACTGCTTTCTTACACAATCTCAATAACAACTTTCTATGCCATTCTAGTATGTGCCACCGAGATCCGAGCATTGGATCAGTGTTGTCTGAAAGCAGAGCAGTACTTTTTCTTCCAAAAATAGTAATCCATTTTTATCGATCTGTTCTCAGCTTGGTCATCAACAGCTACGTGTTCTGAATAATCCAGTAGTTTTATGTGAGGCTTGATACGGCAAGTTTTGTTTGTCCCCACTTTGTTCATTTTGATTTCTTTGACTCTTGTGCTTTATCACATGAACTCAGAGTTGCGTGCAATTGCATATATTTTTCTCATCTGAAGATTAAAAGGAAAAACTCTGGTAACATCAAGAACGACAAGAGCCCAGAGGAGCACTTTTAATAGAATTATTAAAAGAGATGCTGAATCTGTAATTGAATATCAAATGAGAGAATCATGCATTATTCCTCAGCTGAAAATGATATCCCTCTCTCAGTGTGAGCCTTGGGCCGTCATTATATTTGTTTGGCAAGATTATCAGCTCGGTCAATATGGACAGAGTCAGTGCACAGCTGCCCTCTGCAGCAGACGCCCTCTGCTCCCTCTGAAGACTTCAATATATATTCTAACAAGGCAGCTGAGAAGCCTTTCTTTGATTTCCTGAAGGCTTACACCATAGTTACTACTTGTTTACACTAAACCTTAAAACATGTTCTCAACTTAAAATACTTAAAAGACTATGATCTATCTTGTGCTTTTTGTCCGCATCAGGAAGACAAGTTCCCACACACACACACACACGCACACACACACACACACACACACACACACACACTGTCACAGGTCACCGTGGGGACTTAACATAGACTTACATTAATTTCCTGGAGACTTAACCTCTCTCTAACCCTAACCTTAACCTTCGTATACACCTAGCAAACTCAAACACACACACACACACACAGGTCACCCAAGGGACTCACTACTACATCAACTTTCTCTCTTTTCTGGAGACCCTAATCGTAAGATTAGATTAGATTAGATTAGATTCAACTTTATTGTCATTGTACAGAGTACAGGTACTGAGACAACGAAATGCAGTTTAGCATCTAACCAGAGTGCAAAATAGCAATAAAAGTGCAGAGTCTGTGCATATGTAAAGTGGAATAATTGAATAAATAAGATATATACAGTAAGAGTTGGGTAAAAAAAAAAGAACAGAATTGGGACTAGCAGCAATTGAGGTAGGTAAGTACGGTTAATACAGTAAAACAGTAAAACAGCAAAATAGTATTTTAAGTACAGGTAAAAAAAGACATTTTTGTGCAAATGTTCAATGTGCAAATGTTCAATGTGTTCAATGTTCAACCCCCAACACACACACACACACACACACACACACACACACACACTCCTTTAATGGTAAATAATATGTTGTGAGTGCTACCCTGAGGCGCATCATATGTTTACAGTGATTTTTTGTAACAGATATATCCACCGTGAAAATGATTCCATTTAAAACAAACAGCTTAATTTCCTTTAATCAGGAAGCTCATTTGCACTCACCATCTGTAAACAAATACTTGAGATCCAGTGTAGCAGCACAAAAACACACATACATATACTATGCAGAATTAATCAGTTCATAAAAACAATGAAAGTGCATTGAGAATGCAATTACAATATATAAAGAGACGTCTGTCCTCTCATTCACCACATGTCCCAGTCTGCTTTTCCACAGACTAATTGGTTTCGGATTCAGCGAAACATAATTAAAGAAGTGAAACAGATTGTCAATTAATTCATGTTTTTTGTGTAAAGCTGTAAAGTCCAGTCAAGCGTACAGAGAAATATCTGAGTGCTTGCAGTTCCCAAAAGTCGCTGAGCCGCCATGTGTGACGAGTAGGTTCAAAGTGTCTCTTTTTGCCTTTCATCTTGAAGGCAAAGTCTCTGGTCCCATTTCACTGAGCTGTCACTGATCGGAGAGAATATTTTCTTTGCTCCTGGAGATTTTCCAGTTGCAGTTGTGACATACAGGGAGGACATGGATTTTCAGCAGCTTAATGCTGCGTTCCATTTCACCTCGGAGCTCAGCCCTCGGAATAACCCTAGTTAATGGGATTTGTTGACAAAACCAGTTCATAATAGAGCATTATGCTGCTTTTCACTCATACTAACACCGTAGTAACACATCCAGAGACTTTAATTGGTACAGTACTATGTGTGCGACACATTTAATGACAGAAGTGCCAATAAACAATAAAAACTATAGCTTTCACTACTGTTGATACACGGACCGGCCATCTTGGATTTTGAAGTTGGGGGTGGTGAGGTGAGGTGCTGAGGGGGCGCTCCCAGTTGCAACTTCAGGCTTGAAGGTGGAAAGCTGAACAAACCAGCAGGTATAGATGTGAAAAAACATCTAGCCTCATGATAGCATGCGGTGTGCGCTGGGATTTATCGCCCACCTGCTCGGCAACATCAAAAGCAAAGCACACGGCGGCTCGGTCATGTTCGATGCCATTGTCCTAGTTTTACCAAGCAATGCAAGCGAGAGCCGATCCTATTGAAATGCCTGAAAAAGCCCCCCCTCTGTGTATATTGCAGTCAGTTTGACATATTTCCCAAAGGTGGCTTTCATTCAATAAAACCCACCAACTGCTGCAGCGTGAATGATTATGATTCAACACAGAGGCTCCGGTGTGAGCTCTCTGCTTGTAACAGTGAATGTGGAGGTGGCAGCATCCTTAAGTGCTTTTTCTTTTCATACACATCAAACTGCTGATGAAACCAAAATCTATTTATTTTACGTCCATTCACTATGTGTGATGTATCCAATACAGGGTGAGACTTTGAATCCAGAAAACAAAAGGAAATGTGTGCTGGAGTTGTAGTGATGATTTAATCTGGATTTAGACTAAATTTTATTGAATGAATCTCAAATTAAATAAGCAGACTTCATAAAAAATGATTTAGTTAATATCAATTAATAAGCAAGAAATCTGTAAGCATGTATCCAAGAGGACAATCCATGGGGATAGGGACGATATCATGAGTTTAAAGGTGTATTTAAGTATATTAGGGTCACTTAAAGGGAAAGATTTCAAGTCGGAACATTACAAGTTGTGATATTTTGAGAAAAAATAAATTTCTTATATCGTGAAAAGAAAATTGTTATTTTACAAGAATTACGTTGAAATATTATGAGAAAAAAAGTTGTAATAATACAAGAACAAAGTTGTAATATCAAGAGAATAAAATCATAATACCATGAGACAAAAGTCATAATTTAGGCTCCATGTCATGTTAGAGGGAGGCTATCAGAAAATCAGTCTGTCGCTTGTTGCCGAGGAAACTGGTAGTGGTCGACTGCCAGTGATTTGTGTCCAACATTGTTTTTGAAATGTTTTTCACAAGGGCCCTTGTATTGCATGGAACAATATAAACACAAGGTAATATGAAAAATTGTTTTCACAATACAAACAAGATTAAGGAGAGCACTTGGAGAGATATTGCCATTGCAAAGACAAAAATCTTGAAAATTGCAAAGACAGTGGAAGAATTGCACAGTTTAAACTCGATCACAGTGCAGATGTTTATCAGTTTTCTGGTGATTGGGGTCGACTGGGAGAGGAACTGGTCGAAAAGTCTGGAGCAGCAGGAAGGAACCACCTGAAAAACCTCTCCTTCACACACTTCAGGTCAATCAGTGTGTGATGGTGTCCTGCAGGGAGTGGAACTGGTGTCCAATCAGAGTTGATGGCTTAGCTCTCACTCTCCTCCCTCCCACCTCCTCTGCTGGGTCGAGAGGGCATCATAAAACCGAGCTGGAATACAAATCTCTTCCTGTCCGCTGTCAAGATGTTGGTGCCCCAGCAGAGTCATGAAAGGTCCTCAGGGGCGCCCCCTGTAGTCAACATCACTCGGCTAATGGACTAATACATTGTTATATGCTGTAGTTTTTGTCATTTTATTTACAAGGACATAAAGGCATTTGTTTTAAGTCAATTATTTATACTTTAATGTCAGCTTTAATCTTGGAATTACAATAATTACACCTTCTTAGCCTAAAAGACAGCACAGCACCTGCTCAGCATATTGTTTTGTTGTTTTCTTTATAGGTATCTGGCCATTCGCTACCCACTCCGCTCCAGAGAACTACGAACCCCTTGTAACGCTGTGGTTGCCATGGTGATCATCTGGGGTCTCTCGCTGGTCTTTGCGGGTCCGTACCTCAGCTACTACGACCTGATTGACTTCGCCAACAGTACCGTGTGCATCCCCGGCTGGGAGGAGCAGAACCGTAAGGTGCTGGACACGTGCACTTTCCTGGTCGGCTACGTCATCCCCGTGCTCATCGTGAGCCTCTCATACACGCGGACCATCAAGTACCTGTGGACGGCCGTTGACCCTCTGGACGGCATGTCGGAGTCCAAGAGGGCCAAACGCAAAGTCACCAAAATGATCATCATCGTCACCGTGCTCTTCTGCATATGCTGGCTGCCGTACCACGTGGTGATCCTGTGCTACCTCTACGGGGACTTCCCCTTCAATCAGACCACCTACGCCTTCAGGCTTCTCTCTCACTGCATGGCCTACGCCAACTCCTGCGTCAACCCCATCGTGTACGCTCTGGTGTCCAAGCACTTTCGCAAGGGCTTCAAGAAAGTGTTCAGCTGCATCCTCAGCAAAAACGGGAGGAATAAGGTTCACGTGGTGCACGTGGCCAACACCGTACCCGGGTTCGAGGCGGGCTCCACGGAGGTGTCGCAGATGAACGAGGAGAACATACGACAGAATGAATGTGAGATGATCAACAGGCCGATCGCGGAGCCAAGAGAGGCCACGGTGACACTCAATTTGCCCTTTCAGCGGCAGACTTGACGACTGATTCGGCTTCGCTTACAGGCTCAGCACAGATTGCCTTTAGTAGAACAAAAACATTGCAGCTAATATTTTAAACAGAAATGTGTAAAATTCACAATATGCTAATGTTTGGTGGCAAACAGGGGAATAGATAATCAAATGATTCACGCACAAACATACAGTATTACACATATTTTTTTACTTTACCATCGACTGTAAATAAAGATGGAAGCGTCTGTATATTAATGAAGATAAAATATCGTAGATGTGGGTCCCACCCTGTTGAGCTTTTAATGTAATTTGGAAATGTGTGTGCAGTAGTGGTTGTGGTGTGACATTTCACCCTTTTCCTTATCATCAAAAACATTTAAACCAAACAAAACAGAAACATTCGATCCTGTGCCACCTAAAATGACAGTTTGGTCCATGTCCCATCTGCTATCATGGAGGGGGCGGGTTTCTGCCACCAGGGGGCCATCCAGATGATTTGGCTTCACTTTTGAAGAGCTGTCATGTCGTCCATCATTATATACAGTCCATGTGTTTGTACTACGAGTGAAAGTTTCTCAGTATTTCATCTGTCAATCATTTGCCTTAACCATGATTACTACACACTTTGGTATTTATTTAAAAACTCTTCAGTATCTGAGAATCGACACTTTAACAGTCCTTGTTCATAGCAACGCAAAATCTGTCTCATAGTGTTACAGTGTTTTTCAGCTTCACATAGTGAGAGGTATTAGCTGTGCAGGGAAATTCATCCAATCAACACCATTTGCTGTTGCTTTGACACTATACAGGGTTTGACGCAGGGTTAGAGTCACTGTTCATGCACATTAAGTTAAGAAGCAAGAAGGAATGACAATACTCTGCAAATCAAAGCTTTACCTCCACTGATGTGGGTCCATCCTGTGCAGGACTGTCACCACCACACTGTTGTTTCCACTAACATGAGCTGCTGCATCCGAAATCTTCAGTCTCATGATGATCTTTGACATGATTTCAACCTTCTCTGTTACTGAAGTTGTATATTCTTCTCTCTAAATGGAGCAGGATTTTCTTTAGTGTGTCTGTTTTGCACCGTGCATGCAGATGCTGCTCTGCCCTGTCAAGATATTACTGGTATCTTTGAATTATGTATGTTTTAACTTATATCTTGTTTACAAACAAATTCAAAATATATTCCAGCATATTTAAAATGTCTAAATTTGTTGTTTGATACATTCTGGTGTGAAGAATCAAAAGTGATGAAAAAAAAAGAAGAAGGAAAAAGAAGAGTTTATATATTTGATAAATAATATGAATTAAAAGTCATCTGGGAAGACTCAAGTCTTTTTCGGGAGCAACTTGAGAACTGATGATTTTCTTGCTTTACCTGCTTTTTGCAATGACTGTATTCACAGCATGTTTCTCTTTATAGTAAATGATTATATATTTAAATGAACATGTCTATCAATGAGTGCACCTGTGCATTTAAGAGTTGTGTATTTTAAAATGTGTGTATTCAATGTATTTAAAGCTGTGAAATGATTATGATCACTGACGTTGTTTACAGATCCGCAGCATCTCTCTCTCTCTCTCGCTGTATATGCTTGTGTCCTACCTCAGAGTTTTAAAAAGAAAAAAAAACATCTTCTCTTCGTTTTATTCTGTTTGTGTAAGATGCAATTTTCCCAACAGAGCGTTCTCGTGCTCAGACTGATTTACCACCAGTGTGTTTACTGTGCCCTTTGTATCTACGGATTATACATATTCAACATGTGTCTGTTTTGTTTCACCTTGTACAGTTTTCACGTGTAATAGCCTTTAGATTTCAATATATTCATATATTCAAATAGATATTCATAGAACAATTATTTGGAACACAATGTAATATGCACTTCAATGACCAAATAAAATATTTTTTGCTGTGAAGTTTTTAGTGAAGGTTTTATTCAATTGACAATTTGCATAAATGTGTGAAAACAGATTAACTTACACTTGAACTCTGGGCACATGCATATATATAAGCTATTGACTTCTGATCCATCTATCCATCTATCCATCTATCCATCTATCTATCTATCTATTTATCTATCTATCTCTATGCGAACATATTACTACATATTCATGTATATTGTAGCCTTGTGTTGTTGCTGTTTATTTTGCTGCAGGAATGAGACATGACGTTAAAATGCCTGTGCAGCATAACAAAGCAGATCCCTGAGAGATCACTGCCCAGTACAACACTTCACCTCGGCTGAGCATGTGTGGCAGAAAAAAAATCTACTGGAAAAATAAATCTCAACATGACAAGCTTCATTTTGTCAAAACCGCAATAGAATTATTCTGTGATGTCAATGGTTAATAAACTCATACCTTGATATAATAGATACATAGATATAATCATATCTATTATAACTGATATAATACATTTATATAAAATCCTTCCAATACTTAATATTCATTTACAGTCAAATATTGATTCTTAAATAAACTTTACAATAAACACAAGTGTTATCTGGCCATTGTATACATCATAGAATAATAATATTAATAAAAATCTTTATTCTGTGATAATGGAGTCATTTGGCCACTGGCTGTCAGTAAAAACACAAACGTTAAAGGTTAATGTTAAGATAAATGTTCGGCTGCTGAGGGAGAGAAGTTTGTACTGAAACCCTCGTCTTACACTTAACCTGACACTGTGTGCGTCTCCAAAGTGTGGACTGAGTGATTGTTCTTCTTTTTCTAAATTAATTATGTGATGTTAGATGTGATAACCTTGGCAGGGTCTGTGTTGGTGCTCTCCAGTAACCATGGTGAAATTAACCAGAGAGACAAGGGCCTAAAGGCAGCTGCAGTGTTTCATCAGCTAAACATATTATTAGAATCTGGACTATGAGAACACTTATGTAACTTCTACTTACTCTGACTATAGAGGTTTTAGCGGATCTGTTCTGCGACGATATGGAATCTGTAGAAAAGAACGTATCACAGCTATACAACATGTGACAAGAGGTCAATGGGTAGAGGGAAGGTTTGACCTGTGAGACCTTGACTGAATGGAAAACAATTAAGCAGCAGAAGAATAAAAAAAAGACCTTGTTTAGTTTTCTTTTACCAGATGTAACTGAAGAGTAATTGTATTGAGCAGCGGTGATGAGAGACTGAGTCGCCCTGTAGCAAGTAATAACCTAAAATAAAAGCAAAGGGAGAAACATTAGGGGAAGCGACTCAAAGATGTTGTTAAGGACGGCTGAAGATGCAGTTACAGCTGTGAACTGCAGGGTTAGAGGATATGAAGCAGCCAGTGGTGGAGTTAAAACAGTTCGACTTAGATTTGTCCAAAAAAAATTTAGGAGCTTCACATTTCCAGAGAGGTTTTTCTATTAATGTTCAAGAGTTTCTTTAATATGAAATCTTTACAGAGATCATTCTGCAGTAGGCAGGTTATTAAGCAGCATATCACTAAATAATTCAATCTTAGATCAGTTTGTCAGGAGGATAAACAAACACAACACTCTTGACTTGATATGAATTTAATGCATTTTGTGAAGCGCTCTGTTTTAATGTGTCAGAGGCAGTAAAATCTCCACAAGGAAAAACATGTCTCATCTTCACAAGCATTACATCGTTTATCAAAGATAAATGACCAGATTTTTTTTTAAATGAAAAAAGGGGCGTCTAACTGTAGAATAAACTGATATACTGTATTTTAAGTGTGGTTTGTCTTTCTTGAGGCTACACTGGATACTGATCTGTTATATACCTTTCTAAAATGTGGATCACAAAACATTTTCCAAACGAGTGACAATTTAAAGACGTTAAAATAATTTTAATTATTAAGATTTCAGAAATTAACAAAGTCTGATTCAAGATTATAAAACAAAAACACCTCTATCTTGTCTACATACTTGTCTGGAACGTCTGTGTCAGTCTGTGCACATACAGAAAATATTTGCCTGTTAGATCACATTTATGAATAAAAGTGCTATTTGTTTTTGTGAAAAATCAATTGGAAAAACCAAACTTGAAACATGGTGTTGACATCACTCTATGTGTATGTTGCATATGTATTTCTTGCACTTGATGCATGCATACTGTGTCTTCCTGTCCATCTTGGGTCCACACACATTGCAGCGTTTCTTAATGTCGCTTCCTTGTTTGGTCCATTTCCTTCCCCCTCTCTCCTGCTCCTCCAAATCAATGCCAACCACAAAATATTTTATGGATGGCATCCGGGATGAAAACTTCAAGAAGACTTGCCATGTCTTGCACATGAGTAATCGGCATCCGTCTTGGCCCTGCTTGCATTCTTATCACATTGGCAAACATGCAGAGTGGCTCATTCCTTGGGCAAAATTACATTTCAACATTTTTTGACATCCATATTTCTCCACTTGCTGGCTGCTGTGGGGCTGTGCCTGGGGCCGGCTGCCGATGGCCTGGTCCTGGGGCAGGCTGCTTTTTTTGGAGCTGGCTGATGTCAAACTCCTCCAAAATCCTCTTTTTCAAGCTCACTCTGAATTGACAGAAATGTGATCCTCATATTCTGAAAACTCTTCCTCTTCATCCTGTTCATCCTCTTCCAAAGCTTCTCTCTCTTCAGAAATCATTTCTGAAGGCTCACAGCAGAGAATCTTTCCACCATCTTGATTGATTGTGACAAGGAGCCAGGTAAAGCTATTTATTTGTTGTGTCCCACCCATCCCAACCATCTTTATATACAGTCTATGGTCCCACCCCGCTGTGAGAAAATATAGAATGGAAATGTGTCAGACTGTGGCAGTAGAAAGATGTCAGAGCGAGAATTGTAACAATGTTGCAACCTTGTGTGTGAATAGCATGAAATCCACTGGAACCCAGATACCACATATGTAATGGAAATGTGGAGGGGGCTGTACAGTGGTCATTGAAAATGTATTCCTTCTTTTGTTCTTCTCAGAAAATGAGCCAAGGTCAATGAGTCTGAGGATTGAAAGCGAGTCCCACACCCGAACACCACACAAGGCTTAAATTATAATTCTTTTTCATGTATCTGTACTTTACTTAAGTAGTTTATTTTCAGGTAGTTTTCAGTTACTCCACTACATATTAGCAAATATCTGTACTTTCTACTCATCAGTTGTATGATCCCATTGTTTTTTATACACTTTACCTGCAGCAGCAGAACTGATGATGATGATGATGATGATGATAATGATAATAATGATGATGATGATGATAATGATGATGATAATGATGATGATAATGATGATGATGATAATGATAATAATGATGATGATGATGATGATGATGATGATGATGACCACGACAACGATGATGACGATGTTGATGATGATGATAAGGATGATAATGAAGATGATGATGATAATGATGATGATGATGAAGATAATGATGATGAAGATGATGATAAGGATGATGATGATGAAGATGATGATAAGGATGGTGATGATGATGATGATGATTTAATGTTGACTCAACAGGTTTGCAGGAAACTGACCATATGAGATCATCTTCCATTACATTTCTGTGGAGGTCATTGGATAGTTTCATTGCAGACAAACACTTCTCTTATATCCCAGCTGTTGCCTCATGGATCGATAATGTAACACACTCCTGGTGACTCACAGAATGGAGTGAGTGAAGCTAGTGGTGCCTGCAGGCAACACACAGAGACAACTGGCAGCAGCGTGGGTTCATGAGGCGTATCTGAGAGGAGTAAAACACTGACAATGCTGCTGCACAGCTGTACATGGCACAAGCAATTTAATTGAGCATGAGAAACTGTCTTATTAATGTTGTTGGTGCAAAGAAAAACAGTTCATTCCACACAGAGGCGTTGTTGTTGAGTGATAAGTCATTAGTCACAGCGAGGCTCCGGCTGAGAGTTTGACTGACATGAATACGAGGGAGCACACAGGACAATCAGCAGCAGCAGCAGTGTACAGCCTTGTTAGCTCCAACTCACCCAAGTATGAAGTGTTAATTAGCTCGTATGAGTCCAAGTTTAAAGCAGCACAATAGCTGCATCTGCAGGAAAGTGACTGTCATTATTGGTAAATCAATATGGAAACCGCCAGAGGAGGTGAGAGCAGAATTTACAATGCTCACCTCCTCTCAGCCTATAATGGATCAATGCAGGTTATTCTGTTTTCTTTATGCCCAAAGAAAATCCATTCATATTTGTATTTATGTTGAGTCAACACACAAATGCACAGCTCATCTTTTCCTGTTTATCACCCGATGTGCTGAGGATTAGTTTTACCGGGCATCTTAGAGTGCCACCTTCAGTCTGCAGCATAACACTACAGTTATCAACCTCAAAACAAAATGTGTCGTAGCATTGTGTGATTTTAACATGTCTTTGAGTGTTAAATTAAAAAAACTTCTATCAGATTAAAAAGATAATTTCAACATGTCAGGGTATCCTTTATGTTAGTAAAACTTCTATATTAATACAAATTTTATCAGATAAAAAAGATATATTGACATGTCAAAGATTCTTCTATCAGGGTAAATTCATAATTTAAAAACAGATCTTACTGAATAAATACGATGATTTTAACATGTCTAGGTAGATCCTTTAAATTATCAAAATAATCATAAAAATAAATGATGAAAAAATATGATTTTAACACATTTGGTTCTTGGCGATCTGGCTTTGCACCACCACAGGGGGTTGAACCTGCGTTCGGCTGCACTAAAGGAACACGACAGAACTCCAGCGCTGGTTTACTGCATGTATTTATTGTCAAGGTACCAACGGTGACCATGCTAGTGAACAGAAACAGGTCCAGGGTACTGATTGTGCTAACTGGGCTGCTGGTTGATGACGATTCACGTTGTACATATTTACATAAATGGAATAGTGACAGTTGAGCAAGTTTGCAAATACAATAATAATAAAAAGAAAAGTCCAAACAAAAAAATAAAGTTGATAATAAAGCTAGTCCCTGGCATTTATATCCCCCACGTGTCTGAAAGTCAAACTGCAGACATCATTAGCATATTAATAAAGGCACTCTGATGTTTATATACATGTCATTGATCTCGAATAAGGGAATTTCGCTTTTGGGGCTTTCACAGTAAGATTCACAACAGATTTGTCACTACAATTTCAAAATAAATTGAAAACAACAAATAGTATTTCACTGGATCTGGTACAAAGGCCGACTGGAGGCAAATGCACTAAATATATTAAAGTTATGATTTAAGTTAGGAAATTCAAATACTGCATCTCAAACAAACATTAAATAATGATATTCCCCACACTGGGTTTCTATGCAACAACACATACAATACAGCACTCTGGATTGAGGGTTCACTCATCTTTCTGCACATTATTCCTCAGCAAATAAAGGGCTCTCATTATAACAGCGTTCCTCACTATGGTCTTCAGCAACAATGATGAAATAGAGAATGAAAAATACATGACCTTGCATCTTATTGTCATGTAGCTTCCCCGGTAACTCTGTGCCATCGCTTTCTTTTTCGTGTGCTATTACAGTGCAAAAGATTTCACATTTCCAATCAGAGAAAAATTGTCTGGGACGTTGTAATAATAACTAGATCTACGTGTCCTATGTGCACGATTCATCTAAATGTTCACGGTCATGTCACGATGCACCAAAAATGTCAAAGTCGAACACTCCTTGCATAAAAAAAAAAAAAATGCATTCAAGGTTTGCTAAGAATCAATTCTAGCAATAAGTGTAATAAGGGTAATTCAGAACTACTCCTAACATCTGCTTTTGTTCTCTTTGGTGTAATGTGATCTATCAGGAGTAGATCAGAAACTTGCACTTAACAATTCATTCCTGTCAGGCACAAGATGGAGCTGTGATAAACAAGAGAAGGCTACAGATTAGAAATCAGTTCTCAGTGCAGCCCTTTCTCAGCTGATGAGAAGCTGTGATTGAAGGTTTAAGGTGGTAAGACTTGGGGATTGGAGAAGTTCGTGTTTGAACACTTTGACCTCGGGCCAAGGACGTTCTCTGCACAACATGCGGGACCTTAACAGTGAGTCTACAAGTGGAAATGCTGCTCTTCTGTTTCATCAACTTCTGATGCCGGATGTGACTTTTTCATTTATGCAAATTAATTATAATTGTTGATGTCTATCTGTAAATAATAAGAATATATAAATATCTTCAAATAAATGTATCCGGCAAATAGTAATTTAACAACACGCATGATCAGAATAATTATATCAAAATAAAGGTCAAATTACTCAATTACTAGTCAGCAGAGTTGGACCTGTAGAGAATCCCTGCAGACATCAACCCAAATACAATTTAGCTTGATGAACAGACGGAGGTATTACCTTAAAGTAATGCATGAATTACCATATGACATTTAATTGAACAGGATTTTTAATTTCCTGACTGTTTTTACAGTTTTATGCTGAGGTTTGGGCCCCACTTGGCAAATTTTGTAATTGACATTAAAATTTGTCTTAAAATGTAAATGCTCTGTTATTTGTTTACCTAAATATACAAAAAGACTCAGAACTCATCCAAACCAATTTGCAGGTAACCCAGCTTGCTTTTTGTATCCATAAAAACTTTCTTTTCTCAGTTAAGGAACTTTCACCCACTGATCTTGCACAAGTTCTTAGAAACCTTTAGGCCACAGATTTGCAATGATCAGTAGAAGTTGAAGGCAAAACTTTTAGACACTTTCTGGATTCCACAAATACGCACCAGAGCCTCAACTTGCTCTGTGCTAGGATACAAGGATAGTTTTAACTTTTGCAAGGATAGTTTTAACTTTTCACCTAAAATCAGCACGATACGCAATTTGTGTGAATTGGTCAAACTAGTTTGAACACTTTTCTAATGTTACACATCAAATACAATGGATTTCCAGTGTAGATTTTAGAGCAGGGCAACAACAAAATCACAAACCATCTTTTGCATAGATATTCACCTTGTAATTTCCAATCATGTTTTTAAGTATTATTGCATCTATGGTGTTTAAGTTGAAGGCAGCTTTCTTTAAACTTCATTTTCAGCTGAGTGTAGGTGAAAACAATGCAGTGAGTGACTGTACACAAACACAGCCATCAGCTCCATTTACATGCAGATTATACTGACCGACCGGAAAAATAAAATAACCTGAGCAATGTGCATTAATGCAACCCAATAGAACAGCAATCAATTATTAGATTTATGTTGAAAGTGTGTCAGAGAGGGACTGATTTCACACTACGCCAACTATTATCATGAGACTATATTTTTATGTATAAAAGTGGTACATGTAAAAGTGGTATTTTGAATCCATTACGACAGCAACACAAGGTCTGAATCTCAAAAATGATTACAAGCTTCAAAAAAGCACTATTATACGACGCTGTGCTCTTATTGTGGAATGCATTCAACTGCACAGGAGTTTCTGTTTTTCTGGTCACTCAGTGTTGTGTCCTTTAGGTAAATCATGTTGCAGGCTCAACTGAGACGGTCAGTGGTATATAAATACAATGAAAGTGCAGCCGCAAATTAAAAATCTGAAGTGAAGTATTAAAAGCACTTTAGAGTCCAGAGGGCCCTTCCAGTGAACGACGAACAAAACTAACTGACTAACAACAAAACTTAGTTCTATAAAGAACTTTGATGGTCTTCAACAGGGGCCAAACTCCTGCTTCAATATGATTGAAAATGAGCTCTTTTAAATAGTTAAATAGATATAAAATTTTGTTATCTTTAAACACAAACTGTACACATCCGGTACCAATACATATAAAAATTCATACAAGTGTGATTATATTAAAAAGGACTCCCTCGCCCTCTGATACATTTTATCAAAAATATGTAGCTTTAGAAGCACTTTTGTTCTTCATTCATCTATTAAACTTTACAAGTCTACATCACACTTACAAAGAAGTGAATAAGGTCTTTTTCTAGTCTCTGCAGCAGCGCTACGCCCGCTGAGGCCACTGCTTCACTCTTCTCTCCACCGAATCTGTTTCTTCCCTGCTCCAACGTTCTTCATCTCATCAAACTTCCTCTTCACCATCCAGTCGCTCCTCGTTCCATCACTCGCCGCCTTTCTCTACTTCCTCCTCCTTTTCAACGTGCACTTCAATCAATTTTTTCTACTTTCCCGATAATCTTCTCCTCAAAAATGGGCAAGATAGCATCATCTTCGCGGACCTCTTCAAACACCACCCCACAGTCAAACTCGTCGCTCACCTTCTTGAAATAATACCTGGAAAAGGCAAAGAAGGTTCTTCAACAGACGGGACAAGGTAATAAGTCGTATACAATTTATAACATCAGAAGCAGTCTGAGATAATGAATATGATGATGAGGTTTAAATTTGAGATTCACTAATAACAAAATAATTATCAAATGATCTAATCATGGCATAAATCATCATGTGTCTTAGTTAAACCCTCTGCTAACCAGTCAAGTTGCAGTTTACACACATGTCTGTCCAGACTCATAATAAATGCTGTGTAGTGAGGACATTGAAGAAATTCTGTAAATGGAATTAAGTGTTTCTTATTATAATAAGCACCACCAAAATATATTCAGTTGATAAATGTTCCTTTGAGTCATCTTTATGCCGGATTTGAAGAAGTTTCCTCACGGCATCCCAGAGATATCACGTTCATGAGCAAATAACATGTTTTGTGGAGTCACAGTGACCTTTGATCTTTGACCTTAATTGGAATCGGGTAATCCTGGATCTTGATAAAATGTTTATGTCAGCTAAAACAATTTTCTCCTGGATGTTCCTCATAAATCATGTTACAAAATCTGTGTGACCTTGAATCTTCAAGCCTCCAGTTAGGTCTTTGGCCACCACACAGGAAGGTTTTTAGAAAAAAGGTTGACTGAAAATGTTATGACCTGAATATAATTTACAATAAATCATCATCAGCATGTCCCCCAGACAAATACAGCTCTCATGACATTCAAAAACAACCTTAATGAAGTCCCACGAGCTGATAATTGATTCAATTCAGATTATTTGGTGTTTTAACAGCTCCTGAATAATAAATCTCCACAGAAATCAATCAGCATCATGAACCTCACCTGTAATTTCCTTTCTTTGTGAGCAGTTCTTTGAACTGGCCCAGAGTGACGACTCTGCCTTTGACAGACGTCCTGTATGGAATCTGCTCCTCACAGAAGTAATACGCCACCACTGTGTTTTCACACGGCTGCCTCTTACTGGCTTTATGTCTGAAAAAGGAAAACAGAAATTAATTTACAAAATCGGAAACTTTAAAGAATGACATTTAAATGCTGATGTTCATAAGTAACTTTAAGACTGGGGAAACAATGACACTGATGTAAAATTTGAAATTTGAAAAGGATGGAAATATAAATTAATCAGTGAAATTCATGTAATCAACAAAAACATGATATTAGAATGAGATTTATTTTTATATATTAAGACCGGACAAGCACAAGTGGTAACAAGGTCAATGACAAAATGAGTTATGATTCTTAAGTTGGTTCCAGAGACAGTAGCTCATCTTTTTTACTCAAAGTCTTTTATATAACCTCACAGGGAATGAGGCACTGAGGGCTGACGTCACTCCAAACTCTAAATCCTAAAGGTTGAACTCAGTAACCAGCAAATACAAGGACATTGTGAAAAGGTACCACAAGGCTAATGTCCTCATGCTTTCTGGTTTACTTTCAATAGTCTGAGGCTGTCTAATATAGACAAAATACAAACTGAGCGCTGTCTCAACAGAATATACAAATTAAGAAACATCTCTTCCGGCTGCTGTTGAGTTCAAATTCATTGATTTTTAGATGTTTAGAGCTCCAAAATAAAGCTCCTCAATCATATGGAGGTGCCAGATTGTTTGGCAGTGTGGGTTAACGGACATATAGGTTCAGTAGTGACGGGTGAGGCAGTTTAACTTAATGGGGGAAGTTTAACTCAATGGGGGAACTTCCTCTTACAGGGAGAGGGTCTGAAATGATGATGAGCAAAAAGAGATGTTAACATTTGACTCTCTCTCAAAGGCTTTAAGGCCTGACATCTTTGTGACAATCTTGACTCTTGTACAAATTAACACTGGATAAAAAAAAAACTGACTCAGCTGTGATGTCAATGAATGTAAATTAGTCAACACATTGAACATCATCACACGGATGTGTCCTGAACAAGATGACAGCTTGCAGGAGGTGGCCTGGTTTGCACTTGTCAGAAAAACATTTTCATGGAAGGAAACTGTGATGGAGATTCAGCTTCAGACTTTTTAATATTGGTGCAGATCAGAGGTATTTAAATGGTAGTGGCTGTGACAAACAGCTCACAGGGGTCATTACAGCACTTTGAAAGCTTCCCTCAGCGCCTAACTGCTGCAATTTGGGTAAAATCGAGCAGAGTGATATCTCACTAACCGACATGATACACACATTTTTTGATTCAGTGTGACGTACGCTTCCTGAGGACATCGTTATCTCTGTCCATCAGGAGTAAACATCCATAAATACACTTAGAAACCATAGAAAAAAAAGCAGTAGCTCTTTATAACTCCAGGACCTGCCGGTGAATCATCGTCTTTCAAGCAGAATCAGAAGAATCCAGTGGTAGTTTTCAGTACAACCATGGATAGATTGCGAACAGACTTTGCTAATAGCTAATTGGTGTATGTGAATGGTTGTCTAAACCTTATCTGAAGGTCAATTTGTACACTTACAAAACCTCTGGTGTAGATAATCACAATGCAGTAATGAATAAATACATAATGCATTATCTATTAGTATATTTCATATTTCTACTCAAATTAAAATCAATTTGCTGCTTTATACTTTTCCATCTAACACTCTTTATTGCCTTCTTTTTGGCTAAACAAACACCACCACCATGTTCGTTCATATCTTAATCCTCTTTTCAACCTCTGAGCCGTCTTTCAGGCATTTTCTAGTTTGGACACTGGAGACACTCAAAGGTTCAGTCAGTCTTCATGATCAAGGAACTGAAGGACTGAACTTCAGTCTTCACATGTCTGACCAGAGGCTTAACCCACTGGCAGCACAACGTAACCCGCTTTTCATCTTCACAGTTCCCCCGCTCCCCTCCATCTGTTAAGTGGCCTTCTGAGACATAGAGTCAAGCATCAAACAGAAACACATTTCTGACAAAACATCCAGAAAATATACTCTGGCTAGTGTGCCTCTGCACAAGCACAGGAAATATATGCTTTCACTTCCTCTGGGTGCTTCTAAAAGACAAGAAAAAGATATGTTTTCATCATCAAGTCAGATCCAAGTTATGTATATGGTGAATCTGCGTCCATTTAAAAGAGTCTCAGACTCGTAGTTGCCAGTTGAAAGTGACAGAGGAAAATCAATCAAAATAAAATCAATTTCACTCAGGTGAAATTTCATATTAACTGTAACTACTTCATTAAAATATCTCTCTAAGTGAAATACTGTTTATGTTGTACATAACTGCTGCTTTTATATTAATATAATATTTAGATTATTTAATTTAGCTGTGATAATGCTCCACAGTGGGCATCCATCTCAAGCATTATTGACTGTTCTTTTCCAGCTTCATATCCATTATTTTCATCTTCTTGACATTGTATGTTACATTATTGCTTGCTCAATAACCAAAACTGGTTAACATACAACATGCAATGCAACAGCGACGATCTTCAACTGTTAAAGAGCATGTCCTTCACGCTGTAAACACTTAGGTAAAGGACTCAGCACAGTATCTAGGGAAAGAAATCTCCAGTTACTTATTTCTAAATCTCTTGTAGTTCAAATAACACACACTGCTCTGGGTAACTACACTGCCAGTGATTAGAATAGGAGGTATGGTGGGTTGCTGTGACCTTTGTGGTATTTGGAGACAGTGAGAAAAGTTACTGGTAAGACACAGTGAACATACTCAGGCTCGGAGAGCTCGCTGTCAGAAACGGCAGGCACCACGCTGAGTGGAGGGAACAGTGCAGGCCTCACCGCGGTTCGACCCCTCTGGATCACCTCCATCACGTACCTGAGTGACCGAACACCCCCAGCAGTTAGAAACAAACTGACCCTGAGGAGAACACACGCTGCAGAACAAAACTATTTCATTCTGACAAAAAGACTGAGAGGGCAGATCTGACTTCTCCCAAGTTGTATAGATTCTATTGAAAAATTTTTATTAACTGGACATGTTACTATGGTAATGGGACATGTCAGCTTTCTTACCTTTGCTTGGGCTGTAGAGTTCCAGATTTGATCTTCTCCTCTTCAAGCCGCCGGCAAACCTCCTCCAGCTGGATGAGGGGGCTGGGAGCTGGGTTGGGGGGCATGGTGGGATCCTGGATGAAAGGGTGTGATGGCTGCACGTTGTTCCGCAGCTGGGCGCCACCGCACGGGTACACCGAGCCTGGTCTCTCCACAGAGCTCAGACGGGATCCCTCGTGGGCTGTGGTCCTCTTGGAGCCAGTGGTGCTCCTAAAACATTTATAACACAAAACATACACATAATTGACCTTCTTACGCAAAAATAGAAAAAAAACAAAACAGACAAAACTGCCAAGGTAACACAACCACACCAAGCAAAGGTGGAGAAAAAACGTCTTGCTATCATAAACTTAATTGACTTCACTGACCCGTACGGGCTTCTCTTCTGCTGAACCATTTCTTTCTGTCCCTCCATCAGCCACAAAAGGATCTTCTGGTTTTTCTCCAACTCTTCTCCAGATCCCACCATGTCATAAGGTCGCACATCCTCACCTTTCCTGTACACTTTTTTACACTGTGTGCCACCTTTGCTACTGTACAATGGAAGAAAACGACTGATAAGAGAAAAAGAACAAAATGCATTTTCTGTGAATTAAAGCCATTACAGTAACACAAACCCTGTATGTTCCATGGAGCTGGATCCCATGCCATCAGCGTAGCTGCGAGACCTTGATCCATAATGACTCGTCTCCACTCCCCAGGGAAAGGTGCCGTGCACACGCATGGCTCCCTCCGCCTCTACCTGCTCTTTGGGCTTTCCGATGCCTGTGTGGTTGATGTGATGCATGTGTTTGTGGTGGTACAGGTGGCTGCTCTCTCCCTTCAGGCCATGCCTGGATGGGTGTTTGCCCTGGCCTGAGGACAGCGGCATTCCAAGTCCAATCCCTTTGACCCCTGGGAAGCTGTCGGGTGAGCGTGACTTGGGTGAGTGGCGACCTGCCCCAGGTGACTGGCAGCCAGGGGTTTTCATGACCCTCTGGACGTGGTCATCCAGGATACTCTCTGGGTTCTCTTCATGAGCGTCTCTCAGAAAAGCACCATTGTAGGTGACGTCAGTGTAGCGGGAGTTGTGATTCTGCGGGAAGGCACCAGGGAGGAACCTGTGACCAGCTAATGTTGTGGCTGTGGGCAGGATTTCATCACCGTCCTCTTCCTTTAGTAAAGAAACACACAAACACAAAGCATCTTTTAGAGAAAAAATATTAAATCTAAAATACAAATCTGGAAAAACAAAACTAATTTATGGGGAAAGGGAATTAATAAATAACTGAGGCATATATATATGTTCCCTACCACATAAAACCAAGTCATATAAAATTAATTTGACAATTTATTTCCTGACATATTTGACAGGACTTAAGATTTTTTCATAAGAATGAAGATTGTACTCATTTCGACCAGCAGATGGCAAATTTTTACCACATGCTAAAATGAGTCCTCCCCTTACTGCAGATTTTTAGAGACAAATGGAAATACAACCGTACCAGTAAGATCCAGGGTATTACACATACACAGTACATATGTGTCATTATAATGAACCAATACAGCCACAGCTCTAACAGAGTCAGTCTTCTTCAAGGGGCAAGGTGCTGCAGGCTCGATTCTGAGGAGGTTTTGTTAAGTAGGCACTGGAGGAGGTGGAGGACATGCAGTGATGAAATACAACACAGTGGTCGATGGAGGAAATCAGTCATTTAAAACTGGGCAAACTGAGATCCTTAACTGACTCAGAGACCTCAAACCACAAGTAATTTCAAATCAAATTTTTCATTCTAACCTAAACATGTACTTATACAAAATGTATTTTATTTAAAACATGAAATAAGGAAAACAATATGTGAAATCTATATTCTCCATCACAATGTGCAGCGTTTCTAATGCAGCTGTACGATGAGCACCATACGGCAGAGCTTTCATCTGTGCTGCGTCCTGTGTAAAGTTAGAAACACTTTGGCAGAGGGAGAAAGGAGGGGAGGGAACAAAGAGGTATAGTGGACAGACAACAGTAGGCAAGGGTTTTACTTTCATTTTTTAGCCATCCCGTTCCCACACTTTTCATGTCAGTTATGTTAATAATTAAATAAACCTTTGTTTGTGAACACGCCAAAACAACGGAGTTTGTTATTGCCCCGTGCTCGCCATCTATTCGCTATAACCACATGAAAGACAGCACAAAGGGATTCTCAGCCTCTTCCCACAAAGTCTGAACTTCCCTCTGCCCGCTGCTTTCTTAAATTCAGCGATGCTTTAAAAGACGTCATATGCAGCCAAATATTTGTTGGCATGCTATCTCAATATCTGATGTGGCTCTGCACCAAGATCAAGAAATCTGTGTTAGCTGAGCCTACTGGAAGCAACTTATTCAAACATGACCTCTTCATTTGAGCACATTTTTACACTGGCTCCCTCTGTTTCCTTCTGAAAATGAAAATCCTTGACAAAAAACCGCAGATACAGTATTTGAGGCTCCACATCAGGTGGTTCCAGGGGATTTACTGACAAAAGTCCGGCTCATTAATACAATACCGCTCTGTAATCTGGTTAAAACCAGACAAGCTTTCAGCCACTGGTATACTCATATGAATAGCATGACACTTCTCGTGTATGTGAATCATCCAGTGCATAGCTGGACTACAGGGCCCATTGTGCCTCTTGATTGAATTGAAGGAGACTTTTGGGCCTTGGAGGAGAATTGCACATGACTCTGTGCCATTCTAGTTAAATCTGATTTGATGCCGCAGATACTCTTCATGCATCATGATAGTATAAAACATCTGGCAGTATGGTTAAGAAGCTGAGCCCTGTCCATATCCTCTTCCAAATGCGCAGAGTGTCACTTGATGAAGGCAGTCATTTCATGCTCGCCGCCTCCAGGTTTAATAAGGCGAACCTCGAACTGTGTGATGGCAGCTTCTCTTCTTTCAGGGCCAAAACCACATAAATTGTCTGCCTGGAGACTTAATACTTGGCTTGGTGTACTGAGGGAGATTTCGTTTGTGCTCACATCGACCGTTTCATCGCCGTTCAAGTGACATCAAACAGGCGGCACACTGTTCCAAGCTTACAAGTGGGCGATTGTGCAGGTGCTCCATCTGATTGATCGACAAAGCCAGATCGCTGACAGGCCAAGGACAGAATTCTCCAAATGATTCATAATGTGTTTTTATTCCCCATTCAAATGGCTGGCCTCATTAATTTCATTAAGGCCAGACGGATTTAAGTCTCCTTTGTTACTGAAAACTTAAAGCCCAGCGGCCAGGCACACATCTCGCTTTCTGGCTTAGAAATGGGCTTTGATGATTCCTCCTGATACTCAAAAAACGGTCTGCTTTTCCACTGTCTATGGTCACAATCTATTGAATTATTCTTTTATTAAAAGAAAATCCATTTTGTTATTAAAGTTTCGAATGAGTGCTCTGATTTTAACATTTGAAGAGTGAGGATTTAGATCTGTGTAACAGCTCTAACCAGAAGAGTATTTCAGATGTGAGAAAATCAAACTAAACTAAAAAATAAAAACTGTTTATTTAATCAATTAGCCGTTAAATACATTTATATATGTACATTTTATTTTCCTACCTGGCCACTTAAAGATTATTTTTATTATTATTATTGTACTTAGCCATGGGGGGCATGGGTAATATTCAAATCCTAACAGATGAGAAAATCTGAGAAAAATATTACCCCCAAATTTTGGAAATGTATGTATTAAATATTGGACATTTCCAGAAAAAATAAAGGAAACCTTTAGTAAAATTACTGAAAACTAGCAATTAAAATAAAAGTAATTACTAGAATATTAATGTAAAAATATCAATAATTTCACTGATATTTACAGAACAATTCCTTGAAAAAACCTGGAAAGTTCAACCCAAAAACTCTCATGTTTCCTCTTGTTCCCTGAACTTTTTTGATTTCATTATGTAGGAGGTGATTTCATTATTCGACACAATAAGTGAAACTATAGCTCTGGTTGTGCTTTAAACAGTCGACATCGGTCTAGAAAATACAGCAAACGTACCAATCGAACTCTCTTCAGTCGCTCCTCAAGTTTCTCTTGAGCCTCTCTCTCCCTCAGCACTCCCTCCAGTCTGCTGATCAGCTCTGCAGCAAAACGTTCTGGCTCCACATGAATGTCCTTTGGAATCCGGTTTGGGCGCTGAGGGAAAAAGTGTCATGAGAAGTCAGTGTTTGCCACCACTGCATCACTGTCGTCACCTGACAGCACCCTGACTCTTTACATCCTGACATCAGCTGTTATATTCATAATAATTCTGTAAACAAACAATGAAGGAAAATAAATGAAGCATGATTTTAAATGACACACTGTCTCATTACTAAGTGTGTGTGACATTTATTTCCTCTCCTGCTGCAGTCGTGACAATTCAAAGCTGTAGACGCCTGATTTAGAATCAGTTTATGATTTTTTTTTTTACCAAATTGACATTAAAGTAGACGACCTAAAAGAACCCGTCAGTCTTAGTGAAGTGAAGTCATGATTAATTTGTTTGGCCAGGGAAACTTAAAAGTTATGCTTAGGGAATTTGTACTCTACTACACAGTCAATCCGTGCATCCTAATAGGATGCTACGTGTGGAGTTTAATTTGACTCTTTATTCCGCTGCCTAATTAGGGACGGGGTTTTCCTACCAAGAGACAGCCTCAGCTGCACAGGGAGGCATCAGGCTGTCACAGGGGAGGATTCATGTCTGCTAGGCATCAGCACACACAGCTTAGGAAAGCATCATGCTGCATTTAGACAGCCTTCTCTTTCACCATCAGCTATTCTTACACTCCATCACAGGCCCTGCGACACAGCAGAGCTTAAATATGCACATCTCCAGAAAAGCAGAAAGAAATAAGGCAGAAACCGACAGTTAAAGAGAGAGAGAGAGAGAGAGAGAGAGAGAGAGAGAGAGAGAGAGAGAGAGAGAGAGGTGTGGAGGCAGTAAGTGAGAAGGGAGGGTAATAACCCATGAATAACTCACTGGAATATGAGGTAGTGGCACTCGCCCATTTGCTTTGGCACTTTCGTGCATCTCCCGGCGATGCTGTTTGCGGTATCTGTAGGGTGGAACCCCATCTCTAGAATTAACAACAAAGACATTTTCATAAAACCTCATGAATAAACAACACAGACAGCTTTGAAGCTCAAAGCTTTTCACTGCTTTTTTCCCCCTAAAATGAACACCTTGATCAATCAGTACAGCAGGACAGGTATTCTCCCAGGCTTATTGTGTCCATGCTACACCACAAGTGGTCTGGCAGATTACAGTAACATGTTAACACATCCGTGAGTCCATAATTCCATGTGGTATTGGCCACGCTGGGTTTTACACTCCTCCTGTGCTGGAAGCTCTGGACCAATTAGCTGATAACAGCCTCTAATCCATTCAGCTTCAAACACATTTTTGTCCAGTTGTGCAAAGCTTTGAAGTTTCTTTGGCTTAATTCCCTGGTGCCATCTCTGCACCTAGAAAACATTCATTTTTTTTATTTAAAATCTTCTCTCACTAGCACATGCCTGGTTTCATGCCCGGCAACTAAAAAACAAGTCCTGCTTCAAGTGAGCCCATATGGTAAAAATGTGTTCGTTTGTACAAAAATAAAGTTGCCCCTGAAAGAATAAAGAAATAAAACAAACATTTGCTTTGTTCACTGCAAATTAAGAACTACAAGTTTAAAGAATCACATTTAAAGTTTGTCGTCATGTTTGCAGAAGAGGTCAGTAGGTTAGGATTTCCACTTACATACATTCAATCAGATATGGCTTAATATCTACTAAGAGAGTTCTTTTAAGAATCCTAATTAGTATTAGAGATCAATTCTAACAGCTTTTACTGGTCTGGCTAATGAGCAAATGGACTTTAGTTGCTGCTCCTGTTGTTTGAGCACAGGGGAACTGGGCAAGAATTGAAGCCAATTAAACCTTTACTTCTTTCTTCTAGCAAAGCAAACTTACATGGCATGCCTTCCGTTTAAATAACAACTGGGAATACTTGGCTTAGTGTAGGTTCTGCCTTCCATGTAGATTATTTGCAAAGTTGCAGCCTGTTTAGCCATTAGCACAACTTAATATGAGAAAAGTGTGTGAGATGAGAAAAATACATACACACTGCTGTCGGTAAGGGAAATCGTGTCCGCATCACTGGACATACTCTGCTGCTCACTGTCATTGGCGCTGGTGGCAGGGGCCAGGGCGTAACCTGTGTTGATGTAGTACGGGTTGATGGGTTCCCGACATGGAGAGTGCCTGGAAAAATTAAGAAATACAGGAAATGCTGAGAAAACAAACTAATTTGACAAAATAGACCACAATATGATAGGGCAGTGTTTTGTCATGATTTCAGAACAAACAAGTCTTCAAATCTCCGTCGATTCGGTTGGAGGACTATGAGAAAACTGTTATGTACAGTTACCTTCAAAATTTTTATAATAATATGATAAATCTGTTTACATGACATCAAAAAAATGTCCTTCATGCCCATGTGACTTTTTTAAATGTCATGCTTTGTTTAGTCAACAGCCCAAAACTACAAATGTATTCCATTAACTCTCAATCATGCAAAGAAAATCATGCAATCCTCTAATTCAAGGGCTGGAACTGACAAATGATTTTTGGTAGTTTAGCTGAAGAAATAATGATTGTTAGATTGATATGTCTAATAGCTCCAATTTAAAGCCATGGAATTACACAATAGGCCTGTGCAATATGACAATATGTGACAACAGAAGAACATCTACTGTTGCCTTCACCAAGGAGGTTTGATTTTTGCCCAGTAGTTCTAGTATGTTCGTCAGCAGGATTAAACAAAAACAACTGAATGAATGTTTTTGAGACGTTGGCCAAGAAAGAACCATGCTAATTTTGGTGCAGATCTGGACAAAGTGCTGTAACCAGGGATGTTTCTTCATAAATATAGTGAGAATTTTTGGCGTGTTCACTAATATCCCAGGACATAAATAATGGATCCAAAATAAATCCTTATCCAGCAGATCTAAATGTTGTTTCATTAGGAGATAGTTTCATATTATTTTCTTGTTTATTCCTTCTGTCACAAATCATCCTTTATGACAATAGATTTCATAATTTGGAAGGTGACTTGTTTTCTTCCATTAAGCTCAGATAAAGGCAAGAAATGTGCATTAAGGTGCCAAAAACAAACGTGAAGGAGAGTGAACATTACACAGAATGCGGTAATTCAAACAGGAGAGGGACTACTTCTTTCCAACGAACATACAGTAGTTTGGGTATGAAAAGTCTAACACAAACCCAACAGAGTCGATTAACTTACTAACTTAATTTACCACCTACACTAGATTCCCCTCAAACAAACTAATCTGAGCCAGTTGAGTGCTAGAAACCAATCCCAAACATTGTGAGAGACTTTTGCCCGCAGCACACCATATGGCAATGATGACAATGGAAGATGGAGGGAGATGAGAGCTGCTGTTGATCCATACAGTATCCACATGGACCCAGCTCACACAGTTGAACAGAATTAACGAGTCATTTTACATCATGCAGCACTGCAACCCGACCCGGTATATATGTGTGCATAGTTTAGTCTTTTTGAACAATGGTAAGAATATGTGCCTACATATGTCCACGGCCCTAACACCTCCCTTTCTTGCATCTGGTCAACTTCTCTGCCTCTGCCGTATCCAATGATGCATCGGCTAACAGCAGCTTTATAAACACAATACACAATATATAAAAACAGATATTGGAAAATGGAGTATACTGGACTATACAGCCTCATCCTGCAGCCCATCTACAGAATAATATGGGAGCATCACACAATTTACATTCTACATTCGTTGACTCTGCTGAACACATTTCTTACAGGGCCTTGTACACATGAATTATAGATGTTAGGCATCATCTTTTTTTTTTTTATTATTCAAATTGGAATTCCCTGAAGCATTTATCCCAAGCCTTCTCCCTGTTTGGAATGCAGAAGCCGAGTTCAACATGAAACCTTTGTGACCAAGTGATTTTCATGAGCATCTATGTTCAGAAACACTGGATAATTCCAGTGGAGGTTTGGTGAAGGGTTGGGACAATAAAAAAAAATACAGTTGATGAAAAATTATTTCTTTAGTGTTTGAATACTGGAGCAAAACTGTCCTGCAACACTGCTCACAGTTCCCCAACAATTAATGAGAACACTGGCTGCTCAACAACAGTAGTGCAGTTTCACTGAGATCAACATCATTGTTCTGTTTCATTTATCTCTTTCTTTCTTGCATTATATCACAAAGATTATATCATTATATCACAAAAAAACATGAATACAAATTGTGACACCTTATATATATATATATATATATATATATATAGAGAGAGAGAGAGAGAGAAAATTGGCAATGATTCCAAAGATAATGTAATTGTGGCTTTCTTATTTTACAGTTTAACCATAAACTTTAAAACAAATAACTATAAATAAAAAGAAAATACAAATACATTTTATGCAAAATGTGAAAAGAAAATAAAGTCACAAATTTTCTCATTTTCTGTTGATTTCAAGTTTTCATATCAGCAAACATAAATGCTGAAACCGCTATGAAAGGCTCATATCTTGTTAAACACAAGAAGTCTTATTACAAAAGAAATGTATTAGATCTGGCTGTGACTCAACATTAACAATGACCATGGTGGGACTACAGTTTACATAACTGCCTTTGGTTATTTAAACTGAACTGATCTTGTACAAACAGGCATTTGACTCATGTATTCTGTAAATACAAACCCCAACAGCATGCAAACACTGCACATGTACTAAACTCTAAACTCTGATCCTCTGTTGAAAATAAAACCTTATTGTACGTGACAAGCTTGCAAGTTTAAATCAGCAGTTAATATAACTTAATGCCACTTTTCATTTCACAATACAATTTCTGATGCTGGAGGAACCCGCTCATGTTTTTACCTCATGAAATCTCACCATTGTTCTTAATTTTTTAACAAGACAAAAATTGTGAGAGAAAATAACCCCAGAACTTTTGCGATATCAGATATGGAACTGCCATAACATTAAAACAAGCTTTACCAGCAACTGTGTCAAATCAAGTTAACCATAATAACCTGCTTTACTCATACAGGTGTGTGACAGACTGACAGCATAGGTAACACTAGGACCCTGAAACTAAAGCTGTTTAAAGCAATTCAACCACTGCCACTTTTTATATCCTCTCGGCTTCTCCAACTGTGTTATGTCAAAATGTTGACACTTTTCTTCTTTGTGTCTGATTATATTTCTATTGTCTGTATATATTTTGGTCTCAAAGTTTAAACATCCGATAGTGCTATAGGACTTTTTCTTTGAGGAAATACAAAATCATGACTTAAAACATCAATAAACCGTGTAGATCAGTACCAGTGATGAACACACAAAACTATGAGATAAAGACAACAAAGGTCAAATTAAAAATAGCCGGGTCTGCTCAACTGGTTCAACTGCTCAACAATGCCGAGAATTATCTTACAGATGACCAAGTCAGATTAACATTTATCGGAATAAATGTTTTTCTTCACCACCTGTCCCACTTCCACATTGTAATCTATTGTAGATGTATGAGTATATGAAGACTAACTGATGAATCAATGGAAGAGAATAAATAAAGGTTCATGGTTAAGTTGTGAAAAACACTTCAGGCTATAGACTGAATTATTCTCAAATCCTGCCTCAGAGTGAAAAAGAAGAAGAGAATGTTTACACTAAACATGTCAAATTCAGCAAAGGTGTAAAATATGCAAAGCAAAGACATTAGGTAAAAAAGACTAACTGGTTCTGCAAGAATCACACACAGCAACAAAATGCACACAAACTCAATTGTCACAGGAGACAAAACAAAGATAGAGCAAAGTTACACTCAATATTCTGTTGAGGATAACTGGCACTGGATCAAACAAACAACTGAACACTGACTTTAAATCTGTGTACAACCCTTATTATGCATTCAGAGGCACCTTAAAATGACGAGACACTAATGTTTCTCAGCATCAATCATTAGTTAGGCTAAGACGGTCAATCCTTGACAGTCCTCACCAGGTTGAAAGCAACAGATACTCGATCTCATAAAGAGGAAAACACATTAGAACAGTGAGGGAAAAGATCCCTCCACTGCTTATAAACACAACTTAAGTTTGTCGGGCATGTGCATTCTACTGCGGACTTAAAGAAGATAAACCCAACATTTTAATCCACAACAGATAAAGTAAAACATGATGGCTCTCACACAACGTCTGGTATTCACTCTGAGAACAAACCCAGGCTCAAAGAGTCATTTATGAGATTTTTTGCAAGTACTTAATATTGTTAAATAAATGTCTATGTCTGAGGATAATAATTTTTTTCTTGCTTTACTTTACTCTCTTTATGTTCATTGCTTTGAGCTTTCAGTCTATTAGGAACACCCCCTCAAAATCCCCAGCCCCTTGCAACGTTTCACTGTCGTCATCGCCACATGTTAATTCCGTAGGAAATGCAGAGACGTGATCAGCAGGCATCAGCAGACTTT
Source organism: Paralichthys olivaceus (assembly GCF_024713975.1). Lineage (NCBI taxonomy): Eukaryota > Metazoa > Chordata > Actinopteri > Pleuronectiformes > Paralichthyidae > Paralichthys > Paralichthys olivaceus. Next base: position 9,682,456 of record NC_091097.1, read on the forward strand.
GCACCGCAGAGATTATAGCAACATCTGGTGAAACCTACGGTAGCGTAACACACTGACATCTACATATGCACTTAGACAGATGCTCCACCCACACTGCATGTAGTCTTAAATATTCAATATGGGCTACACTGTAAAAATGTTTAAGCATCAAGTATTAAAGTTGCTCAGCTGTTGCTTCTGTGTTGCCACTTTTGAGCAGAGGTAAAATTTATTTTATAGATAAACAAAATGGGGACATTATCATATATTGATAATTAATAGGAGGGATGCAGGTCAGCAAAATGAGACACCATATCACTGATGAGCCTGTCACTCCTGATGAGCAGAATGGTATTTTGTGGGTATATGTGTGGTGTAGCAAAAAATATCAGTATTGTTTTGTGTTTTTAAATATGTTACAACAGATAAACATATGTAAGTATCTATTTAATACAATCTGCAACAGAATGTAAGACCATTCCAATTGTATATGTGCTTTCAAAGTATTTCCCATGCATTAGCATTAGGCTGAACCCCATGCTCTGACCTTGACCTTGACAGATATGAATACAAATCAGTAGTGCAGGTCCTCAACCAACCGCTACAAATTTGCCACGTTTACTCCAAATTGGATTTAAACTACCTGAAATGAGAGGAGACAGGAAAACACCACAAATTACAATAAACTCATACAAATAGTCCAGCTGTAATGAAAGGTGTTTGAAAGCATAGATGCCAAAGATGAAATGTTATTGCGCAAACATAGTCAACAAATACTCTACACCAAAGTCCAAAGCACCAGTAAGTGAGTAAGTGATTTAAGAAAAACTTCCATATTGATTCTGAAGCAATGTTATAATGTGGCTTCAAAATCCAGAATTATTAAATCAGATCAATAAACGTGGGTATGACTAGTCATAACCCTAAACAAGATTGAGAGCTGATCATTTTATTACAGAAAAATATTATTTTCCAGTAATGCAGACTAAATATTAAGAGGTTGAAGAGGACAAAGCTTACAGTGATTTTTGTAAAAGCTCCTCTTCAAACAATATAGTGTTTTCACTTCAGAACCTTATCCAATGGGAAAACCTATTTCCCAGAGTACCTGCACAAGAAAATACAAAGAAGACTTCTTCAACTTTCCAATAGCAAGTTAACTTAGACTCAACTCCCCACACCATCTTCCTCTCATCTGAGCTGTCTCCTGTGCTTCTCTCTGACTCTCATCTTTTCAAACTTGAGGCAGTGTATGGGGTGGTGTGGGGTTTCAGGTTTATTTCTAATTCAGCACTTTGCGGAGAAAAGCTGTGCAGATAGAACTGATGTGAAGCTTTCTAGATTGCTGGAAGATTTACCTGTACTCGTGACTGTCCTGGAATCTTGCAATGTTGGCAACTCGCTGCGGTACTGTCTCCATTAGCAGCTTCTGGGTAAGCCGGTTGCTTGGCGTGGGGTCACTCTCGGGCTGCTCCTCTGTCTCATGGTCACATCTCCATTCCTCATCTTCATTTAAAGTCGGCAAATAACCCGACAGTCCTTTCCCATTACCAGAAACAGAGCTCTGATCACTGTACAGCTTAGGGCTCTCTCCTCCTGTCCTTGTATATTCCAAATAAATGTCAGACTTGAGGAATAAAGGGTAGGTGTTGTCCTCCATGATAGTCTGTATCTCAGTCTGAGCCTGGTCAAACATTGCTGGATCAATATGAAGCTTCATCACACAGTCTTTAATGAAGGACTTGGTGGCTGGTTTGATCTGCCTGGAAACAATCCCATTGTTGTCCAAGACAAATTTCTTATAGATAGCTTTTGCCAGTTTCAGCTTCTTCTCTTCGTTACCCTCATTAGCTTCTTGTTTGCGAAAACCACTGCATGCAAACCAGAAGTCCAGCATATCTGCGCATTCCTCCTGCTTGAGAAACATCCTAAACAATTGGATGCCATCCTGGTCATCCAGGAGGGAGTGAAGAGATTCTGCCCACTTTAGGTAGGGTGGTGTCGGAGAGGCACTGCCCTCCGGCTCATAACCCAGGTCCAAGTCGGGTCGTCTGGGTGTAGCCACAGATGCCTCACATTTGAGGCTCTCATTCTTTAAGGAGAAGCCTAGGTTGCTGCATTGGCGTCCGTCACTGCACACAAGCTCACCTTCCTCCCCTGGGACTGGAGGCCTGGGAGCATCCTCAGTGAAGCCTCCCCCCAGGTCCGCTAAGTAGCTCCTTTTGTCGCTTACACTCATAGTTCCAGCATCCATAAGCCACGTCTCCGTGGAGCCCACACTGCACAACTATTAGATCCAGACCTCTACATATGCCTCTGCAAAACAAATCCTGCAAGGAGGGGAAATACATTATGAGTGGCAGCTTTATCACATCACTGAAAGGCAGGGGAATGCTTTTAAAATATATTTTAATACTCATTCTCAAGAAAGTTCATGCAGCAATTTACTGATACCAAGTGTAATTCAAATGAACATCTAGAGTTGACAAATGTTTATCGATTATGTGCCATACCCCCGGTTAAAGAAGAACTAATATCCTGTCGGGAATTTTTTTTAAATCCTGCACGGTTTGCATTTTCATCAGATTTCCATGAAAAACTCATCATGTGGCCAATTTCCAGCTGAACGTTAAAATTAATGCAAATTCTGCAGAAATCCAGAGGATTTGAAAAAGCTACTATGAAGCTTTAAAACCAGACAGTAGCTTCTGGTACTGACACACTTCCCTACGGCAGACTGTGTTTACACTCCAATATTAGGAAAGTGTTATTTGATTCTCATAATTTAAACTGAAAAAGATGTCCATGCACTTGGTCTCTGGCCATAGATTCTGCAGAGCATCTGCAAACCTGAGCAGAAATTAGAAAGTGAAGTCATCAGGCTTTTAATGTGGTTTGATAGTCTAGAGGCATCTTTCTACTGTAGGACGAATATGGTGCAGTGTTCATGTAGCACCCAGTAACATCACACTGATTTATATGCATAAGCATATCATTACTTTACATAGCTACTCCAGTTACATCCAGATTAGTAGTAGTGTATCACCACAGTACAACCTCAATACTCCTGAGGTTTATTAACTCAATAATAAAGCAGGATTAGTATCTCTATTTTTAAACAATAGAATCAGTACTGCAAAATGTACTTTATTGATCCTTGTGTAGTATTCTATACTTGTTATACTCCCTTCCTGTTGTAGAGAAAGGGCGGCAGCAGAATAGTACATGTAAGGATTTTAGGGATTGAGTGTCTAGTTCAAGGACACATTGTCCCTGAGCTTTCTTGCTGAGGAAGGACACAGTAGTGCCCAAATATGCACCTCTATGGACTGTACACAGGCGACATGCAGGTAAGGATATAATGTTGGTGATAATTGTGCAATGTAAATGTAATAGAGGGTAACACATTTCCATTTGAGACGCCTTGACAGCTGACAGGACACAATTGTGGTGACTGGTATAGGCTCTGACCAATCAAAACTAAAACATGGACGACTAAAGGGCCAATTAAAAGAAGAAGAAAAAGACATGCCCTGATTTCACCTTGGAATCTGAATTACATCCTCATTCACAGCTCTGTGCACAGTTGATGCTTATGGTTTGGGGATGGAGAAAAAAAAATGGGTTCATGATTTCAATGAGCAAAAATAGGGGGGTCTGACAGCTGTCTTTACTCCATCTGTGATTTCACTGGAAATAATCTCTTTTTTAATGGTTGCCATCACATTCCCTTTAGGGCACACCCACTCCCTGTCTTGTCCAACACACAAACACACACACACAAACACACACACACTCATCGTTACCCTGACTGAACGAAGACAGCACAGACAAAAACTGCCAACAGTGTTATTCTCTGCGCAATCCGTAAGCGTGAGCAGCACGTGCACTGTGCTTAACTGAAACATAAAAGACAGTGTGACCACGAGCACGTCTCGTGTCAAACAATGGCGGTGTTTAAACGCTCAGGGAATTCAAAAATAAAAACTGGCTCCACGTTACCTGCACGTAACGATGCACCGGCACGACACATGCACGGTTAGCGCATGCATATTTAAATTCCCGGTTGTGCGGTCACAGGTGTGTGTGCGCGTATGAATATGCGGAGCGGCTCAGGGGAACAGCCAGGGAAATGTCCCGGTCTTTGTTTTTACCGAGAAGTGAAGCGGCTCGTTGTATTTTGAGGTGAAGCCCATCACAGCCATGTCTTGGCCTCTCCGGCAGCAGCGGCGAGTGGGGGAAGGGAGGCACAAACTAACTCCGTACACACACACACACGGACACAGAGAGAGGGGGACAGGCCTGTTAGCCCACCGACAAGTGCACAACTTTGTCTCACTAGTCCCCCGCTAATGAACGCGCTGTGCCCGCTTACAGCCGCTCAACGACACGGCGAGCCGCCGGGACTGCTTGTCCTCAACGCCGTCAGAGGACACGCAGGGAAATCCCGCATCAAAAGCCCGCAAACACTTAGTGAGCCATCGCTTTGCCGCTTCTATCTCCCGACTACACCGCAATCCCGGTGCCTGAGCTCTGAGCTGAGAGCACCGGGAGGAGGAGGAGGAGGAGGAGGAGAGGAAGAAAAAGTCACATATACTTCACCGGTGAAAATCTTCTCGCTGCTTTCGAGTGCATCGGGTATTTGGACCGGGACAAGTCCCCGCCGGCAGTGACACCGCTGCGAAGAGCAGGACTTTAAAAATAACAAAGACAACAGTCCGCTCTCCACCTCTCCATGGCTGTCTCTCTCTCTCTCTCTCTCTCTCTCCCTCCCTCCCTCTAGCTCTCTCTATCTGTGCGCGGAGCTGAGGCTGCACCACAGAACATGGACAGCGCCCCAAGCGTTCACTACACACATTACCACCGATTAGTCTCGGGTTCATGTGGTACATTGATTCTTCTTCTGTCTTTCTCAGGTGATACATCTCTTGAAAAAGAGGTCGCTATCCCCTTCAGTGTTTTTTTAAATAAAAATAAAAATTCTTAATTCAAATAGCACAAACCCTAAAGACTATTGTACAAGGGGGTGACATTTTGATTGTTATAATAATGAATTATTAAAAGCAAGGACCTTTTCAAGAAATGATCACTTTTTAACCATCAATCTCAATACCTCTTTATATGCAGATGAACATGTCAAATTGTCCGGCTGCAGTATCAGTCAAAAAAATCCATGTCAGTGGACGGGACACGGATCAGACTAAAAAGGTCAAAGTAGACATAGTATAATTTCTGAAATGTGATGTCTGTTAATTTAGGGAGGTCATATTGATGTATAGTCAAGAGATAATTGTTCCAGTAAGCTTAGTTTCAATGCATAAAAAAGTGGGGTGAAACGTTATGATTGAGAGCTAGCCCTAACCCGTCCCGTAACCAATGCCAATTGATTTATGTTTTATTTATTTAGTTGTATTGGTGTTTGCTTTTTATTCGTAGTGATGATGATGATAATGTTTATGGTTAAACTATAACATATAAATTATTAGCTACATTTCTTGCCATTAGGGTTTGATAATGACATCTTAGTAACATATCAGTATCGTCATCAGCCCCAAAGAATCCTTATCAGTCAGGCTCTAAAATATAATTAATTATAGGCATACTTGTAGGTATAGTCTATTGTGTACGTGCTGTGATGTATATCGTTAAAAGCCGTAATCTGTTTTGAGGTACAGGTACTAAACCAGAGAATTTACATTTTATGCTACTTTATTCTACATTTCAGAAGGAAATATCATACTTTCTACTCCACCACATGTATTTGACATCTATGGCTACATGTCAGTATTTTATATGTAATACATATTGACCAGTTAATAAAAAGAGCTTTTTTTAATACATGGGACTACCAAGTAGTGAGAATTATTTAAATTGGCAACACCTTGATGACATCAATGCTGATGTAAATGCTGCTTTCCAGTCTGTGCATGAAGCATAGAAAGTAGAAATTTCACATTTGACTGTTGACCTGCAAGAGCAGGTTAGACAACAATGTGCTTAAAAGGCATTTTTTCAGTCCAACCACAGACTGCAGTAGATGGCTCCACTGATTACTTCATATGGGCCAGCAGTGCTTTGATCAACTGAATCACCTGAGCATGGCACAAGAACAGACTAATGGAAAACTGGCCAGCAGCACGCCAGGTTAACAGTAAATCTACTGTAAATAAAGATGGCTATAGTGTGGCACCACGGTATCAAGGTCCCATGGGCTCAGCCAGTCTCAGCTGTCCATCATGACATGACCCCGTTTTATAGCGTCAAATAACTAATTAAAGCCAATTGAATCAGAAACACTTGAACATAATTGGTAAGAACCTAAAATAAAGGAAACCAACCTTGACCTTTTAGTTTAGTCCAATTCCCATCTGCTAAAATGGAGGAGGCAGGGTTTATGACCTGTACTGTAGCCAGCTACTTTTTTCGTCTACTTTCTTAAATAAACATCTTGTATTGTTTTTTTAGGACATAATTTTACATAATTATGTGTCCTATTTACATGTCTCAAACAAAAGCTTAGAGTGTACGCATTTAACGTAGCTTCCAATTGTTTCATAAATACTTTACTGAGCTATTTCTCTTCATGTCATGGTGTGTTGATGAATAAAACTAATAAATCTATTGTAGAAATCCAGTTAAGGAGTGACACATCTCTACTGAATAAACACTGCATTGCCATCACACATTTAGAAACACATTAAATCCTTATTTTCTGGTTGAGAATAAGTCACAAATTGAGGCACGCAGCCTTTATAGGTTAAACCTACAAGTAGTGATGCTTTAAAGCAAGACATCTATTGCAGCAATGTTTCAGTTCAACTGATGATTGTCTCACCATTACACACACTTGACATGTCATTACTTAAATTTACAATACAAAGACTAAGAGACGGACCAAACACAGCAATAATGTCTGTTGCCAGTTTGTGTGCTTTCATACCAGACAATCACTGAGCGGTCACACGGTTCTACTGAGTCGAAGATGAAAGGCCAGTGGAACATCATCACAACCATGTACGCGTTTGATTATGTAATCACACCAAAACCATTTAGGATCACTAGAATGAACAGGGATATACATTTCACACTCCGTCACACCACATCACCGGAACTGCCTGCTCACATCTACAAAACCTGTTAAAGTGTGAAAAGTACACAGCGCTTACAATGTTCACACCAGTGACACAAAAGATGAAAAAGCCACAGCACACTCCAGCTTCCTCGGTTTTGGGCAGCAACAATTTAAACATCCTGATACTCAAATACTCTTCTAACATCTATCATTTTCTCCATCCATTGGCTGTATTTCAGTTATTGTTTATATCACATTTCAGTGATCTGCTGCAAAATGTCAAAGGTCAGCATTTCCTCCACTAGGAAATCTTGACAGTGATTCAGAGCCTCGGGCAGATGATGTGTCCGCCTTCACGGCATGTCACATCGACCTCCAGTCACGACACTGATTCCTTCACAGACAGTGTTCTATCATAGCCATACAAGTAACTAGACACTGCAACAGTTGATTGATTTACGCCTCATTTGATTAGCAATTAATCATTTTGAGAAGTATAAAATGTTAAGGTTCTCTTGTACGAGCCTCTTGGATGTGAATATTTTCTTGTTTACTTTATCGTGGATGATGTAAATAGAATATCTTTGTGTTTTGGACTGTTGGTCGGAAAAACAAATCGCACTGTATCACCTTTATTGCTTGAAAATTGCAAATTTCTACAATTTTCTTTGTATCTATGGACTATATTATATATATATATATATATATATATAGGACAACAAGTCTCCACTTCCTCACAAAGTACAAAAAATGAAGCCAATCTTTTGGAGGCAGAGTCTGCACAGTAGTGATCATGGAGTGGAGCCACAAGGTCCCACAAAGACACAAGCTCGACCAATCAGTCAGTCTCAGCTGTCAATCATGACTTTCCACCCAATCTTTACAGCATTAAATATTAAAATCAAATTTATCAGAAACATGAACACTTGAACATAAATCAGGGTGATCAAAATGTCAACTTTGTACTTTGGCCCACATCTCATCCACTAACATGGAGGAGGTGGGGCTTATTACCTGCACTGCAGCCAGCCACTAGGGGGCGATCAAGACTTTTGAGAAATGTTTAACTGTTAATAATCTAAAACTAATGATAACTAACTGATGCTTTCTGTCAGTCACCAACATGCTCATCAGTTCACAGTTTTCAAGTCAACTCAATGTTGCTCACATTTGTGTATATCTTAAACTGTGCAAAACCAGCCTCCTTAATAGTCAAGAAAAAAAAGCAGGTACGATGACATCGCTGCAATAATGTCAAGTGACAATGTAACCAATTCTTATTATAATGATAATACTATCAATAGATCAGTTCCACTGCAGCAAGTCATGACGAAGGAGCCACTGCCTTTCACTTGACTGAATTAAAGATGATCTGAAAAGGGATTTTCTTTAATAAATCCTGAAAACCTGAAATATTGTGTATATAAATGTCCATATGTGTGTTCATAAATGGCTCACATGACGATGTTAAAGATTTACAGGCAAATCAACTTATATCTTATTTGTGTTAACAGCATTTTATTTTTAATAACATAAGACCAACAGGTTTTACCTTAAATTTGATTGTCTTCCTCATGCATCCTCCAGCAGTTCGTCCATTTATTGAGGATTCCATTGTGCAGTTATTAAACCCATGGGTCTGCAGTAACGGTAACATCCCCGTCATCTCAATGAAATGAAAATGTACAGCCAAAGCAGAATGTTGCCATAAAAGTTTGTCTTTGCCATCCATTTGTTCCTGGAAGAAAGAAATGTGAAGATATGTTGAGTTTGATGTAAAGAGCAGGAAAAGTAACAGTATTTTCTAGGTTTGCCAGGTTAAGAATTCAGTAATGTGAGAGCAAGAAGTGCTGTGACCAGGAGGTTGGTAAACTGAATCTCTCCAACAGCTTCAAACGTCTGAGTGTGGAGAGTGAACGAAAGATTTTCTCCCCTTCCTCAGCAAGTACAAACAAGAAGGCCTGGAGCAACTGGCCCGGTGGAGCTGCTCGAGAGACGGAGGAACAATGGAAGACATTTCACTGTTAAGCTCTGAGGTGGAACTGTATGAACCAGAGGTGGTTATTTATGAAATCAGCCGAGACTGTGCACAATCTGCTTTCTGTCATGAAACAGTTGAAGAAATAGCTGTAAATCCTTCACTGAGAGAATTGACATTTTATTGTCAATTCCTCTGTTTTCACCCATCATTTCGAATAATTCACCATTTTGTGTTTTTCTGAGTTATTACAACCATGGCCCCTGAAGGAGGATGAACTTACACATGTTGGATGACTTTAAAGCAACAATTAAACAAATATTCTTAAGTTTTGTAATATTTTCTTAATGTTCCCCAATTCAGTCCTTACGTTCCTCTTTTGTTCCACCTGTCAGTGTGGATTTAGATTCCCTTGTAGGGCCTTGGCTGAAATAGGCTTATCTCTGCTGAAGACTCTCTGATGGACAAAAGCCCATTAGCACTTGTTTTAAAATGAATGCTCCCATTTTGAGCCCACACAATAGACATTTCAAATGTTTTCGAATTGGCTGTCTTCAAAAGAATTCATCGAAAGTTAAGACGAACAAAAGCAACAACAAACAAGACATCTTTTAAACCCGTCAAAACAAGAAATGGAAAACATACACATTTATAGAGGGTTTTAATAAAAGTGTGATGGGAATATAAAAGCTAATGAATGTTTATTTTAAGTTCTAAAAATGAGTCATATCAAACAAGCTTTGGAGAATGTATTCTGGAGTCCTGCTGATGTCCTTTGTCCTGGCTGAATATATCATGACTAACAAGGCTTGGACTGGATTAGGCACAGAGGATTGAGCAATTTGCAGATTTGAGTTTATTTTGCTGGGTATTCCAGCTCCTGCAGCGACCACACTCCCGCTGGACGGGAAAAAATCTTATTAAGGCCCATATTTCCTACGGTGACATAATACCAAAGACATACATCTGAAAAAACGTATCAAATGGTGAAAGTACATTGTCAGACAGCTGCCGGCTTGAAGAAATTCAAATAGATGTAATCGTTCAGTCTATCGGGGGTCTTCAGTAGTCTGGTCATGGGATGAACATTCGCTGGTCAAATCAAATGATGTGCTTTGGTTTTGATGAGAGGGACAACAAAACCAGCGTGGCACTGACACGAGAGACGATCAGACACATAATAGAACGATAAACAACACAATGGGAAGTTACTGGTAACCGTGGTTTTCATCCTCAGAGATTGAAAAGCAGACGTACCTGCTGGTTAACCTCACTTGGGTGCATCTTTGTTTTGTTGTGCAGAATCGCAGACTACTCCCAGCGTTTTTCTATGGATCGTGCATAGTCCTTCGCAGTCTGCAGTCAAGACTGCCGCCATCTTTAATCACAGCTTAGTCCATCTGTCGATGGTTCTTCCCTTTCTGCCCTCTCTTTCTCTGTTCCAGTCTCTCTGTTCCAGCCCTCTCTGTTTGTTGTGGGGGGTTCTTATTTTCCATCCAACATCAAACCACCATATCGACAGGCTCATGGGCCGCCCAGCAGGGGGGCAGCTTGAACATGCTGCATTGGCTGTTGTCCTTTTGCACGCCGGAGATTAACTGGCCACATTTATTTCTCACAAAGCGATATGGGTAGCCCGCAAAAAAAAAAATTATAATAATAATTATAATGATAATTTCAGCTTGCAGGGCTTTGATTTCAACAAGCCTGGCCTCAAAGCTCCTCTGTGATCGTCCCTGAACGCAACTTTTCCTCAGATGTTCTGACTGATGGATTTGGAGCTCTCTTTGATTGAGGCCACATCTGTATGAATACTGTCTTTTTTGTTCATTTATTTACAATTACTATATAACTGTCAATAACTATTTTTGTGTTTTATTGTAATTGCCAGCTACACTATCATATGTAGCATAAATAAAACCACCTTGGACCTCCGGAATTCTTTATATTCTACTAAACAAAACTATAGTTGACCTAAGCAGCATCGGAGTACATGTATAAGTATAAACATACTCCGTCTTCTTTGATCCGACTGATGCATTTCATTTAAAGTGACACTTCCTTTTTGTTGCTCCTGGTCTCTGTTAGCATTCAAAGCCCTCAATGTGAAGGCGTATCTTGTTTACTGTCACAGTTTTTGTTCCGCCCAACTCTCTCAACGAACAATAAGACGGGTTACGTTTCAAGATGGTAGATGCTCTCACCTTCCTCTCCTGCTGTGTGTCTCGTCGGATCTTGTTTCTGTGGTCCGCCATGACTGGGCGCAGTCCCCCGCCTGCCACTGTGTGAGACTTTTTCATACTCATGCACCAGTTTCAGATTCTTAGGAGTGTGTTGCTGAAAGATGAGCATCTTTACTTTATATTGCAGCTCCAGCCGTGCGACCCTATTGGAGGAAACGGGGACCAGATGATTGTGTGCACAAGCGTATCGTAGCTATGGTAACATACCCAACAGGCATGAGTGATGTGCACCTAATTGCTTCATACACATTACATTAAGAAACAGGGAAAGATTTACATTGGGCTAAATCCAACAAAGAATTTGTAGATATTCAGTCCAAAAGTTGTTTAAATAAACTAAATCACTAAATGATGTTTTAGTGAAACTTCTATTGTATGACGATGTGAAAACAGCCCAGTGAAAGAGAGAGAAGGATGAAAAGACATTATGGAGAGAGGGGGAGAGATGATATTGCTTTTGTTCTGTAGCTTCGTCAGCTGCTCACCTTTCAGATGGATTTCACACTTGCACGTCTCGTCGTGGTCAGGGTCAGATCCAGCACAGCCTTCTCACAATGACACAATTCTCCCCTCACACTCCACCAGCACAGAGCGGCGCAGTTGGCTGCCAGTTGAATTTGCCTTTACAGAGATGCATTCAAGCACAGTTTATTTACAGGGTTTAACTTGTCGGTCGTCTGCATCAAACATGCATTATGGAGTGAATGTAAAAAACTATTTACTGATGAGCTTGAAAAAGTTGCTATAGACTAGCAGGAGTGACATCATTGGATAAACAGTCAGATGTCAAAGAGATTATTATTTTGCTCTGCTTTTCCAACAAGAGACCGAAAATGTTGAGAAATCCTGGATCTGCCCTCTGATCTGGATTCACACCAAAAATTGAATGGGATCATCCTTAAAGACGGTTTCATTTAATCTTTCTTCCAAACAAACACACACACAACCAACCAAGAAACTGAGAGGGGTGAAAACATTATCTACTTGGTAAGTAACCAGACAAGTAAAATCAACCATTTACCAGATTAGTACAGTCCATCATTTTGCTGGACAGATTTAGTCATATCACTCTTGTTTACATAATAGAAAAAATTTTGAAAAAAATTATACATTTACAGTATATTCTCACAGGCATGAGGATTCCTGCACAAGCACACCAAAATAAGATATATTTTTAAAAACAGTACAACAATAAATAATTAAATAGGTCGCTACAGTAAAACCTCTTATTCTCTCGGGGAGTGAGGAGCTTGGTGTTCCAGACATGAACAAAAAATACCCCAGATCCATGTGATCTCAGACTGAAACATACTGTATCTGTGAGGTTTATGGTTTAATAACGAAGCTGCTGAAGAATAAAAATGGAAAACTATAAGTAACTCCAGTTATCTAAAGTCTGATGGGTTAACTTAAAGATTCTTATCCTGTTTTATTGTTGTAGATACTTTGCTTTTAAGACATTAGAAGAGCTGCATTCTGCTCGATAGAGTTTAGCTGCATGGATATTCTCATTAAAATAAGAGAGGAAAACATATATACATTGTAATATGCTTTTATTAAAGGCTGATGTGATGATGAACATGATGATGATTAAGCTGCATCTCTAATGTTTTACCTAAAGTCTGATTGTCTTCCTCCAGCAGTTAGTCCATTTATTGAGGATTCCATTGTGCAAGTATTAAACTCATCCATCTACAGTGAAGCACAATGTTGCCAACACACTTCTATGCCATCAATTTGTTCCTGAATAGAAGAAATAGATGTTATGTTCGGTTTACCGCAGACCCCGCTATTAAAACATTTCCAATATATATATATATATTCAAAATAATAATTATCAATTTGCAATGATTCCTAAGATGTCGTTTTCAAATTCTCATGACAAAGAAATGCTATTGGGGCTTGATCATTTACAGTTTAACCATAAACTTCAGGCATAATTACAAAATACATAAATACAATATAATATAAGAAAATAATGATTTTCTACATAAAATGTCAACATAAACGCAGATACCAATATTGCTGCTAAAACTATAAATCAATCGGAATCTAATTCCTTCTGCTCCCTCAACTTTGAGATGTAGCATTTATCTTTTTTTTTCATTCATCTTTTTCATTAATGTTCATGTATTAGCATCAGCAATCAGCATTATACCTCACTTATCATTTTAAATTGTGGCTTGTTTTATTTTACTTAAGTGATATTTCCGCATTTCCAGGAGGTCTAAATTAAATCTTCCTATGTGCTTTATAAGAGTCTCTGCTTCTTTATCCATGCGCTGAAAATGTGCACTAAGCAGGTCAAGGTGAATATCCCACATCTGTGATTTCCACTGCTAACTCATTCCCAATGGAAATGAGTCTTATTCATTTTTCAAACAGCCTCTGGGTTATCTGATCCACACACAAAAAAAAGAAAAGAATAAGAAAGAAAGACAGAAAAAATAAAGCCCCTCTGGCAGTCATTCATCTTTGATGTTTGGAAAAGAAAGACAGTGAAAAGCTGCAGTCTGGCTTCATGCATATTGTATTGCTGAGAAAAGAATCACAGCCAGCCCACTGGTTCTCATAGTTATTAGCTATGCAAGTTCAATCTCAGTCTGTTCTGCTCTGATATGGAACAAAATATTTCCCGACTGTGCAGTTTGCCATCAAACTTTGTTTGGATATTCATGGTCCCCAGAAGACTCCCCATGTTTTGGTGACTAGACCACACCTGAAATTGACTGCGTTGCTATGGACACCAATATTCCGATATAAACCCAAATAAGAAAATAGTCTGAATAAAACGCTGCCATGTAAACTGCCTTTTCTATTTACCTTAACTCGAATAGGCTCATACTCGGAATAAGCAATAATCCAACTAAGACATGTTTGGATAAATTAATTAGATATGTTTCAACGTATTATCATGTCCTATTGCAGTCTTCACTGCACTTCATGACATCCACATACAGCAGATACCAACTGCTTGATGACACATGCCCACACAAGATTGACACAAGATTGAAAAATGTAAAGGAGTTTCTTAGCTTCGTATGTTAAACTATTTCAGGTGGAGGTTTTAAAACTGGTGAATAGCATCAGATGTAATGGTAGAGTGGAAGTAATAGCATGAGTCGTAATCAGGCTACGCTCTGTACCATGTAAACTGGAATATTAATGGAATATTCTATTAGCAACTCATGTAAACACCATAATTGTTATAAAATCTTATTCAGAATAAGGTCAATACTCAGAATAATGGTGTCCATGTAAATATAGATATTGTTAGGCCATGACATCCTTGATCGCCACCTGGTGGCTGACTGCAGTATGGGTAAAAAAGGCTACATCTTCCATGCTAGTGGGTGGGACATGGAACAAACTAAAAAGTCAAAATAGCTGAGGCTGACTTGGTATGCATTACATTATATTACATTTCATTTATCCAAAGTGACTTACAATAAGTGCATCAATCATGCAGGATATGTTGGCTTCATTTCTGCAGAGTGGGAGGAAGTGGAGATGCATCGTCCATCTTTATACAGTCTTCTCAAGTATGTAGTCACCTACGCCCAGATGTCTTCCACACCCATGAGGGACATATTAATGTGAGTTAATGTCCCCACCATGTGTCCCCTATCTAAACACTATGGTCTGAAAGTGAAGTTTCTATCAGATTATGAGCCTCTTTAAAGGGACACGTGGATTCTCCTTCCAGCCTTTGAGCAGCCATCACGTCACTGAGGGCAGGCTACAGAACACAAACACATCAGTGTAATGCAGCAACACACACTGCATCCTCCGGAAGTTGAACCAACGCGTCTCTGAAACGATCTCATCAAACTTTAAACATTTAAAGCTCCATGACCCTGTAGAACACTGAAGAGCTGACTGTGTGCAATGATCACAGGCTGTATAGAGAGGGGATGATCCACAGTGAGGCAGGTCCTCACCTTCTCTGACATTCTTTTTGTCTGTTCCGGACAAGTTGCTCTCACGCGGTAGATAACAGCGTCCCCTTGTGTCCATAGTACAACAACACATGTGTTCAGGTGGTTAAACTCGGCAGCTTCCGGGGCTCGTGTTCGCTCTGGAGGAGGAAGTTGATCTTTGACAGAAGGTGTGAAACAATACCGAGCCAAAACCGCCGCTGTTATATATCCGCAGAGCTTGAATGTAGCTGTACCTTTATATATAAATATAAAATGTGGCACAGCGCAGGCGCGGTGGCCAAGTGGTAAGGCGTCGGTCTCGTAAACCGAAGATCGCGGGTTCGAACCCCGTCCGTGCCTTTTGTGAGCCTTTCTAATGGAGAAGATGCATCCTACTGTCTGTGATCAGGTCCACTACAATAACACTGCTTCACCATGTAGTACAATATAAGATACTATTACAAACAAGGCATAATACACACTAACAGAATATCTTACATAAAAACTTTGCATGGTCATGTTTGGATAGTCTCTTTCTGATCAATGTGAAATTAACACAGAATAGCAACAACTCATGTTTCACAGAGAGGCCTGCATATTGAATTAGTGGAAAAGTAGAGCAGTAAGGTAAAATTTATTTGTATTTAATTTTAAGTGGGTTCATTGTTAAGGGGTAAAAGGTTCATATGAATCAGTATAATATTTATTTTATAACAATCTCTATAAATATACTGTGGGATATATAGGTCACTAGTATCAGTGATTCTCAAATTCAAGACAAAACTAAGTAGAACACAGAAATATTCAAGGTTCCTAAAAATAAGGTGTGAATGGGTGAAATGCCAGGGATAAATTTGAAAGAAAAAAAAAGAAGAATCCAAACACAATCAATATACAGTGTCACTGCATTTCCTGACACACCACTAATCACTTCCTTCTAGGCAGGAAAAGGAGGACTTGTCATAATCACATTCACTGTCCGGTAAATACATGCAGTCATGTCTGTGTGTATGTATGTGTCCATGTCATTGTACATGTGTCTTCTTAAAGGACATTAGACATGGTTCTGTAATATTAATATGAGCAGTCCTTAATAAGAATGAAATAGATGTTGGCCTCTTTTAAATCAAGTGGAAAAAGGCCCAGACTTACTACAGCAGAAAGACGTTAATGTAAGAAGAATGAAACAAAAGGAAATATAGTCCAGAAACAGCAACTTGACATAAATCACAGAAGGACAGTGATCAGCTAAATGTTTCAGATTTACAGTCATTGACGGTTGCTTTTCTTCTAAATCGGCTTTGAAAATATTTCAGGAAACACAATTGTTACTGTGCAATGTTTTTCACATCACACCATAATTATGCGAACTCAGCTGACAGTGATCAAGCAGACTGGTACAGTTTCCTTGGCAACACTCTATGTTGCAGCATCAATGATTCATGATCTGGTTCATGCGGCAGTGTATCATTATATTTCGTTTCTAAAACGATGCATGGTGAAAGGAAACAAACAACTGGATGCTGCTGCAGTGGTTTGCAAAAAAAAAGATAAAAAATCTTCATCAGCAACATCCACAGCTACAATCAAATCTATATGTATGCTGCTGGAAACGATCATTTCATATTGTGAGGGAGGTGCAGAGCAGGTTCTTTGTGTGGAATCTGCTCCCACTTAGACCAGTATATTTCACATCAGCAATAAAGATAGGCTCTTGTTTGTAGCATGTAACCAAGGCCATTATGACTGACATCAGCCACTGTAGTGCCAGCATCTTATTTCCATTGTAACCTGGGTGATTTTTTAAATTTTTATTGACCCCGTAATCCAAGAAAATGTTAAAATATAATTATAATATAGGTGCTTATTGTTTATTAGTTTATGGGGATTTGTGCTATTGAGCTTTAAATAAATGTCACGATAGACACGAAGAGAAAAGAAGTAAAATGTCTTCAATTCTGGAGCCATGCAAAATGAAAGATTGCACTTTAAAGGTATACAACACCAACTTAAGTATAATCTCACTTTAGTGGAAACCAGTGCGTCATATAACGTTTCCTCCAACAGGAATAGGAAAGTAATTATCAGTCGCCTTCTAAATAGTTTCGACTTTTGACACCTGCTGTCTAAATTCCAGATACAGCAACAGTGTCATTCTTTGAGTTTTAAAGATTTTACTTTTACCACACTTTTCACACCGGTGAGGCCATGTGGTACAGGCTTGGAGAATAAGATTATAGAATCAGAGTTGTCTGTCTGATTATGAACCGAGGTGCTGTGGGAAAACAACGTATTCCCGGAAAATGGAAGCTAACCAACCAGGAAGGGAAAAGTTAAGATGCTTCATGTTTGTTGTCATATTCCCCTTATTTTGATGGATTGATGGAATTAATTTGAACAATAAAAACAAATACAACACACACTGCAGTGCAGTCATTACTTGTCTCCGGTCCCTCAAGGCATAAAGTACTGTTATAATGCAGCCCCCTGGTGGAAACCTCAGGTAATGATAAATATTGCCCACATCATGCTGAAGATAACAGCTTTGACTTTGAGAACTTTGTGTATGAGCTGCTGAGTTTGTGAGCAGATTTTGCACAAACTACAGTGTTGCTCTTCCCTTCTTTGTCAGCTAAAGAAAGACAAAGTCATATCATTAATAAAAGATGATAAAACATTTATCCCATGTTTAGTCCTGAAGAGAGTGTGAGAGTGAGAAGAGTGTCCAAAGAGTAAACATAAAGAGGACAGAGTCCAATTGGAGGAGGAAGAAAACAGGGTCTGTAACATGTAGTGTATAGGCAGCAGGTCCAGGCCCATCATGGGCTGCACACACTGATTTCCTTCTGTGTGGGCAGCAGCATTCGGAACTCTAAGGAGAATAACAAGGGATTACAAGCCATTCAAACCATGTGTTCCACTCTAAATGTGTTGCTTGTTATTTAAAAATGACAAAAATACATGGACTGTACCTATGTATGAGCATGTTTAAAAAGATCTTTATGCTTCTTCCAATTTAAACCAAAACATCATTGTTGGCCATCTGCCTCTTCACTGAGGAGCCAAATGGTTGATTAAAGAACGCAATTAGTGTGGAACAGGTTTCATCAGCTCAAACAGCAGGGATTAAAGAATGCGCTCATTCACCGTGACAACCACGCTGTTGTGCATATGTAGGAAAGACAACCAGCCCTCCTTCAAAACACAGGACGTCTTCAAGAGAGCCGCACCGAGGTCGGCCGAGTCATTTAAACTGGGTTTTATGTGTCAGCTGCAGCCGGTGTCGAAGTACCACTGGGGGTTTCACATGGCAACATGTCAGGATGAAAATTATATAATCACCTTGGTCATCGCTAAGAAACTGGAAAACAAATTACAGAGTGTTCATCACCATTAAAAAACAGGGGACATGGAAAATGCTGGTGTTCATAACACACTTCATTGCTGAGAATAAAAGCAGGAAGCCAAATTTAAGCTATTATTAATATGAAATAATATTTATAAATAGCTATGTGTATTAATAGCATTAGACAACATATTACACTGGAGTTTGCTGTGTCTTTTATCTTTGTTTGCTTTGCATCTCACTTTGTGCTTTTTTTGAGACTCTTTGTATTCATTTCACATGTCTTTGTTGTCGGGTGTTTTATTGTTGTATGCCTGGTTTTGGCTTCCCTGATTGACCTGTGTCACACCTACTTGTCCCTGGCCATAGCTCTTCCGGCTTAAAGTGAACTTTCACAATCTTTAAGTCAACAGTGGCAGACAGAGGGTGCAGTCTGCTGAAGATACTTAAGATAATATCAAAGACTAACAAAGACATGCACTGTATATAAAGACAACTGGGGACAAGTGAGATCATCAATAAAGTCCAGAGCTGGAATCCTTGACAAACCACTTCAAGGCAGCAAGAACTGCAGAGAGAGGTGAGCGGAAAATCTAATTTGCAGGGGTTAGAGGAAAATATATAACCTGAATTGATTTCTCTGTCTGCCTCGTGGTGGATAGAACGTATGACTTCCATAACTTCCGAGCTCATACCAGGCGAAGGTTGGACACAATCGAGCAAGTGTTTGTGGGCCATGACCCAGATACTTATTTCCAGTCCTGGGCCTTTGGACACTGCACCACAACATTGACTCCCGTTTCAATCGGCGTTCATGAGCTGTGTACCCTCTCAACAAAGAAACTGTGTCTTCCTGTGCGAGCCCCATAGACGGGGCTTTGGAGTGCAAAAGCTCAGTGGAGCAGTGACATCTGGGAGGGTTTTGTTTACTGTGATTACGGACATGATGGCGGTAGTGTTTACTGGGTGTCAGAGGGGAAATTAAGGTTTTGACTCCAGGGAGGGACTTGATCCGAGAGCAGTTCCCAAGCCAAACCCAAAAATCAACTGTGCGTGACCGTAATAGAGTGACTGACCGAGTGTCAAACACTAAACGCCACATTAAGGAACAGGCATCTCATTTAACAGAACTTAAATATATAAATAAAAGCTGTGAAATTGATGTTGGCAATGATTCTTTTGAAGCAAAAAATTGTTTGAGGGAGCACCCATGGTTGCTTGGATCTGGTGCTGGTGGGCTTCTAGTTTAGTGATTATGAATATGGCGCCATCTACAGGTAATATCTGGATCCTACAGATGCTATCATAAACCAGGTGAGGCCCCACTGGTTTGATGACACCATTTTTCTGTGGAGGCTTCTCACTAAGTAAAGGTCACATATATGACGTGTTGCTTGCTTAAGTGCAGGATTGAAAGCTGAGCTCATGCACTTGAGAGTTTTCCTTATGATCTCACACCCTGGTGAAAGTACACAAAGTTACCTAATAGCTTTCACTGACTATAACTTTTCCTGCAGGCTCCATTGGAAAGTTTCTTTGAGCACAATGATCCAAAACCGTTGTGTAATGCTTGGAAAACATTAGTGGAACAGAATACCTTTGAAAAACATTTTTTCTTTAGTTTTTAAATAGGGTCTGAATCAGTTGGAGAAAAAAGTGATCAGAAAGTGGTTTTCTAAGTTACTAAAATAAAACTACTAATGCAATATTTCATTTATGAATTAAAGAGTAAATAAAAAGTAGAAAAATCTCCAAATACTCTTTTTAATGAATTAGGAGTAGTCAAAAACAAGGCCAGAGCACAGGGAGGCAGCTTCAGAGTTATGAGGCTGGCTCTGTCCTGCATATAGTATTTCATTAATATAAGAGTAGACTGTTGTGGAGCAGCTACCTGAGCTTTCCCCTGCTGATCAACATCTGACCCTCAGCTTAGCTCTGACTGAGTCTCGGCACAGGAATGCTCAAGTCTTCTTTTTTCCATCTGCATGAATCTGCTGCAGCTCCAAATTCTTGTGACTGTTCCAGAGAGTCATGGGTTTGTCAGAAAAAAGGAGTTTTGCCTCTTGAAAAGGCAATATATTGTTCTATCCCTAAAAATACAACCCAGATAATGAGTTTAAAAATATAAAAATTAGAACCATTGACTGTTTTCACTGTCATCACCGTAACATTTTGTATTTACAAAAGGCAATGCAGTACGAGCAGATGTGTTTATTGTGTCAATAAATACTACACATTGGTTGTTTGTATCCGCACATAAAATCCGGCCACACAGCATATTTTCGGATGAAAGGTGCTTTTCTCAAACATTTGGCAGCGTCTCTGTCACATTTGCACAGCAGCTTTTCACAGTTGTCCTCCAAATCATCTGTAATGGAGAAAGTACAATAAAAGGGTTCGGGTTAGTCAGTGACAAGCTGGAAACAGGATTTTCATGTAAACGTGCAATTTTAGTGGTTTCCACGTGGATATAGAAAAAAAAGTATTGTGATCACTTGTTCTAATGTTTGTAAGATCTTAACTTCTACAACTTCAGTAATTACTGCTTTGAAATTGTTAAATCAGAGAAATTTGGTGCCTGAGCAGGAAACTACAAGGGAGATTTTATAACTGGTGTTTTAATGAGTAAACCTCATCAAGGTTGTTGCTATTTATAATTACTAGCGCAGCATCTGCTCTGAACCTGCCTGTTTGGAGTGGGCTGTTCTCCGGTCCTGTGGTAGTGCTCCGGAGCTACTTCAGATTTATTCCTTGTCATTAGTGAGTCCCACTGCAACATTTTTGTTGTTTGTGTGCTGGACGTTGTGTGCAGAACTTTTTATAGACAGTTTATGGTGAAAAGTGAAGTTAGAAAACTTCTTGTTCATCCTACCTGGTTTATCTGCATAAACATTTTATGGTCAATGTTTTTCATTTAATGAAACTGAATTCATTACAGCATTGCAGAGGGCTGATCGCCTGTTTTGTATCACTGAATGTATCATTTGTCCATATCACACCAAAACCAGCACTGCACTTCCAGGGGCCACTAAGAATACACATGAGAAGTGTGAGACCAATAAAATGAACAGTTTGCGTGATATGTATTCTACATACAGACATACAGACATTTAGGGAATCAGTAGGTAGATATGCTAGTAAGTATTTTGTTTTCCATAACACAAAAATGTTGGATAAGAATTAAATATGCAGTACCGCACTCAGCTGTCCTGTCCTCACATGTCCACTGATACTGGTCTGTTTTGGTATGGCATCCCAGCTGCTCTGCATCTCCATAACAGCAATCGTGCTTGTGGCAACACCTAAACGTAATACAGAAAAACATTAGCAACAGCATGATTGTTTTATTTTGAAGGCTGAAGCAGTCAAAACTCTGTCTAGACTTCACAGGGTCAAGAAAGCAGTAGGTGGGTGAAGTCACTATGCTGTGGTTTAAACTGCACCACTGCTATTTTAAAGGCAGGGCAAGAATCACCACATGGGTTTTCTCAACAGATAGTTAGCAGCTTACTGGTTTTGTGGGGGTTCAATGCCTTGCGGTGAAGAAGGAGGCGGCAATTAGGATTTGGGTGTGGAATTTTTGGACCTATTTTGAATCGACCACTGGGCCATGTGAGCCGGGTGAATTTGGACATTTCCTCCCTCCATCCCATGGCACAGCGTTTGTGGTTCAGTCGATTCATTAGCGGAAACTGTGTGTACGCACCAGGACCTAGCATGACTAAAAAGAGTCGAAGGCCTTCAGGAGGAGGAAAATAATGTGTACATACCAACCCTGGAGTGGAGGGCTAAACACCACCAAAGCTTCCTGGATTATATAGTATGCTCCACATAATGTATAGGTGGGCCATATATAGAGTGTCAACATGTTTACATTTTGGTGCACACGCTATCATCTGGTGTTCTGACACATGAGATGTATTTTCTTTCGGGGCCGGGTTCGAGAGAAGTGCGATTTAAAGCTGCCGCCTCACCAGTCCGCCCTGTCTCTGGGCCAGCCCTGACCACCCAGTCCACAGTAGCATCCGTACATCATGTAAGCCAGGGCAGTTCTCCCTGTGCTACATTTGATGGCACCCGCCAGCTCGAGTAGCCCTCTCTTTGCCCGTTGGGACCTGCGTGCTGCCACAGAGGCCACAGCCACTGCAAAGAGCAATAAACAACAGAAGAGGGAGAACAAACTGAGCTAGCTCCTTGGAAAATGAGTCTCACTTCATGTGGCACTTTGTTTTTTTGTCGCAGAATTTGCTAAATGTGATACAAACAGGAACACTGCAGATTCACAACATCTTACTTAAGCATTAAAGTCTCACAAAAGTGTGTTTTTGCAGGTGTATTGACTTAAGATATCATTGTTTTCCAGCTCCATATTAAATCTAATCAATCAAGGTGTTTCCACATATGAACCCTTTAACAATAACTGAGACTCAGATAAGACTTAACACTTTCCTTCATCTTACGCCTCAGGAGCACCAGGAAAAACTACACTCTGCTGCCTGAAAAGCTCAACCAGCTTCATAGTAGAAATGAAGGAAAAATAAATATTGTATAAAACAACATCGCTTTTATGTATTTTCACTTGCTGCCTTAGAATAACACTCTCAGTCACTTGTAGTTTCCCCTCAAGGCTTTCAACTTCACCGACTCCCTTCTTTGGTCTTAGAATATGTTTAAGCCCTCTGCTTTTCATCACCAGTAAAATCTTCACTTCAAAGTAAACGAGAAACTCACCAGACAACAGGAGAAGCAGCCGGTAAAACGCAGACATCTCATGCAACAGGCAGCTCGACTCCACACTGTTCACTTCCAGTCTGTCAGTCCGAGTGGGGACATAGAGTGGAGAGCTTTTTTTAGATGCTGTTTGAATAATCTCCTGAGCATCACTATTGGCCAGAGGATAATCCAGTGTTTGTAAAACAGTACGCCCCCTACAGGAAAAAGCCTACTGTTATTTATTTTTTACAGTAGTGCAAAAGAATAATTGTCACTTTCCAATAAAATCATTTCTAATTTATTTTGTTTCTTTAACCAACTGTATTATTTCCTGCCTAAATGTTCTTTTGTCTTTTTTGTGGCCTATGAAAATAACAAACAGAAATTCTGGGATGTTACACAGGGTTTTAAACAAAGTTTCTCCCAATAAAGTTTCTGATTCTCTGACTGAACAGCATGTAACACAAGAAAAAAGAAAAATCTAAACTTAACAGATCGTAGTCACTCCGCATGGTAATTTTAGATCTGGAGTTTACCAAATATCTTATTACCTTCACCAAGAAGTTTGTGTTTTTCGTCTGTTAGTTCGCAGGATTACCACAAAAACAACTTGACAGATCACCACAAAACTTAGTGGAAGGATACGTATGGGACCGCTGGGACTCCGCTGGGTGGAGTTATATGGTCTCTGAGTGCAGTAGTCATACAGAATATACAGGGTACAATAAATTTGAATTAGCTTTAACTAAAATAAGGTTTTCTTAGAGTATAAAAAAAGCCAAACAGACCAATCAAATCAACGCCAGAGATAATTGTTGCTCTCGTTATTGCCACTTACTTTAAGCAACACAATACACAGTGTAGTTTCACTTCCTCTTAACAGATTCAACCAGACATGATAATAACAATAATCACACTCATAATGACACAGTTTTTCCTCCATAATGATGAAGAGATCGACCTGTGCCTCTCTCCCATCTCTTCCTGCTGTAAATAAACATGTCAGTGGGGTAAACAGAACAGAGCCTGTCCCCATTAAACAACCACTCAGGACATACTGTAGCTATCATTATTGTCAGCATGATTTACCGAGCAGCACTCCAAGTGTCTAAGTTTAACAGCCGAGGTTGTTTCTTTGACAAATTGCAGAGCTGAATCTGGAAACGGCATGAATCCTGTCATATCTCTGCCTTCCATCTTTTTATTATGGTTTCCTCAAGTATATTTTCTGCTCTGACACACTGGACTCCATTGTCATCCATAATGTGCTAATGTCAGGCCAGCTAAATCAAAAAAGACACACGGTTTGGGCTTTGATAACAGGGGAAACATTCACAGTGTCTTTTTTTGTGTGTTTGATGCAGTTCCTCAGTGATGCTTCTGCACACTGTGAGATAAGCGCCTCCTCCTGGCAGTTATTATAGCTGTCAGCAGGACTGTACTGCATCCATATATATATATATATATATATATATATGCAGTTCAGCCAATCCACTGCAACAAAACATCCAGTCAAAGATAAGATCATATCAAGCTGAACCCACCATCACTGAATATATATGTAACACCTGATAAAGCAACAAATCTGCAAAGAACTGAGCAGGAAGCAGGAAATAGTTGAGGAGGAAGCAGGAAGTGGTGAAGAAAATGATCTAAAAAGCCACTATCAGATTAAATGAGCAAAAGAAAACATGACAGATTCAGAAGACTGCATAGACTGATTATAGAGATAGGTGTTGTGTCTTCACTTAGTCCCACTATCCAGAAATGAAGCAAAAAAATTCCTGGACATCTTCCACATTTGGAACCAGTCAGCACAATAGCGATCGGGGGAAGGAACCGCGGTAGTGCACAAGCTCGACCAATCTCGATTCAGTGTGGGCTGTCAAACCTAACTCCTTCAAGCATCATATAACATATAATAATAACATCAGTGTGACTAGAACTAACTAAAATGACAGAAACCATCTTTGAGGGGGGGGAAAAGGCCTGTGCTTTGACCTTTTAGTTTGGTCCATGTCCCATCTATTAACATGGAGACTTCAGGTGATTTAGACGTCATGTCGGCCACATTTATGTTCAGACTATGGTATCAGCCAGTATTACATCCTTAATTTCGATTAAAGAACAAACTCAATGTCTGTAAATGTCAATTAAAAAAAATTAAAAAACTAAAGTAAACAAAACACCCAGCCAACATTGAGATCAGCTGAACCCACCCTGATTAAAACAGTAATGTCAGTCTGAAGTTGGCTTTAGCTACAACTGTGCAATGAACCGAGCAGAGAGAAAAAGCCCAAGTAATGAGGTTATTTTTTCCAGAAGGTTCAGGATGATGTGATTAAGATTGTACGAAGACAAATGATCAAAAAAAGACATTTTCTGACTGTGTCCACATCAAACTGTAAAAATCTCTGAAGTAGAAAAAAACATCTAGGCAATGTTGAGATCATGTCAATATGAAGCCTTTATACACCACAAATGTGCAATAAACCAAGCAGTAAGCAAAATCTCAGGCATTTGATTCATTTTACTAGTTTCCTTTAACATAGCCACTCAGAAGTTTGAGGAAGATCTGTTTGTACCAAGACAAATTATTTAAAAAGACACTTTCAGATAAATTGAGAACAACAAAAAGTGAGGGATTCAGAGAATTGTGTCCGTATCAAACATTGTTACGTCCAAAAGATCCAAATGAATGTGGCCAGGGTAGAAAAAAAAATCTCTGAGGTACACAAAACAAATTAAAAACCTATGCTGCAGTTGCCGACCGACTCCTCTTTGTAAACTGCTGTTTTCACTTTTGCATAATGGAACTGACATTTCACACATGACTGACAAAATGCAGACAAAGAAAAGCACTTTAATTGGAACAGTTTTTTCTTTTTTTTAAATGTCTACCGGATGTTGGTGGATTTCACATGAATGAGAATCAGACAGCGGCTCCAAATAAATCTGAAAAGAGAAAAAGAAGCAGTCAGCAAACGATTAAAAGGAAGATGTCAAGTCGTTGGAAGTCTGCCTCCTCATGCAGATCTACAGATATACTTCTGCTGCTCTAACATTTTATACTTGTTTTGTAAACCCTCATTAAGTCGTGCACCTAATTAAAACACAGAATGAAACAGAATCAAAAAACATATGTAAAAATTGTCTTTGCTTTTATATTTCATGCATATAAAAATGTCAAAAAGAATTAGCTCATAGAGTATAGTATATGAGAGTCCGAGTATATGATTTTATGGCCTCCTAAGGTGTGTGAGGTTCAGTGGTAAGCCACAGAACCTCAGTTCAAACCAGTTTGGTTAGATTTTTCAAGATCTTTTCCAAGTCCAGGTTAAAAAACAGGAGAGTATCAAAAGTATGATGAATTCAAAGAGGAAATAAACTTGAAATTCACTGCCAAGATTTGAAGGAAGGGGAGTTGAGTTGCTTCAGGCTTGGAATGTTAATGTGAAATAGCTGTGTAGATTTGGAAGAATGGAAACAATGACATCAGATGAAGTCAACTGGTTAAAGTTGTCTTGCATCTGATTGATGAATCAGCAAACAAATAAATAATGGGTAAGTATCTTTTCTAAATTATGGTAAGATAATAATGAATAGTTATTAAAG
Organism: Paralichthys olivaceus; assembly: GCF_024713975.1. Lineage (NCBI taxonomy): Eukaryota > Metazoa > Chordata > Actinopteri > Pleuronectiformes > Paralichthyidae > Paralichthys > Paralichthys olivaceus. The sequence goes on from NC_091097.1 coordinate 9,709,322, forward strand.
GGGAGGAAAGTAACTATTCAGATATTTTCTAGAAAATAAAACTTAAAACAAAGACTTGGCTTTTGGACAATTTTTTTCAATGTGGCAATGTGCCTTTAGAAAGCCGTTTCTTGTAACCCAACTAGTTTAGTTTGCAATTAAGTGACACACAAAGGGAAATAAATTTGATCTACACATGCAAACAGATGGTAATAAGCTGCGACAAAGGGCGGATCCTCATGCTGAGGGCAAATGAAATGCAACTGCAGCGATGTAACAAATACAATTGGAAATCTGTGCATCCAGAAGTCATGTCTTTTTTATATTAATGGGAATTTAATGTGTGTTTAATCATCCTTTCTCTACCTTTATCTGTGTATTTCCAAATGTAAAACTCTATATTTATAATTTATCCTGAAGTTGCATTGTCATGTGTATGCGAGATGCTGTCGTGTCCCACAGCTGCCTGCGGGGGGCAGCAGCGCTGTGTACTCGTTGTAGGCTCCGTCGCCCGTCGTAGTAGAAGAAGATGCAAAGGGCGGCCTTCCTCGGTACAGCCATCTAGCTAAGTTATTTTAGCTAAAAGGAAATAAAAACATTTCTCCTACTTTTAGATAACCGACGTAAGGTTTGTTTGGAATAAAGATCCATTCATGTGAGTACGCATAGCGGCCGCCGGTGGCTCGTTTCTCTGATATTCGCCGGGTCTCAGTCGGGAAGCTAAACATGTACAGATCGCTATTGTTTGCGTTGGGGAACTAGTTTAACTTGGACATGTCTGCGCTTTGTTACGTTCCCACTTCTCCCGTGGACGGAGTCCGGTAGCGTCATGGTTCCGGTTGAGTCTGTGTGTTTTACAGCGTAGTTTGAAACTGTTGCGCTTTATTTGAGGGTCGGCAGTAGTTAAAGTGTGTGTGGGCTACAAACAGCGAAGCTTTGCTAGCAACTGATGCCTGCTAAAGAGAAGTGTCCCCAGCCGTTGGTAACACACGTGCGCTAAGCATATACACCCATTATCGGACAGTTCTTTATTTCCTGGTTAAACTCACCTTTACTATATTTATTTCAACTGTCAGTCCTATGTAAGTATTTGTGGTTGTTTGGCTTCCGGGAACAGTAAAGTTCCTCAGAATTAAAGTTTGTTTTTGGCTTTTGCCATGCGAATCAGGACATGCGCACCCGCCCATTAGCTAACATGAAGTTACCACAACCTCTCTGCCCCATGAGTCGATAAGCAAATGTTGCTGTGACCCAGATCCTCTTCTGTGCAGGGACCCGTTTGAATTCACTTTAAAGTAACGTGGTTAAAACAAACCATAGCGATCAAACAGTGGCTGTAACGAAGCGGTGTTGGTTTGGTTAATTTGGCGGGTTTATGTGTCGTGATTTAAATCCTTAACGTCACCACACGACATACGGCTAATAATGACGTCATGTGCGCTAATAGGAACCATGTGGGTTGTTTGGATGAGCATCACTCATCGTGTTTCCAGGGAAGCACTTGGGGCTGTCAGATAGTAGATGCTACTAACTCTGACATTAAAAGTGTCCGACAATGGACATCCGTCTGTCAAAACACCAGTTTGAACAGATCCCTAAGTCCAGGATTCGAACCCCCCTCTCACCTACAGCTCCGGATATTTAGCACATTTTGCTGCAACTATTGGCAATAATCAGTGGGCGCTTGTTTTGTTGACATCGTTAGCTCCCCGGCTAAAAAAAGTTTATTTCCGGATCCGCACGGTCGACGCCATGACTAAATGCGGAAGCCATAAAAGTTGAAGTAGAGGAGGAGGAAGCTCATGTCGACAGGCTGCTATAGTGACCGTTAACCAGTTAGACAACCTGCTGCTGATGGTGATTCACTTTAAGGAATGGGTGTGATTGTGTTAACACTGTTGGGGGTTTTGCTTGTGTTTTTTTAATTTCTTAGTAATTGGCAACAATAATAATGATGATAATAATGATCCATGTCATCATTTCAGGTGCTGACTGAGGAGTGGATACTACAAGGAGCCATCATGTCCGCAGCATGTCAGGACAGGAGGAGCCGCTGGCAGGAGATCCAGAAAGGCTTGCAGTTCATCCAGTAAGTGTCACATAGGTCAGACGTCGTTGGTGTGTTTTTCGTGTACAAGCAAATGTCTGTGTCACGCAGGTATCCATCATTTTCTTAAGAAGATTAACTGGTGATGTTTGAAAGTCCTACAGTTGTTCTCACATTACATCCAATGTAACATATTCTGTCTGCATTTTGATTTAAACAACATACCACATTTTTTATTCAATGTATTGATCCAGGTGTTTATAAAAGTCTTAATAAATCTTTTTAAAACAGTGGTATGTTGTTCTTTTGAGAGAGAGAGATAATTCAACTCAACTCTTCATTATGACAGTTGTGTAAAGTCTAATGACTATTCTGTTTGATTTTAGCTTCTGTCTTATAAATCTGTGCCTGAGATGGGGCCTTGAATATCACTGCTGTCTGTGTTTGTGAGTTCATTAGAAGAAAAAAGCCTGGCCACCTCTGTAGACAGTGCAGTCCAGAGATGATCTGTCATTGTTGCATCATGTTGCGCTGTTAGCTGGTTGTCACTGAGTCAGCTGATTACTGACGTTTTGTCTTCTAATGTGGGTTTGTATTCATGTATCTGGTGGACTGGCTGTAATATCCACTTACTGTTTCAGAATTGTGCCAGGCAGCGCAGCATAGCATTTCATCTAATCTGACAAGGCTATTTATTCTTAAACAAAAGTGATACTTAAAATACCACAATGCTGTTATCACTGTGCAGTCAACGTGAAACTTCCCTGATGTCACAATGTGTGAAGTTTTAAGATGGATTAGCAAAATATGATGTCACTTTTAATGAGTTGTTTTTATTTACTAACCGCTTGAATTTAATTGAACCAAAACATTGAGGGGAATTAAATGAAGCCAGAGATGTGTTGAAGAGAAGCAAAGGTGCTTTAAGATGAGTAAAAATGCAAATTTTTATGTACAGTCCGGTTTTTTGCTGGTGCTATCTCTAGGCAAGGGAGCGGCAGGCCCCTCTAATCGGAAGGTTGGTGGTTGGATTCCTGACTCCTTCAATCTAGATTCCAAAGTGTCCTTGGGCAAGACATTGAACCCCAACTTTATTTTTTCGCCTGATAGTGTGTGATTGACAAAGACCTAGATATACACACAAGTAAACTACTCTGCATATAAAGCCCTTTGTGTTGTCGTTAGTCCAAGTCTTAAAATGCCAGACTTCAGCCGACTTTCATAACAAAACAACTTCACTGTGACTATCACACTATATTCCACTGTGACATTTAATGGCACATGAAATCAAATCTTTAAATCCTCAACAGCGCACCAAGTGAGTAATAACAGTTGCAGCCATTACTCTTGACAGTCAGCTCTGTTCTGCGTCCACATACAGATAACTTAATATAACTTAAAAATGAAAATGTAACAATTAGAATATTCTCATTGCTATGTTGAATCAGGTCTGTGGGGAGGGATTGTATTTTTGCATAATGTTGCATTTGCTGAACATGCAGTCAGCGTTTGCATGCACCGCAAAATAACTAAAGGCACACACGGGGGAATATCACACCCTCTTAAATTCATTTCCTGGAGTATTATTCTCACCTTAACCATAAATTCTACTTCCCCTAAACCAATCGATAAGACCCTGACTTTAATGTAAACATAGCCTTACTGTCACAACTAAATCGTATCCACCAGTTATATTGTGGATTAAATTAAATATGTTGCTGTGGCAATTTAAATAACATGGGTATTTTACTGAATTCATTTTTTTATTGATCTGTACAATAAGATGCTGTGTATGTAGTATAATCTTATTTTGTTCTGAATTAAGCTTCCATGAGTTTGATTGAACTCGAATAAAATCTTCATCGTCAGTTCTATTTCAGCTTTGTCATTTTTTCCAGTTGATGCTTTGAAAGGTTGTAACTCAAACCTTGTTTCCTTTTCAGGTCAACTCTTCCATTTCCAGGAAAGCAAGAGCAGTATGAGGTAAGTGTTGTAAATGTTCACCTACTATTAAGCATCAACACTTGTACTGCAGTAAGTACAACCCATTTAGCGGCAATGACAGGGCAACATAACATCAGAGAAAGCCTGTGAGCCTGCACAAATAAAGGAGTAGACCAACTGCACTGTTTTTAAACTAATCTGGTTCTTTTAATTTTCCAGGTGTTCATTAAAGACCTCGTGTGGAATCTTTTTGGAGAAGGAAATGATGTGTTTAACGAGGGGGAATGGACAAAATCCATCGAAATGTACACTGAAGCTTTGAACATAGCGGAGTACGCTGACTCTGAGGATATCTGTGTTCCAACTGGTTTACTAGAGACACTGTATGCAAATCGGGCTGCTGCATACCTAAATGTTGTTCCAGTAAGTAGATGACGACTGTCAGACTCGAATCTCTTTCAGTTTTACTCTGAAACCCTTAAAATGCCCACTCCCTATGGCCCTACACTTTACATAGCAAGGGCTCACTCTTCGGCTGTCCCCTAAACCTCACTGCACACTGACTGACAAAAAAGGGAACACTCAATTCTGTGGACTGCAGGTTCTCTGACTGATCATGGGCTTTGACAGGGCAGCACTGTATCTGTTCTGTCAGAGGAGCACCCTGTCAGTGAATGCATACTCATGTTACATGGCAGTGAACAAACACTTTAATGGGAGGCTACATACCACGCCCATACCTTATCATACTACTGAACACATGACTGGGCTCAAACAAAAGCAGTGCCTTGACTCTGTGTTTCCCACTACATTATAGCTTTCCATAACTCTGTGACATCTCTTTTTCTAAAGGGACTGTACGACCAAGCACTAGAAGACTGTGAAAAGGCTCTCCAGTTGAATGAGGGGAACTATAAAGCTCTGTACAGAAAAGCAAAATCTTTGAAGGAGATGGGGAGGCATCAGGAGGCCTACGAGACTGTTGCCAAATGCTCTTTAGTTGTGCCCCAGGTAAGGTGCATGATCCGTGAGTTTCATGTTTGCTTAACCAAATTGGCCGGTAATCCTCTAACTTTGTTATCTCTGAAAATGTGACAAAAGGTGAATGTCACACAGAACCGCCTGCAGGCACAGCACACTCAGTAGAGTCATGTTGTCATTAAAGGTCCCATATTTTGTATTTAATTTGAAGTTTTTAAAGCCATAAGAAGATACTTTGTGATTTGAGGCACCAAAAACAACTAGTTTGGGTAGTTTTCTCTCCGTAACTCAAGCAACAACAGGTTTGATTGTTTTCTGAATGATGTATGAGCAGGTTAAGTATTAATTCAGAAATTTCACGTGAAGCTGTTGTGGACCCACCATTGGTGAAATTGTCGATTACAATCAATTTGTGTTTGACACTGGTCAATCCATATTATAAACTTTAAATAAAATTTTGAATAATTGCTTCTAATATGTTATTATTTCCTCAGGATCCCAGTGTTACACAGCTGACTCAGGACCTTGCCAAAATTTTGGGATTGAAAATCCGTAAAGCTTATGTGAGGAGCAAGGTATGTGTGTTTCGATAACCATCTCAAACCCTTATGACCCGTAAAATGAAGAGAAGCCATATTAGAAAAGATAAAAGTGGAATTCCCCAAGAAAAACCAGTCGTTCTAGTTGAGGTCATAACAAAATATAATCTGTATAAATTTGTTGCTTTTAAAATTTCTTTTTTTAACAGCCTGCCTTGAATGTAATGCGAGGATCAAATTATCAAGATGCGTCATGTGACAAGGTAAGGAAGTTTTAATCCTAATTGCAAATCTGTATTTTCCCAAGAAACATGATTCAATTCAATTCTTTTCCATTTTCAGTTTTCCCATGGCTCATCTTCAGTTGAAGATATAGAAGTTGGTAAGTTTAATACTCATAAAGCTATGATTTGGTAATCAGAGCAGGTCAGGACAAAGGTCACTCAGTCATCTTATCTTCCCCTGATGTGTTTTAGAAGTGCCTCAGTTGACCCAGGACAGCAGCATTTGTGCTCCGGTCCTGGCTCCCATCCAAGCTCCAGTGGCAGTGCACCCGCCCCTGAATGATGCAGTGGTGGACGAATTTCCTCCCAACAACAGTATCTCATCTGTGACCCCATCTGAACCTCCGGGCTTCGAGTCCATTCCCGTGCCTGTGTCTGTGCCCACATCATCCCCTCTCCCTGTGCTCACATTTGTAAACGGGTGCAGAACCCAGAACCCTTGCCCCACACTTGAAACCAGTCAAGATTTTGACACAGACATTATTGGGGATGACCTAGATGATCTTCTTGACCAAGCTGGCCCCGAATCAGACATGGTTAGTGATCAGATAAGTAAAATGAGTGTGTCGACATCTGGAGAGAACTGTGAATTAATAGTTTCCATTCTTGTTTTGTTTGTTTAGGTTATACCCACAGTGAAGGGGCCTCTTCCTTTGCCGATCAGCATTGCCTCGGGCAGTTCCATGTCGAGTCCATTCCTAATGCCATCTCTCATCAACCCGTTTCTCCAGCAGTGCACTGTGACTCTGCCCCCGCTGTATCACAAATCAGGGACAAGTACATATTTTGATATGGACTCTTTTGAGGCCCTGCCCCCACCACTGGACTCCTTAGATACTCTCACCATGACAGACTTCAAAACGGGTATTTTTCTTTGTTACCTTTCTTCTGTAGTCATCTAGTATCAGATTTAGTAAGTAAGTTAATGGCTGGCTGATATTGTTTTCTTTTTTCTCTTGTGTCCAACTTTCAGATTATGCTACAAGTCCGTTCATTCCACTGGTAATTAATTCTACATGTTATTAATTATTAGGCACTTCAGCTGTGTGTTGTTACGTGCTTATATTTTGTCATCTCTTTTTCTTTCTTTTTTTATTACAGCTTAACAATAAGGAAACCCCAATGGGGATGGCAGTGGGTATGCCTGAGGTGAAGGGTCTTCCTGCTGCTGTGGATTTAGCAAAGAACCCGTTAGCTGAAACGCATGAATTCAAACAAGCCTGCTCAATGTGCTATGTCAGAATTGGTGAGGAATTGTTTTGTTGGGGGTTATTTAGACAGGGGAAATAATGTTTGGTGTAAATGTTTTTAAATTTGTATTTGTCATTTCCTCATATCCACAGGGCCAAGTGTGTTGGATTACGCACTCCATACAGAAGAGCATAAATGCAAAAAGGATGCATTACTCGGCAGAATCAAACATTCGCTAGATAAATCATGGAAGCTCATTCGGCCCAGACCAACAAAAACCCAATATGTGGGACCATATTACATTTGCAAAGGTAACATTAACAAATGTGATGGTTTTTTTTTTCCTTTTTTGCCCTTTATATTAAATCGTTGATTTTAAAGTAAATTATTTGAATGCCTCCGATAGCCAGTGGCCAGAAGCGTTATGTTTTGGGGATCATCATTCATTGTTTTGAACACAATACATCAGGAACACCTTGAAGGAATTTCTTCAAAGTTACACTTTGACACACATAGTTACCCCGTTAACACAATATCTTAGGAGTGTTTCGAGAATCCTTTCAAATTTGGTGCAAACGTTCACTTAGAGAGATTAACTGATTAGGTTTGGGTGGTCAAAGGTCATGGTTATCTCATCAGAGTCCGGAAACAAAATTATATAGACGGAAACAGCACTGGTTGGTGGAGGCATATAACCACAGGACGCTAATTCTTCTTCTGTCTCTAAAGCCAAACACTTTTTTTTCTCCAGAGGAAAAACATTTGCATAAATACGTTGTCATTTCATTAGTAAAGTAAAAGCAAAGACCCCCTCAGTTCCCTAAGTATGTTTACTTGTGTACCTTTACTGCCTCTATTCTTCTGTCTGCATGTTTCTGGGTCTTTTTACACTTTGCTGTATCTGGATAAGAACTAAACCTTCGATGCATCATTTCAGAGGTGGCAGTTGGAAAAGAGTGCCTGTACCCTGGCCACTGCACGTTTGCATACTGCCAAGAAGAGATTGACGTTTGGACTCTGGAGCGAAAAGGTTTTATCTCCAGAGAACTGCTCTTTGATCCTTTTGGACCCAACTCCAACATCAGGTTGACTGTACCCAAAATCTTACAGGAGCATCATGGGATTTTCATGTTTCTCTGCGGAGTGAGTAAATCGAATTTGGTGGTGTACATTTTAATAGAATTGCATGGGTATATCAACTTTTTACTAAAAGCAATGCACGTTAGCGGAATAGTTTTTCATTTCATTTATTGATTATTGTTCCAAATTTCACTCTTAATCTGAAAAATAAGGCATTTATATATGAAAATGAAGGGAATAATTGTGTTTATTGGAGTTTTCTTCTTCTGTGAAATCCTTTATTTTTCTGGTACTCATTAGTAGCTGTTAGAATTGGATTTCTAAGTGGATGCAAGAATAGAATATAATAATACATAAACATTTTCTGCTGCATGGTTGGTTTTATAGGCTGGCTTTTCTGCTGAGACTAAAACGAAACCTCCCCCAGCAGAAGCTCTGCTGTGTTACAGCCATGGAGCGAAGTGACGGATGTCGCCCCTATCAGCCTTCTGTTATTCCCAAAATAAATTTGCACTGGTTTTAAATTGAATGTTCTCCACAGGTCTGCTTTGACCACAAACCCAGAATAATCAGCAAAACCAACAAAGATGACCCTTCACTTTGCTCTCATCCAGTGACAAAGCATGTCTTCGAGGACCATAAGTGAGTCATTTCACATTTCCTACCTCTAAAAGCTCTGTGTTTAACTTAACAGTATGTATGAGCGGTAGACTTGACTTCAGATTCCAAATCATACATGAAAAGCAAACAAGAGCCTGTGAGGGAATAAGATTATGAAATGAGAGCAGGATATGATTGTGAGCATTGAAGTTCTGTTGGTCTTTTAGGTGCCTGGTCCATATTTTGAAGGAGAACACGGTCCGATATTCCAAAATCAGACCGCTGAGTCCCCATTGCCAGCTGGATCTCTGTCGCCATGAAGTCCGCTACGGCTGCGTGAGGGAGGACGACTGCTTCTACGCCCACAGCCTCATCGAGCTGAAGGTCTGGATGATGCAGCACGAGCTTGGTAAGACTTTCTTTTTCAATCCGCACTCAAATTGGTTTTATACCTGAAATACATGTCTAGGGTTCTTTTCTTTTCCACAAGCCCAAATGAACAATTTCTGCTGTGTCACCGCTAAATGAAACATAATTACTCATTTTGTATTTTGTATTTTGCATCATAAAGGTATTACTCATGAAAGTATTGTCCAAGAAGCAAAGAAGTTTTGGAATATAACAGCGTCATTGCAGGGAGTCCAGGTAAGTCATCAGGAGTCTGTTTGCTGCTGGCATTTCCTAACTCTTCAGTGTGATGTTACTTTTAACAAACCTCATTGACTTTGACTACAATCATAGTATATTTCCACTAACAGTTTAATAGAAGTGAATTGAAATTGTTATATAAACCATTTGTCATTTTTAGTTTTTGAATTAGTTTTCCTTGGATTAAGGCAGAGTTATTAAATGTGTCGGCAGTGCGAGACTTTCTATTGCAACACGAATGGCTGATTAAAGTGTATAAGTTCTCTGCAGCTTTGTTGGTTGATTTGTCGATAAGCATTCAGGTTTATCGCTTTGGCAAATTTGCTGCCTAGATTTTATACCATCCCTTCAAATCTTATCCGCAGCTTTCCAACACACAGAGGAGGTTCGGGCCTCCAAATCTGAAGATGATGTTTGTCTGTGGCCAGTGCTGGAGAAATGGCCAAGTAAGCGAAGCAGACAAAAACAAGAAGTATTGCTCAGCCAAGGCAAGACACACGTGAGTATTCAGAGGTCTTTGTTTATGTTAAAGGAAAAACCTGTGTAATCCAGTGCATAATCACAAAATCCGTCTTTTATGTTTCAGGTGGGCGAAAGACAGACGTGTGGTGCTTGTAAGTTCCCATGAAAGGAAAAAGTGGACAACAGTTCGACCGCTTCCAACCAAAAAGCCGATCCCGTCTCAGTTCGAGGTGTGCAAAACATTTTTCTAAACTGAACTTGCCTAATTTGTTCTTTGTGTCTGAAAACAAATCCAAGCAAGGATTACCATTTTTTTTTTTTCTTTCTTAGATTTGCATGCATGTCACATCTGGAAAGAAGTGTCAGTACACCGGGAACTGCACATTCGCTCACAGTGTAGAAGAACGAGACCTTTGGACCTATATGAAGGAAAACAATAGTGAGTTGGGCTCCCTTGCTTGATAGCATTAAGTTTATGATGCACACCCATTTTTATTCCCTCCTTATTCAGTTCCAGATATGGATCAGCTTTATGAGCAGTGGCTGCAGTCTCAGAGACCTGGCTGGGGTGATGAGACCTCGGGTAACTCTGTGAGGGAGAATGGCAAACAGATCCACATGCCAACAGACTATGCAGAGGAAGTGGTGAGTTTAAAGGCCTAGAGAACATCCGTGCTTTTGTCTGGTAACACGTTTAAACCTCTCTGTGGTATTTAGCTTGTAAACTAAGAGCCTATGGCTTTGTTTAGGTTGCATTTGACAAAATGCTGTAGGATAACACGTTAATTTACTTTTCCCATTTTGTTTTATCCGTTAATTGGCTTCAGCTATTACACTGGGTTGTTATGAAAACACAGACACATTAGCTGCAGCGTTTTATTGCTTTTGTGCTCAATTGTTGATGAAATAAACACAATTTGTGCCTAATAGTTAACTTGTGTGATAGAACGTAAGATTTTGATGTTTTAATTCAGTTTTATGCAAAGTCAGTAAAATAATGAAAATGGAATTTGCAACCAGACTGGAATAGTATCGCTTTATGCTCCTTTTTTGCAGCTATTGATGTGTATAATAGTTTAAGATGTAAATGGCTTAGCAATAGTCTGAATTTTCTAATAACCTTAATCCAAATAGCATAATAGATACAGGTAACATCAGAATAAGCAATAACCAATCCAGACTTGTGGAGTATTCCAACTTAAGTCGCATTATGTAGATATGTATTTTACAGACTCCGTGTTAACACAGAATCAATGTAATATTGTCTCCAACATGTAAATGGGGATATAAATTGAATATTCTATTACCAACTCGTGGAAACTTCATAATCAAAGAAAGTGTTATTCAGAATAAGGTCAACGGTCTGAATATTGTTCATGTAAACATAGTCATTCATGTTTGACAATGAAACCATGCATGCAGCACCTTTACCTCTTATGTGCTATTTACACCTGGTGTAAATAGCACATTAGCTGCTGTGTGAATGTTCTCACTGGGGTGAAAATAGACACTTAAAATAAAAATACACCACAATATATTCAGTAGTTTTGATAAACAGATGGTAATAAGTATTTGATGGAAATGAGATTGCTCTGTTTTTTCCCAGGCTGGCAATCACTGTTGGCTTTGTGGCAAAAACTGCAACAGCGAGAAGCAGTGGCAGCAGCACATCACATCAGAAAAACACAAAGACAGGGTTTTCAACTCTGAGGACGACCAGAACTGCTGGCAGTATCGATTTCCCACAGGCACTTTCAAAGTTTGTGAGAGGTGAGATTATCTGACGTAGCGTATTGTTTGTTCCCCGCTCCAGGGTTTTTGATGGTTGACATTTGGTATGTGGTGTTTTGACAGGTTCCTCAAAAGCACGTGCACAGAGGATGACTTCTGTAAGCTGGCTCACGGGGACCAGGAGCTGAAAGAGTGGAAGGAGCGCAGGGAATTCCTTTTGATGAAACTTGCCAAAGCCAGAAAAGACCATCTTATAGCACCAAATGACAATGACTTTGGAAAATACAGTTTTCTGCTTAAAGACATCAAATAATATGGCGACACTATCCATGCTCACTTGATGACAATGCAGTATTCCAACAGCCCTGAATCAGGTGATCCTTGAGAGCCTCTAGATGCACAGGAAGTAACCTGGTCACATCGTGGTTGTGAAGAGGGCGATCAGGACCGGCCCTCTGTTGGTGGCTTGTTTACTCTGATCAGAGCTACACAAGTGTTTTGGTTAACAGCAAATTATAAGTGTCAGACACTTTAAGCTTTGCTATGCACCTTTCAGTAGAAGATCTGACGTCGGTGATGAAAGTAGCATGTGTAAACCCTGATCAGAGATGTGATGAGATGTTCAAATACTTAACAGTTGACCTAAAAAGTTCAAATTTTTCAGAAGCGGTTTGTATGTTAATGACCTTTTGTTTTTATTTTTTCAAGTTTTAAGTATGGTATACTTAAAATACCAGTCTTTTATTTTAATCCATCAACATAGGTCATGTTCCATTTATCTAATACTGTTACCAGTGTAATGGTTACCACACCAAATAAAGCTTCTTTTATAACCTGTGTTTAAACTGCTGTGTTTTTAATTGATTACACATTTGTAATTATGGTAAAAGAAATTCAAAGCAAATACTCCGCTACAGGATAATTATATTGTATATGTCTATAACTGAGTCAATAATTAAGCAGCTTTTGACTTGATGTCGAAGCTGTTAACGTGGTTCCTAAGATCTTTATATTTATTTATATCATTAGTAGCTTTCAAATTATATAAAACATTCAAAGGTTCCCTCAAAAATAGTGAGAAATGTTCAAGTACCATGACACTAATACCTTAAACAAATCTGAAGTACTTTTTAACAATCTTTTTAAAAAATGATGTTAAGTTATATTCCACAACTGACAAACATGACACAGGCAAAGATAAACGTGAATATTTTCTTAATGTTGACTGGGTTTATTTTCTGCTGCAATTAAGATATATGAACTCTATGAAACCCAGCCTTTGTACACATTAATATTTGTTTTTCTAATGCCAACTGTATAAGCTGACGAGATGTCCCTAAAAAGTAAGTTAATGTCTCATTGATGAAAGTCAGTAGAAAAACTAAATCCAAAAAAAAGGATGTCTGCATGACTGCACATATAGAAGTCTGGTCCTCCTGCCTCCCCTCCTTTCTTCAGTCCACTGAGGTACTTTACATTTATCATCGATGTCTGGAGCAGCGGCAGGAGCAGGTCTTCCTCTGCACTCAGCCCAACACCTGCTGCAGCTCCTCCACCTCCAGCCTCCACATCCGCCTGTGGAGCTCCGCCAGCTCCGAGAGATCTGCCATCTTCACCGCCCGGACGACTGGCTCCGGGGAGGCGGCCTGGATGAGACCCATCACCATCACGTACCTGCCTGTATAACATCATCAGGGGGTCGATTGCACGGAGTGAATCCTCCAGGAGAAAACTAAGACTGATATTTAATAATGAAAATGTTTATCCCACAACTCCTGAACCAACAGGCTTCAGTCTAGTTTTCCTACCTTGGGACAAACATGACTTCCCCTTGGGGATGTTGTTGACGCCCTGGACAGCGAACGTCCCCGTTTCATCCATCAGCAGGACGGTGTTTCGGTCCAGCTGCGCCTCCAGGACGGTCCCTTGCATCCACACCAGCGACACCGGAAGAGAGGGACCTCTGCCCGGTCTGATAAGCCAGCTGTCCCCGCTGCCGGAGGCCCCCTGGGTCTTTGCGCTCCTCAGCTGACAGGAGAGCACTTTAACCGGCGGAGGACGTTTTCTCTCCACGCTGCTTCCCTCCGGTTTGTACATGACGTGTTCTCACGGTGGATCACAGCTGATGTTCGTGAACTTCACATTTCCCGCGTCCCCCCAACACGTAGCTGCTTCACCGGAAAGGGCGGGGCTATTTTTCCTTCATTTCCCTCCTAGTGTCTTTCAAACTAAAAGCATCACCTCAAACTCGAGCGTTCATAAATACAGCTGCCGAGAAACCAACCAGTATTCCAAAGATTAAATGATTCATTTTTCTATTTAAAGAAATCAACTGGTTATACTGTAAGGTAACAGACTAATTGTTTACATATGTTTTAGTTTCGTTTTTTGACTGTTAAACATAGCAATTGTTCAATTTGAATTCAATAGTAGTGGACATTTTTCATTAATTTCTATTATCAGTTATTAGAGAACATAATAAAATAAAATAGCTGCTGGATGCAACATTAATACAGTTCTCCATTAATGGGATACTGGAAAATTCTCTGTGATATTTACTTGACACTAAAAACCTTTCATAAAGCAGAACTTGGTTAAATAAAAACTAAAACAGTTTCAGTAAAATCCCCAAATCTCCTAAAAGATCTGACAAGATGAAGGACCCAGCGTAGATGAAATTAATTTTTAGAGGAGCACATTTTAAACAAACTGGAAATTAATCAATTTATGTTTGACCCAAATTATATTCAGTGAAAATGGGGCATTTGCGGTCCCAAGTGGTTTGGTTGCCAGCTTCTCCCATTTGATAGTCCAGTCTTGCCAGTGTACAATTCCTATTTGAGGATAAGATACAGAAGTCTTTTTGGGAGAACTGTGCATGAAGAATTACAAATATCAATTGTGCTGTAAAGTCAAAGAGTAACAAATGTGGCTATGTATGGCTTCGTCAGTTTTATTCATCATCAGTACCTACAACAAGTCTCAATATTGTCAAATTTAAATTACATGGATGACCCATATTGAAATATTGGTAATAAGAGCAAACACATTGATGACTAATTTGCATAAAATACTGATTTTATATTAGAGGCCTGTTCTATTAATCAGTCATGCTCTATTATACTTATAATAATGTAGCTTCAAGGAAAGTTCTGGCCGGCACATTTATTTTTAAGCAGGAAACTGACCTAAAAACAGAAAACTTAACAGGACTTGCTTCAAAAGACCAGTTTTATGGGCCAAGTCCAGATTTCAGTCTAATCCACAATTTGTGGCCGGACCAGGAAATTACTGTTCACTAAAAGTCGTTGAGCAAATTTTCTTGTCAGAGTTTTGCAAACATAAATATTACTGCATTGTTATGATGCAAAACCTTGGTTCCATACAAAATGGATCAAAGATGTCAACATGGAATCCACACTGAACACAGACAGAACAAACAACAATGTCCTGCTGACTTCATTTTATTAAATAAGTTTTATTTCATTAAGAATAACTGAAGAAAAGTGTTAGCAATTTCTGTACAACGATTTCATTGTTTTCCCTTGGATTTGCTTCAAACCTTGAATGATCAACGGGGCTGAGAAATGTTACGCTGCCACATAGTGCACTTTTAACCTAAAAAGAATATGATTAGTCCACAGGCATCCATCCGTTTCCTTCGAATATATTCCGACAAGTAAGCTTCACTATTGACTCCAGTTTCATTTGCCACTGGCTCCTCCTCTCAATCCCAGTTCATCATTGTCAAAAAAAGAGGCACATTAGAAATACTGCCATTTTCCAAGGACTGTGTCTTTGATTGCATCAACAAACTGTGCAGGCACCCAGTAGACCCAATATTGAGACGCTTCTGTTGGACCCAACTGAAAAGCCTATGGAAGAAGAGGGAGAAAAAAGCTAAGCACATGACAAGGCATAAATTCTAAAAGGCAACAAAAATAAAGACAAACAAAGAGACACATCCTAAGACAGAACATCTGATTGTTCAAATACATGTAAATTGCTTTTCATGAGATCTTCCAATGAAAAAGACAAATTCCTTAGCATTATATTACAGCCCATCTAACACCCCAGGAGCCATTCAGCAATGCAGCAGCTGACTTTCACATTCACTCAGCATCGGTTCACTCGAGGTGGATCACTGATACCAATGACTGGAATAAAAGCTTCCTGCCCAGTGACATTTTAAATCATCCTTATCTTCTCCTCATAAATTTTCGGCTCCTCTGTGATGCAGGGACAGGCTTTGAGGGAGTGGTCGACATCATGTTTCACTTCTGAGCCAAAAACAATAAAAACACCCATCTGTAGCCTTGTGATTACGCTGTTCTGCATCAGGAAGTGACATCGCTGCATGATCGACATTGATGGAGCTCAGTAAACTGTCTAAACGCCCTCACATTTTTATTGGCTACACGGGCTTACTTCCATGATGAGTCGTGGGAGGTGGTAAAATTATAGTACACTACATTACATGTCATTTGGCATGGTTTTATCCAAAGCGACATACCAATTTATTGGTAGTAAATTGAACTTTTACCGCAGCTTGGATGCTGAATAATTTGTTTTTGTATAAATGCTTAAACTCAAAGCATTTTACAGATCTCATTTTACTCTACTCACTTTGTACAAGAACAACAATTATCAGATCACTTACATGTCTAATAGTTAATTTGCTCATTTACTGTTTTCCCCAGAAGTAAAATGTATACAACGCCACAATGCTTTATACAAATACTGCTATGAAGCACAATTTCCTCTTCAAAAACAGATCTTGATCTTTTTGACACTAAGATAAAGTGCAGCTACTTCTCTCAACATTTGGCTCTGATCTGAAAGCTGCTGTATTCTTCTGACATTGAGGGAGAGAAGTGCCTTTAGACATAAAAGGTTAATCTAGAGAAGGCACTGACATTTACCGCTCTGCTGCAGAGGCCCATAACAGCAAATGATGACCCTGTCACTCTGATGTACACATACTGCAGTGACTGCAGTGTGCATGCACTGTTTACTTACACGAAACACCACTTACAGATGAACTAAATACATTTAACGTATTTCAATTCATTTCTACATGATGATATTTAAGTGGCGTGATCCATATGCACAACAGTCAGCATTTGTTTTGTTCTTATTCCATAAACAACACTTACCATCATGTGATAGTCCTCATGGCCTTCAATAGGTTCAGACACTACGTTTTTAATGGAGCCCATTGGAATTTTCTCCGTTCGCTCTGTAGAGGAACATACAGAGAAAAATTAGAGAATTTTGTGTCATGAGTATCTCTGTGTTACAGAGAGTGATGCAAAATGACCAGCTGTATTCTCACCCTTTGTTCCAAGCCACAACTGATCCTGCTCCAGTTTAAACGTGAGTCTAACTTTTCCTCCGGACTTGTTGAACATTCCGGATAAAGGCACTGTTGGTAATCGTTCCTGTTCGCGGGGCAAAGCAGTTACTCACTGTGTCTGGTTAAACATGTTTAACATAGAGTGGATCTGTGACAACAGCTTTGCCTCTTCTCTCACCTTTGTTCCTTTAATAGCTGACATTATGTCGTCTGGTTTACCTTTGTCCAGGACTTTCCTGTGTTGCTGAGATAAAAAGGGCAGATTTTAAAAATCACAAAACCTCCATAAATATTTTAATCTACTCTGCAGCAATGTCATTAATCACACCTTTTGCCTGCATAAAGGCTCTTTCTTGTTTTCTTCTGCTTTGACTTCCTCCTGAACGACCTCTTTGGGTGTATTCACGGCTAATACATCATTTATCGTCGATCCTACCACCATTATTTTTGCACCATTTGTAATCTTTATTTCACGTAGCGTCTTGTCCTCGGGGAGCAATCCTTTGTACATGACTTTCTGCATTGCCGGGGGAAGACCTGAAATAACGAAGGTGAACACTCATTAAGCTTCGTGATTCACACACACCACCCACTGTAACACTGAGTCTACGCTAAACTACCATGCATGCTCTTACCAGTGAGGGAATGGATCCTCTCTTTTAGTTTGGCTCCTGTGCTATCAACAGGAATTTTCAGATCATATTTATTTTTGTTCCAAATAATCTTCAAGTCCACCTTCTCCTGGTTATCGTCCGTTTCATCCCCATTGCTAATACTAGAGTCCTGAGTTGTGGCGTCTCCTGTATCTAAGTGAGACGTAGTTTCTGCATCACTTTTTTCAGCATCTTCAGCCAGTGGTTCAGCTTCTTTTGGCTTCGCCTCAGTCTCCATTATGACTTCTTCACTTCCTGGAAGAACACGAAAAACCAAAACAATTATGATCATTGAAGGATATTCGTTCAAAATTCAGATGCAATATGTAACTAATTAAACCACTAATGACAGAGAACATTACCTCCACTAATCTACAAAAAAGAGGAATAAACCATTTATGAAATAAAACAATAACTTTTAGGTCAAACGATCAAATAAAAAGGCATACGATACCTCGGAATGGTGATTTAATATGTCCAATATGTAGGCAGTTGTAATTAATTGATTAGAAGTAAAAGTGTTTCAGGCCCTTCTATTGTTTTAATTTGTTTTAGATATTTAGCATTGTCCCATTCCTTCACAAAGCGAGCAACTTAGAAGTGGAAAGAAAAAAACGCAGTAAATAATATAGTGTCATGAGGTCACGCTTCCACTAACATCATGAGAAATTTCAACTTTTACAAAGTGTTAATATGACTTTTAGGGCAAATGAGGTAACACATTTATATGGTAATAATTGATTGTGTTGATTGTTTAAAGGTTCAGTGTGTTGAATATAGTGACATCTACTGGTAAAGTTGTATGTTGCAGCTGAGTACCCCTCTCACCTCACCCTCACCTTCCAAACATGAAAGAGAACCTGTGGTAGCTTCAGCTGTCATAAAACTCAAAGGGTGTTTAGTTTGTCCAGTCTGGGCTCCAGTAAAAGACATGGCGGCCTCTGTAGAGAGGACCTGCTCCCAATGTAAATATAAAGTATTTAAATATAAAGGGCCTATTCAAGGGTAGAGAGAACAACAATTTGTACAATTTAGATAAAAAAAACTCTCATGAAAAAATAACTAGGATTATTTTATATTAATGTTCTGCGAATAGATCCCTTTCACCTAAATCGTACACACTGGACCTTTAAGTAGTCCCAACTAAACTAAACCACCAACCCTCACCCAAATAAAAGTGTCATGACCTCATCATATTAAGTCACGTTATCTAGCTGTAATTCTAAACAACCATCAACTGTAGTCATTTATATTAGACTCTATACATTATATGTGCAATTTGAAAATCAAGTTTGGAGCCTTTACTTGTGGTTTGGTTGGTTCTCATTCAGCAGTTTCTTCACAGTTCTAGTGTCTGTTTTCTGATTACTAGAAATATCTATATTTATCCAATATGCATTAACTCATACCTTCACACAGAGTAGAGAAACACAACTTCAGTAAAGAGTATGAAGTGTGTCATGGAGTCTATTTTAGCTTTTATTCCCCCTCCCCCCCACCCTCTCTCTCTCTCTCTCTCTCTCTCTCTTGGTCTTTCCAGTATTTTCCATCGCTCATTTCTTTTGTCATCTGCACAGATGTATTTTTACTTCTGTGTTTGACAATGAGGCCCACATCAGAGCTAACCTCGTCTCAACCAAACCACATGTGATTCCGAGGGTAAATAAGAATTTTGCATTTGTCCGGCTCAGGAAACACGGGTGGCCTTAGCGGTCACAAAACTGCACCCAAGTGGTAACGTTAAATCAAACAGCACACGTTAGTACTTCGTCATTACCATTAATAACCTAACCGCGTTCATTTAGAGCCATGACAGCCAGGGCTAAGCAATTCAGACGCGTTCTCGATTCAATATCGACATTAACCTCAGTCCTCCACAGATCACTTGGGTCTGACTGATGTTAGCACCCGTTAACGTTAGCTAGCTGCACACACTAGTGAACATTCAAGAGAAACGCGGAGCGGAGAGGCGTAAATTCACGTTACACAGGTTCGATAGCGGCGCGTAACAACATGCCGGTGAGACGCATGAGCCGTTCCATTAACAGTGACAGAGCTCAGTGTGGAGACACGCTGCTAAAGCTGCTCAATACCCACCATCCTGCGTCGCCATGATGATTGTGTACAATCTGTTGTAGGCTGTGGCAAAGAGATTGTAGAGAGCAGGATGACATCCGATACCGGGGGACGAAACTCCACCGGAGCCAGAGTCGTGTTGGAGAAAACGTGTATTTAGCAAAAATAAAAACACAGATAGAAAAAAGGCCAGTGGTTGTTTTTAAAGTGACATCACGAGCACAGCTTTACTCACCACGACGTTAAAACATTTGTAGTTTCACTTAGCCGGCGGAACGCAGCGACAGAAAGACAACGCGCATGCGCTGGTGAAACGTAAGTGCAAATAAAGTTGTTTTATGATAAAAACAGGTTGAATTGATGATGAAATCAATGGAATTCAAACACAGCACAGGAACTCAGGTTCGTGAGATGACGAGTATCGGAAGTAGAGTCGTTCAAAATACGAGCAGCATAATGTAACCGAAGACGATATTTCTTTTACCAAACCCGGAAGTGAGTGGCAGTGAGTGCTCTCGCTTCGCCGCGCTTCTTTGTTGTTGTGGCAGCATCGAGAGGTGGCACGTCACTCAGCTGCTATTGGACAAGCTCTTCTTCTTCTTCTATTAACGTGACGTTTGGGATTGTGAACGGCGCCATGTCGCCAACTACTGGAGGTTTATCGATTGCACTTCCTCAGACCTTCACAACAACTCAATGAATCCTGTGAGCTCACTTCAGACCTGTGACTGACGAGGTACAAATACCTCTAATACTGTCAAATGCTGTATATCTGACGATTCAGCTTTAAAGGTCCAGTGTGTTAGATTTGGGTTAAAATGATTTATTGGCAGAAATTGAATATAAAATAATCCTCGTGAAGTTTTTACAAGTGTGGAATGGGCCCTTTATATTGATATACGTTTATGTATACATTTTATAGAGCAGGTCCTCTCTATGGAGACTACCATGTTTTCTTACAGTTGTCCAAACTAAACAATATTTTGAGTTTTTATGATAAGGCTACCACAGATTCTCTTTCATGTTTGGAAGGGGATAATAAGCATTGCACTTTTAGTTTTCTCTGTCTTTTGATTAAAAAAAAGATAAAGTCTTGTAATTCATGTGACTTCTTATATTCCGTCAATGCCAGTGTCTTGAATTTACATGAGGTTCTCTCTCTCTCACCAATTTGACTGGTACAGACTGTTATTATATTATAAATATTTGCTACTCATTCATTTAGTAATGGTGGAGATCAATTCACTTCACATCACGGATGCATTTGCTTGTCATTTGTTGATGCAACTCGTCAACATTGCTTTATTTTGTCCCACAATAGTCCACACCTAAAAAAAATATTGCAGATAAACTAGAGAAGCAACAAATCCTCACGTTTCTGTAGTTTTGTGTGAAAAATGACTCATACCCTCAAATAGTTAAAACTCAACCAATCAATTATTCAACCATTTTTAATACTTTGTATAAATGCTGTAAGATAAAGAAAAGTCATGGTTTGTAAGCACACTACATTTTGCATGCAAAATATGCAACACAACAAAAAAATATATCTCCCTGAACATGTGTTATTATGTTTTTGAACTGAGTTTTCATATAGTATGTTGTTGATTTTGAAAATACACATTTTATTCTATTATGTATAGTCATTTTTGGCATATAGTCATCTAATTATTGTTGTTGTCTTGTACTGCTTCTTTAACTACTCAACTAGTTCTATTTCAGTTTTTTACATGATGGCACACACTGGCATTAAACATCTTGAATCAGGGAATCTGGTGCAGTGGGATCCTAAAGCAGCATGAAAAGAAAGTAAACCTCATATTTGTACTTGAGTACAAGTACTCATGTACATTCCACTACTGCTCAATCCCCCCCCCCGTTGGAGAATATTCCCCCTGGTTTCCTCTGGAAGGCAGCAAAGCTAAATGAGTGCAAATGAAATGAAGAAGAGGAAGAGGAGGAACGAGCAGGGGATGGCTACTGACGAAAGCAATGACGAAGAAGTGAAAGAAGGAAAAAAAAGGCCGCAAAGGAAAGTGCCTTTAATTTAAGTCACAAGTTGTCATGCGAGGGTCGGTCGGTTTCTGAGGAGGGAAGTGCGCCCTTGTCTCGGTGGTGCGTTCACGGTCCTCAACAGTTCGTGCAGCGGCTCTTCAGGCGCGGCTCCGTTAAAATGGATTTACCGGAGTTTCTAACGAGTCTGTGTTAGATCTGCGCTTCACACGAGTCGACAGCACAACATTACCAGAGGCTGTAAACACACCACACCACGTCTGAGAAAGAATAACACCATGGCAGACACGAGGACCTTCAACGTTGTGATCCTGGGTGTTGGATTCTTGTTCATTTTCACCGCCTTCACCACTTGTGGGAATGTTGAAGTGAGTTAAAAAATAAAAACAAAACAACGTTTAACCTTCTCTTTTTACTTATTTGAACCTGGTCTTATTCTCATAAAGTAGTTACTATCTGACTCTCAGGAGATATTTTATTGTTTTAGTGCATTTCTCACATTTCCTGTTACTATTACGCACATGTGTAACTACAGCTTGTTTCCACAACTGTGTGAAAAGTCTGCAGACCCACACATGCAAAAATATATTCTTATGTATTTGAATACTTCACAACATTTCCATTGTGTGTATTGTTTATAGCGTATGAATTCCAAAAATATATTATAATAAATTATGATGATGTCTAATTCTAATGCTTTTATTACTTGAACTTTTTTTTGGGCTCAGTTATTAATCCCAACAGCAGATGCATTATGGGCAGTAGGAAGCTGGTCAATCAGAGTTTGTGTGTCATGTGCATCTCGTGTCTCTAATTTTCTTCAATGACCAGTGAAGTTATCAAACCAGATGGATGACTGTGGGACATAATTGTGAGGCGTGTGTCCCCTTGTCTAACTCTGTGTTTCACTCATCATCTTCTCTTATTATTGTTTTTACTTTTAGCAAACAGTGGTGAAAAGCCTGGAGAATGCCACGTTCACTGGGAGTGGGTACCACAGGTAGGTCAGGCAAGATCACATCCTCAGAATGGGATTTGATAATAAAGTTATTATTACTCTTAATATTTCTTTTTGCCTTCTTTACAGTCTTGGAATCATCTATGGCATCTTCTCCTTCTCAAATTTACTTGCACCAGCAGTTGTTACAGTGATAGGACCAAAGATTTCCATGTTTATAAGTGGGCTGCTCTACAGGTAAACATTGTCCTGCAGGATGCTGATACAGATGAGACCTGAAACATTTCTTTAATGACCGTTCCTCATGTTCTGTGTCTAGTGGGTACATCGCTGTGTTCATCATCCCGTCAACATGGTCCTTTTACTTCACCTCTGTACTCATTGGCATGGGAGCAGCGTGTAAGTGCCTCTTCCGTAGCATGTCCTGAATACATGTGATCACATATGAAATTGTTTTACTAATTAGTTACTGTAGTTAAGGTTGCATGTTCATTAAAGCTATGGCATACAGGGAAAAAACACATAGTTATCCTGGAAGAAAGGGGAAATATTGAGATCTTTAATTGTATTTGGTAATTATTCCTATATTTCTATATAGAATATAGAAAACTGTTGCAAATTACATTAATCATTTAAGACAACTCTCTACTTTTCAATGTATTGTGACACAGTAAGTTGAAACCTGGTTTATAATGTCAATTAATATTTAATTTGTATTATCATTAGTCTATTTAATATTTTTTATCAGGGTGTCTATAATTTGATCTTTACTTTTTTTTTACTAATGATCAACTAATGATTATTTTTAGCAACAATTAAACTCTTGGTTATTTTCTTTATTAGTCGTTTTGTCCATCAAATGCTACAGAAGAGTGAAAAATGCTCACTACATATTCAGACGTATACGCAGCTCAAGTTGATGATCAAAATCCAAAGATGACGTAGAAAAAAATAAATCCTCTCGTTCGAGAAGCTGAAAATAGAAAATGCATTTTTACTTGAGACATGAAAGACACAGTTATTCCTTTATCAGCATAGTTGTCAATTTTAAAATTGAATAATTGAGTTATTGTTTCATTAGTTTATTCAAATGCCTGATTTTATTACATTACATTTAAAAATGTGTTAAAAATAGGTCAAGACACTGAGGCACATGAATATTTCACCTCAGCTCCTGTTTGGTTTTGCAGCTTCAATTTGTGTTAAAATCCAAATAGTGTTTAATAATGCATACAGGGATTATTATTACTGGGATGTGATCATGCGTTTCAACAGTTTGTCCCAAATTAGACCTCAAATTCAGAGCTGTGTCTGTAAATAGTGCGCAGCACCTTGAGCTCGCTCTAAGATATAAATGAAAATAAAGAGAAAGCGTCTCTTTGCTGAGAGGTTAGCTAAAATAAAATGAAGAGAAAATGATTTGTAGCTGTTTTTTTAATGCAGCCTGAAATTGCTGCAGTGCGATGAATTTCAAACCTGTGCTTGGGCCACTGTGCAGTTAGACGCTTTACTTACCAACACAGAAAGATAATTTTTCACTTCATGTGGGTAATTAACTGACGGGGTAAATTTTATTTTCTCCTGAAATGACTGCTCTCCCTCACTTTTCTCCCTGGCAGTGCTGTGGACGGCTCAAGGACACTTTCTTGTGGAAAACTCAGAAGCCTCCACCATCAACAGGAACACTGGGATGTTCTGGGCTCTGTTACAGTGCAGGTAGGCTGCTAGTGGCTTTTGGCCATCCCACCGCTGTACAAAAATAAAGAATATAAAATATCCCAGATATGGGTGCTGCCGTCATTTGGAGCCAGATTCTGCACAGTGGGGATCATGGTGTGGAGCCGCAGAATCGAGATCCCATCGATTAAACTCTCGACTAATCTTGTGTCGGTCTGTCAATCATGACATTCCACCCCATTTTAAAGCATCACATAATTAATTAGGAAAACAAATCAAACTTTCTGGAAAATGTATAATTGGAACACACATCAGAGCAAGACTCAGACAACAATCAGCAGATTAAACAACTTCTGTGGAAGGATCTGTGGCAAGTGGAAGGAAGACCAGGGTTCTTATACTGCATCTGGTGATTAGTGGAAATCAGCTGCAGGTTTGAGAGGGAAACCACACCCAGACCTGCCAAACCAATCACACACACAGTCACACATACCAAGCATGCTCAACCAATCAGTGTTCATTCCTTCAACAGCAGTCACACACACGCTGGAGGGAGGGGCGGCCAGGGTGCAGACCATGACACGACCTAAAATGACAGAAACCATCTTTTAGAAAACAATGTATTCTGCAGATTCTATTCTTCTCAGATTACACTGTATGTGATTCTCTGGAATCATTTATCTGTATCTGTCTTTTCTTTGACAACCTAAAACTCTTTAATTAGCTACTAATTAACTAGCTGCATTATATCAATCCTTTAATTCCTACATTCAGTTCTTAAACAGATTTCATCACCATGTTTTTCATGTTTGATCAAAGCTGTCACTACAGTGCAGCAGCCAAATTCTATTTTTTTTTAACTTTTAACCTGATAGTATATAACTGTGAGCTTTATTTAAAAGCGTAACTAATAAATCATGTAACAAATTGTCGTGTGTGTCTGTGTGTCATTAGTTTCTCTGCAAAATATATTATAAACCAACCCGTGCTGCAGAAACCAGAGCGTTGTGCAGGAGTTTGGGCCTTTTCATCTCTTTTGTTTGGCCCGCTGCTCTTGCACACTGGCTTGGACATCTAATTTGTATTTGCTAAAATATGCAAATTGAATTAGTATAATAATTACTTTGGCTGTCACCTGCGCCAAAGCTCACAACAGGGCAATGCTAATCTGAGTCTGCAGTGGTGATCCCTGCCACAGTAAACTTATGAATCAATTCTTCACAGCCTTCACACACACACACGCACACACACAGAATGCAGTCAGTCTTATCTTTATGAATAACCCCTGTTATCCCTCATTGAGGCTTTGGGACAGAATAATTGCACAAAATTTTAAGCCCCCCAGAGATTTGACACCCATAAAACTCGCTGTCCATAACAAATTGTACCAAGGTTGTTCTAATTAAATGTTAGAGTGTTTAACTGAAATTAAAAAATCCCAGAAATCAACTCCCTGATGATGACAAACTCTTGTGGGATGATTTATCTCTTCAGTGATGGTCCACAAGTGGCGACTTCATCAACAAAATACAACTTTGTTTTATAGTGGGGGTCAAAAACAGTTCATCATACTTTTCTGCGAGATGGATGTGAGAATGGTGGATTGTGTTTCTTATCAGCTGAAAGCTATGTGTCTCCAAAATGTCATCCAGACAGGCTAAACGTCAGCTAAATACATTTTAGCTGACATGAGGCCGTAGCTGGTTCATTCTGGTCAACAGCAGTTGGCAAAACAATCTCAGCTTAAGGTCCATTTAGTTGTTGTTCGGACTTTAAGTCATATGACATGATCTTCCTCCTTAAACCTGCGCTTACTGAGGCTTTACAATATTGATTACCTTACAAGTTAATATTACAAATTTGATAGACAACTGTCGCTTATTTACACATCCTGCAGTTACAGAGCAACATACTCAACACATGTTCATTGTACACTTTACCGTTGTAATGCGTCTTGTGAGTACAATATCCCAGAAACGCTTGGAAGTAATTAATTCCAACATTCACTCGGAGTCAAGGATGAAGCCATTCATTTTATGTTATTTGTGGTAAAAGGTCAAGGTCATTTTGGCAAAATCCACTTAAAAAGATCTAAAACCCTTAATACAAAGGTACTAGGTTATGTTGTCACCCCTGTCCATTTGTTTGTTTTGTTTGTTTGTTTGTGAGCAAGATTACACAATAACCACATGACGGATTACCACGCAACATGGTGGAAGGATGCGTTAAGGGTGTGGATCTGGATTTTTTGCTCAAAACTGAGATATGAGAGTGAACCAAAAGTGTAAAGCTGTAGGGCGCTTATCTAAATAATCTGCTAATACTTTATTAATCTCATCTGTAATTTCATGACACCAAGTATTTCCACCAATGAAGATCATGTAATATGATTGAAAAAAAAGAAGCAAAAATTGACAATGAATGGAAAGTGAATGGAAAACACATTTCATTGACTTAGCTGAAAAGTTATTCTCATTTTCAATTTTTTTTAAATTTTCAATCACCTTCATTTCCATCATTTACATGTTTGACCTAGTATTTTTTCATTTGCAGCATGTTGTTTGGGAATCTTTACATTTACTTTGACTGGAATGGAAGAGCAGAGATATCAGGTAGGATTATCTCTCAAGTAAGTCATGTCACGGCCATTATAGAAAAATGTAGCAAGATGATGAAAACATCAAGAGCATTACAGAGCACGAGTGATTTGCTATTCTAAATATGCTCCGGCTGTGAGTACATCTCGTGCACTCAAGTTAAAGTGGTTTATTCAAATTTTCTTCTCTCAGACAGCAGCAGGAAAAACATCTTCCTGTCCCTGTTGGTCACCTCTATACTCGGTACGCTCAGCTTCCTGGTGCTGAGGAGGAGCCATCACGAAGAGGAGATGCTCTCTGAAGAGGAAGGGCGCCTGCTGCTTTCGGCACACACAATGTAAATCCTTGTGATAATTACACCTTTCTCAACGTAATCAGAATATATAAAAGTTTCTGAACGACGACTGGAAGGACACAGTGAAAGTGAAGTGGACTATGATTTATGCCACGTGGTAAATATATATTACAGTGAGCAAGGCAACGAAAGTTAATAATTTACCTCCCATCGACTTTACCATGTTAACCTTTAACCAAACCACCCACGAAATTGATATTTCATAAAATAACCTACCTTGAATCATATGAGGGTATTCAACATGACTTATTGCCTCGGTTCTGCAGGAGTGCTTGTCCTTCACAAAAGATGACAACGACTATTTTCCCACAGATCATTGCAATTTTGAAGAGTCTAATCATAGGCATTTTTCAAGTGGGGTGCAATCACGCATATTTTGGACGGCTGGAAACAAGACTTCCCCTTTCAGAGTGACAGTGGTAAAACACCACAACCACTTCAAACCTGTTATTTCTGACCTTTTAAATCATAGAAATGATTTGAATCTGGGAAAAGAGGTTTGACTCAAATTACAGAAATAACAAAAATATGGATGGTGTCAAAACCCAGTGATAGTCCTGAAAAATGAGCTCAAGAAAATGCAACATTATGTGTTAGACAGGAAATTAAGTTTGCGAAACACTTGATTAGACTGAAATCTTGTCAGCATCTTTATTTCAAACAAAACTTAGTCCTCCAGCCTTTTCCTCCCTCTTATGGTAGCAGATTGTTTAGACTCTATTCTGAGTATCTACTCGATCCAGGTATTTGCTTTGTGTCTTGCAGCATAACAAGGAATCCTATAGGGAGCAACTTTTTATCTGTAGAAGCGCTGTTCTGCTCTCTGTTGGGATGTTTTTTTCAGGAAGTCTTGTCATCTCTTTGCAGCCTAAGTTTCTGAGATTTGTAAATAACTTCACTTGGTGTTCACTCAAAGGACATTACATCATTGTTTGTGTGCGTAGATTATGTCTGTAGAAGGTAAAACACATTTTTAAACACATTTTTATCTTCTGTGGTTTAGGTATAAGCACAGAGCCAGCAGTGCCATGCAAGATGCCAAGTCAGAATTCAGTGAGTACTGACATTAAAGTTTAGTGTATATGAACTGTTTTGCTAAAATGACACTTTTGATTTGTTCATTTACACTTTGCATGAGTAGGAATTGACTGTAATCATTGTGTATCCATATTCATGTGTTCCACATGATCCACGCTACATACAAATTCTAAGCACTTTTTCATTATGTAGTGTGTTCACACTAGAAAAAAAGTTGATACAAAATAAAGTATATGCCAACCAGACAGTGTGCATAATAACTGCCATTGATTTTTGATATGCTGTTGATGCACAATATTCCTACCTAATACAATGCACAAAGGCAATTTAAGATATTCTCACATCTGGAAGCAACAGAAAGATCTCAGTCCCCTGAACGTGCCTGATTTTTATTCTCTGACAATTCATTGAAAATTCTCCGTCTCGCATTGTTAAAGAAAGTGAAAAATAACAAACACCACTGACTTCTTTAGCAGAGGAGATTCAACCAAACGTGCTGGAAATAAAATAGCACTTCGACATATATGAGTGTGATTAGAACTTAAATGTCAGAAAGCATTGTTGGTAAAAATGTGTTCATCATGTACTTTGCTCATGTCCCATCCACCAACATGGAAGAGGCAGGATCTTTGACCTATTCTGCAACCAGCCACCAGAGGGCTGTCAAGAGGTGTTGTCACTCTTCAGAAGCTGTCTTGTCTTCCACTCTATATACAGAGTATGGTGGCTCTGGAGTAATTAGAAGTTACAGGTTAATTCATTAGAGTGCATCATATGGGGACCACGAATATCTGTACGAAGTTAGCTTGCCGTTAGTTTGGCTCAACATGCACATTCAGTAGGAGTGCTTCTTTTTTCTTCCTGTGTAAATATTTATCAGAGTCATATTCTTCACAGCTGATATCACATCTACTGAAAAAGTACAGAGGTGTGTTATTTTGCCAGTCTTTCTCGGTTACTTGGCGTACTGCAGGTAGCCACCAGTTCTCAATTTCACCGCTGTTGGTCTGACACTAGCAGGCAGTCGGACGCAGCTTTGTTTTTGTTCCAGCCAAAATTGCTTTCATGTTGATAAGAATCTTTCGAGCATTACAACAGAGTACACAGAAAACTGCCTGTGCGAGAGTTTTTATTTCAGATTATATCTGTGTTTGTCAACTGGAAACTCTGCTGCACTTGCACCTGCTGTCAGCGCAGCAAAGGTGCATGCTGATTTATGTCAAGAAAGGGCATTCCGGCATATACAAACAAACCTGGAGGGATTTCTGTTTTGAAATCTGAATTTCATCCGACTGCACAAGTCTCCGTGTGGCTTTTTGGCTGATTGAGACGAAATATTTTCTCAGATTGTGCCTGCGATGAAGTTTGATTGTCAAAATGGGGCCTTAGCATCTGCATTTTTATCTGAACTCAATAGTGCTAAATATCATCTTTCGCAATTCAAATCAGCCTTTTGTGTCCACTCCTGTTTAGAAACAATTCTGCAACTTCTGAAGACTAAAACTATACTGCTCCTGAGTCCCTGCATGGCATACAGCGGTGAGTAAAAATGGATAATGCATTTCCTGGAGTTAGTATTTTTAGTCTCAAGTGAAGGCTCGCAGCTACAGCCTGCCCCCTTTGTTCTCCAGGCCTCGAGCTATCTTTCTACAGCGGCGTGTATGGGACATGTATTGGAGCAACTACGCAGTTTGGACTTGCAGCGAAAGGCTTGATTGGGATCTCTGGGATCGTGGTAGGCATTGGAGAAATAGTGGGTAAGTTTACTCTCCTCTTTAAATGTTGATTTACAGTCACAGAACGTTGCTCACGTCGTCTTTTGGCTCTCTCATCAGGTGGAGGCTTATTCGGATTGCTCTGTAAGAACAACCGCTTCAGACGGACCTCTGTGGTGTTTCTGGCAATGGTCGTCCACTTTGTCGCTTTCTATTTGATCTTCCTCAACATCCCAGATGATGCCCCTGTCGTCTTTAAGACCACGACCCAAAAGACCCCATATCTGACACCGAGGTAGCGAATTTATCTGATCATTTAATGATGAAAATGTATAAACAACAGAAAGGCCTGTCACAGTTCTTTCCTAATTAAATAAGATCTATTTTTTCTCTCGCAGTGTGTCCATTGCCCTGCTGTGCAGCTTCTTGCTCGGACTTGGGGACAGTTGTTTCAACACGCAGCTCTACAGCATATTAGGCTGTGTTTATGCTGAACACAGCACGCCTGCTTTCGCTATCTTCAAATTCATCCAGGTAATCCTGAGTTCCCAATTTTCCGACGTTGTTAGCAGTGACGAGCAAAGCTGGTTTAAAATGTTGTCTTGTCAGGTGTAAAATAAATTCACCTGAAGCACCATTAAAAAGGGAAAGACAAGACCCCCATACACCTTCTTAATCTCTCCCTTTGTCTTTGCAGCAAAATTGGCCTCTAACCAGAAATAAACCCTTGAAATTGCAGAGTTTTTATATTAAAAACAAATACTTGTTAAATAATAAGCATGTTGCTGCATGGGTCCAATAAAAGAGGTATTCAACTTATGTATAAATCAATAATGAGTTCAATAATGAAACGTTGGCTGTCTCCCATGAATTCTCCTAACAACCTCACCTGCAGTAAATGATCCTAACTAGACAGTGCAAGGTAATGAGCCCTAATATTACAGTATTATACTGTTACCAATTGTGGCACAATGAATGAATTGTTTGAGCGTTAACATCAAACAATCTTAGGTAGGTAGATGTCAATGCTGTTGGATTAATGCTTGAATGTATGAGGTCATTGACTGTAAATAAAGATGGACGATTCGTCTCCATTTCCAACTTCTGTACAAAAATGAAGCCAAATATTCCAGATGTGGCTGCTGCCATCTTGCACTTTTGACATAATTTGATTCCGGTGCAAAGCCGTGCTGTCGAGGTTCTGCCAATATACTCGGTCCGAGCTGTCAACCATGAAGTTTTACCCTGCTTTGATAGAATCAAATAATTGTAATCAAAATCAAACTTATTTGAAAATTAACTTTTGAAAATACATGCGCTTGATAAGAACTGGCTAAAATGACTAAAAACTTCTCGGGGAAAAATTACTTTAAAAAACTTTTAAATTTTAAGTTTTTAGTCCATGATTTGGCTTCACTTTTGATGAGCCCCATGTCGTTCATCTTTATATACAGAACTTTGCAAATCCCTTTAAAGTTACTGAAGTCTAAACCTTTCGAAAAAGCAAACAGCTGGACAGAAGCCACAATTTAAACTGCGTTATCTTGACATCTGAAACGTGTAATCCCTAATCCTAAAGTGCTAACCTTTATCACCTCAAAATAAGATGTTATAAGTAATAAGCCATTCATTTATTGATTTAGTCCATTCCTTACACTTTTGGTGTCGTTTTTGTTTTGTAAAGCCTATTACAAAGACACTACCCTTAAAAGACTCATAATATACAGTGTATTCTTTATACTTAAGCCCCTTGAACAAAGCTCGGCAGACCTGCTAGTTCCAGATGAAAAGCTGTGTTTGGACAACTGCGGTTCAGGAGAGGCTTTTAGTGAATGGTCAGCTGACAGTAAATGCACCAGTGGGATCTGTTAGTTTGACAAAGAAGTGCGAGTGTTACTTTCTATGTTAAAGGGCGTCTTGCTTGTCCAGCCATGTGAGAGTAAAAACTGTCTGTTAAACAACTAAATAAAATCTCCTCTCCCTCGACAGTCTGTATTTGCAGCTGTGGCGTTTTTCTACAGCGGCTACGTCCTATTGATGTGGCAGCTTCTGCTGATGGTCATCCTGGGCTTCGTTGGAACGCTCAGCTTCTTCGTGGTGGAGCGGATACAGAACATCTCCATAGATTTGCAGGAATATTAGAAAAGAACACATTGTTGAAATCAATGTTTTCCGCGATAGACACCCGGTGGGAGGGACTGAGGCCACCCGAAAAAAACCATCCTGCATGTTTTATTTCAAGACGTTATTTGGAAATCTCTTTTACCTTAATGCACTGAGGGTTGCACACATTTGGATAAATATTCACACTTTAGAATGTTTAAAATTGTTGCCAAGTTGCCTTTAGACAACCTTTGAATTGCGCTGCATGGTTATTGTACCTTGCATATTATTTCTCTTAATTTCAACACTACATAGTGTAATTGCTAATTCACACTATTTTTCTACTGCACTTACTGTAGGGTGTGAAAATAACCACTCACGTACAGTATCTCTAATCTGCTTCCAGCTCAGGTTCGTTGTTAAATGCAGTGTCATTGCTGAAAATATTTGATGCATTGGTTTATAGTTCTTCAGAATTGACAGATTGATAAAGAAAGGATTGTCTATATATATTATATCATTTCTGTCATAGTCTCTCAGAAAAAAACATGTTTACTAACTAATGCTTGACAATCACTGTTCCTAAGGTTTGTTTTGTAAATGTTGCATATTAATGTTAATGAATAAAGTTCTATGCATTGTTGTTTAATTGTGTTTAAACCAAGCGACCCCTCAAAGTGCTTTACGCCAAAAACCACAGACATTCATACAGCACTACTGTATGTTGCATTTCTTCTATCACCGTCATAAGCAATTTGGGATTTAGTATCTTGTGTGTACTGGTGGAGCTGGGGATCAAACCACTGACCGCCTGGTTAGTGGACGATCCTTTGTACCTCGTCAGCCACAGTCGAACCTATTCACTGAATTATTAAGGTTCAGGTTTAAGTGAAATTCTCATATTCAGTTCAGTCTGCAGCTCCAGAACAAATTCGTCCAAGATACTTTGAAAGGCATTTTTTTTCTTACATCAGTTTGTGTTTCAGATTTGAGGGGTTTTTTCTCTTTTACTTTACTTGCCGAGAGTCTTTCCAGCACTCGCTTCTTTGTATCACAACATATAATACATTTACTAGATTAAATCCTGATCTACTGAACTCCACGGGGCCATTAATCAAAAGAGGAGCAGGAGGCAGGGGTCCTGGTGGAAGGGAAAGGGTTACAGGCCCAGACGTCCCACATCACTTCACTGGTAATTAACTATTGATTACATTATAATGAGAGTAAGCAGTTTTGTGTGATCTTAAGTCAATTGTGCCCCCTACTTGACAACAACAGTGCACTGATAGGCCAAGTGAGGTAAACAGCATTTACTCAGAATTAAATTCTGATGGGGTTCATAATGGTTGAGCGATAACCTTGTAATGGAAGTAACTAGGGTTTGGATTAGTCTATTACCAGCGTGCACTGGCATGCATAATAAATCAGCTGTTTGTGAATCCATGTAGTTTCTCAGTTAAGCATCGTTCATTAGTGTGACTCAGCAGTTCACTTAAATCTGTAAAGTTTAATCTATCGACAAGATCAGATGATCCTTTATTAGTCCCACTACGGGGAAATTTGCGTGTGTTACAGTGGCAAAGAGACATCGTTAAAGAATAATTAGTAAACAAACAATACTAACAGGAAATGAAAAAAAATATAAAACATATAAATGGAATTGAATTTAAAGTGTAAACAGGATTAATTATTTAACTGAATCAATAATTCATCATTTAGTATTTTTCTATGAGCGAATAATCACGAAGAGGAAACGGTGATTCTGCTTGAAGAATAAATAAAATCATTCTGCCTTATGAAAGTTTGAGGATGTTGGATATTTTTAAATTGTTACTAATTATTGTCTCAATACAACCAAAGAATTTCAATACAGCACTGTGTTTGTTCCTTATTCAGTTCTCTCTTTAATAAGTTGACCTTTAAACATGAGATCATGTGATTTTCATTCCATTCAGAGGAGGCAAAGAGAGTTTCATTGGCTGACTGGTTTATCTGATGTTACTTAACTCTTCATATATAATTCGATTGAGCCATTTCCTCTTATGTGGTACAACAAATTCTATTAGCAAGATTAAAACTAATTTTTCAAACATGGAAAACAGGAAAAAGTGGGTAAGTTAATTGTAGACACTTGATAGCTGACAACTACAGTATATTTATGTTTTGGATAATTTTAATAATATTTTTACTTTCTTGCCCTGCAGGAAGTTGTATGCCTCCGCCAACTAGTGTAGTTTCAGTCAAGATACATTGTTTTTCCAGATTCATATGAGGTCGCCATGACCTTTGACCTTCAACCACCAAAATCAAATCAGGTCATCTTTGACTCAAAGTGAACATTTGTACCAATTTGAGGAAATTGCCTCAAGGTGTTCTTGAGATGTCGTGTTCAGAAGAATGGGATAGACGGACAACCCGAGAACATAATGCCTGTCGCCGGCAAGGAAGTATAAAAATCCACATTTCTCTGGCAAAGTTTTTATGAAAACATTTGATGTCACAATTTCTGATTCTGGTCTTGCAGGGCAGCCTTATATTTCTTACAAAATATCTGGAGTTTATTTCAACCATGTTTCGCGGTTTTAAAATGTCAATTTTTAGAGTTTTAGAGCACAAATTTTCACTCATAGGCAAGATTTTTCATGTGATGTTGTTTTATTAAAATTTCCCCCAAGCCCTTCAGCTCCTTGATTTCCCTGAACAGTTCTTTATCTCACTGTGAATTTGGTTGAAAAGCAGATCAAAAGTGAACATGAGTGCTGATCTACTTTTCTTTTCTCACATCTCCTCAAACCTCATGGATGTGATGAGCAGGTTTAAGTGAAATGGACCGACAGGATTCAAGACTGGGGCTGAAATCAGAAATAAAAAAACTTGGGAGTCAGGTGTTGTGTTTTTGCTGCTCGACAACAGTTGAAATGTGTCGGGGTACTTAACAAATTAGACCATTTTAATTGAAGTCTATCTGCGCCCCGGAGGAATAATACATTTAATTTATTAAGTCTCATTTGTGACCTGCTTGATTGCCACACTGTCAGTTTAACCAGAGATCCGTGTTTATTACAACATTTTTTTGTACCTGTATCTCACTCGGTTATTAAATCTGAGGACTCGCCTCATTACCATGAATTATGGAAATCACACAACTGAGGATATTTGTAGGAATAAGGTTGAGAGCACAATTAAATAAGCCAATTTGAAAAGAGAAACATATCCTATCAAATTAGACGACAGCCTTCTGTAAATTATATGCGAGATGAAATGAGCGCAAACACTTTTAACCGCTCATTTGTTGTTTTTGTATCTCCACAGTCGGCTTTCCACACAATAGATGTTGTTGCAGTCATCAGCAGCACAATTAAACTAATCATTCTGGAGAGTGTGTTCATTGTTCATGGATCAAAGGTTTGTTTGATCAGCCGTTGTCCTCACATTTATGAGAATTAGCTTTAGTTAAAATCGCCACACTGATTTCCGTACACAGCAGCAGCAGGAAACAGCAGAATACTATTAAAAAATAATTTATATTTCTATTATCATTATGGAATCTGAATTCACGACCACCAGAAGCTGACAGAGAAGCTGAGCTCCAAGGATCGGACGTAATGCCAGTGTCGGACAGGGATGAACAGCACGTCTCCGGGCTGCAACACACATTCTAGATATGGAGCCTTGGAAAATTCCGGGAATCGGTCCATGTCTGGATTCTCCACCTCCACCTGCACTGAAAGGAGTCAGAAATTGGAAATGCTGCATATATTTGCAAGCTCAACATGTTCTATCTCTATGGACTGTCAATCCCACCTGACTGGTATTGTGAAGCAGCTGTGATTGATGAGGGTACAGCTTGTCCGTGTCCTCTGGGGAATACAGGCGAATGTATTTGCTCCCCACAACCTAATGTATATACAGAGGGAATCTCGAGTAGTAAACAGACGGCACATCACGTAACTGAACTTTGACATGGACTGGATTCATTATGCTGCGCCGCCGTCGTCATCGTCACCTGAGCCAAGAAGTTCTGTTGCGGGTCGTGGTGAAGAGGAGACACTGTACCTCCAGGCCCAAACCATGCGTTTACTGTAATATCATCTTCATCTTCCTCACCAAGACAGCAATAATCAGGGAGACGGATGTCTTCCTTCAGCTCTGGTATCTAAGGAAACATTACCCAAACGTAGTTAAATTACATCAGGGGCTCTGACTTAATATTATCTTGTTGTTTCTGAACATGCAGACATTTCCCAGAAATTGATCCATTTAAGTACGCTGCTCAATCCCACCTGACTGGGATTGTGAAGAATGAGAGTTTTATGTATCCAACAGGAGGAATTTTATTACACTAATGACTTGTAATAACTTTGGTGATTATTGCACTTAGATTTCATTTTGTGAAGCACCTTTTAGCTCTGGCTTCAAAAGGCATTAAATAAATAAAGCTATTACTGTAACTTCATCCGGCCTGAATTTCAATTTGTCACATACTTTACTGCGTAGTGTAGTGCCATTAGATATATTATTTAAAAAAAGACAAACTATACATATAATCCCAACTGAGATATGTATATAATAATAATAATAATAATAGACAATTAAATAAAGACAACTAAAACTTAAAATAACTTTAAAAAAGGAATGATTTTATTTCTGACAGAAGAGGACATAGTGTGATTCCTCCTCATTTAGCCTCATTCTAAACTATCAAACAGCCCAAAAACAGCTTTTATTTTGACAAGTTGCCCTTTTTGTAAAGTTCAACCCAGACAATGTATTGACTTCTATGGTAAAATTAGCACTAAACAGTCAATACTGTTCAAAGCAATATGGTGTGATGATAACAGCTAGTGATAAATTCTATTCTAGTTGTTAAAGTGCTGAAAAAATGAGCTGAATAACCAATTAGTAAAATGACACAATTAATAGATTATTATTTTGTTTCATTTCAAAGTAAAATATGAAAGTGTACCTGATCAAAAAGCTGGTGCTGAGCCAGATAACCCAAACCCTTCACTCCATCCTGGGTGAGTTTGATCCACAGAGAAAAAGAAATGAAAATACCCAGTTACAGATCAAACTGCAGCGTTTTACCTTCATGCTTCACAAATGCAACTGCAAGACTCTGATGAGGATGCACTTACTTTATTCAAAATATATCGATCCACGAATTCATTGACCGTAATTAGAGTTTGTGACCATTCCTCGTCCGTGTACCTGGATCCCACCTCGACGGGAACGGTCCGACACCCAGCCACAGACCTCAGGTATTCTATGCTTTTCAGGAGGAAGAAAATGAATGAGTGTACGTGAGGTGTCAGAGTGAGGGGGAGGACAATGAAGGAGAGGCAGTCATATCACAAGAGTCAGGAATAAGAGATTTAGTGAAAAAAAAGCCTGAACTCAGTGTATATTGTTCTGCATCTTCAGATAATAAATGAAACTTACACTAATCGTCTCAATGCTTCATATTAGACTGATGTAAATTGTATGTTACATGTCGTTGAGTACCAGGCTCAATCAGAATGTTCCTCTCAGCTGGATTAGTGCACTCGTCTGTCCTCACGAATGTGAATCAGTCTGATTACACAGCAGGACTGAACTGAACACAAGAAGAGTGGAGGACTAGTGATGTGTAAACTAACGCTGTGTGAAACCAAAGGTTATAACCAGAATCTATCTTAAGATCATGTGTCACAACAACAGACCTGGGGAAGTAATCTGGACAAAAAATATACAGGGCAAGCTTATAGAAATTCAAACCATGCAAATAATCTGAAACTGAACATGGAAAAAAAAAAAGAGTCAGGAGATCAACCTCCAGCGGTGTCCGTTGAGTGCAGGCCAGTGGTCGATGGTCCCTTCTAAAATCACTGGTTTGAGGGGCAGCAGGTGGTTTGTGTTGAAGCTCTCCAGCGACGGACACTTTACCCTGGGAACCGCAAGCTCTTCTCTGATCGCAGGAACATGTGGCCGCTCCAGCTTCAGTCTCTGTTAATGATGTCAAAACAAAAGAGGTTTGTCAATTCTTTCACTCAAAATGTTAGTTTCAAGAGGAAAATAACAAGATAAACAAATGACTGTTCATCTTTCTTTAAAAGGAAGATTCAATTATTTCTCTAGTGGCTGATTGGTTTGATAATCTAATGGTTTTTGTCATTTGCAAGCAAGAATGCCAACATTTTTCATGTTCCTGGTTGTCAAACGCATGGATATGCTTATTTTGTTGTGATAATAAACTCAATATACTTTTTCCCTAACTGAACCAGCAATTGAATTGATTAACCCAGAAAGATAATGAAAATAGTCGTTAGCTGCAGCATTATTCTCATGTGCAACTGGACATCGATGCTTGTTTTTTTTACCGACAATCCTGCCAGCAATGCTTGAAAGTCTCCTTCTCAGTTTCGATGGCATCTGAACAAAGTGATCTGACATCTGAGTGTTTGTCGCACTCTATCTTCAGTGACACATGATGGAGAGCGACAAGATGAAGAGCAACAAGATGGAGAGCAACAGGGGAAAAGCAATTCTACAACTTCTGAAAGGCTTATTTTGAAATGTCCTCATCTGTCACTGTTTGTTCAAACTTTGAATTACTGAGAAAAAAAAGTGGCTTTGTGATTGCACAGCTTCGAAACGGTGCGACTGAAACTTGCATGAAATCTTATGAACTAGTTT
This sequence comes from Paralichthys olivaceus, assembly GCF_024713975.1. Classification (NCBI taxonomy): domain Eukaryota; kingdom Metazoa; phylum Chordata; class Actinopteri; order Pleuronectiformes; family Paralichthyidae; genus Paralichthys; species Paralichthys olivaceus. Next base: position 9,748,024 of record NC_091097.1, read on the forward strand.
TACGATTTACAATACGGTTTTTACAATTACGATTTTTCGAACTTGAGTTACTGAAAATGTGCGTTGGTAATTTATGTTGAGCCAAAAGGAACTGAAGGAAAACGATGCTGTTGAAACATCTCAACACTTCTGAAATAGTAAACACCTTCTAATAAACTCAAGTGACAAACTCCCTCATAGAATAATGTGTCTTTTAAATAAAAACACCACTGACCTTCACCTCAGCTGGTTCATCTTCTTCTTTAGACGCCTTCCTGACCTCATCCTGCAGAATCCCAACTATAACCTGAAGAATATTATCCATGACGGCTGCACCCATTAGCAAACCCATATCACAAGTCCTGACAGCCTGCTGGATCTCGTTCTCTGACGGAGCGTCACGGCACAGAGCGGCTACTTTGAACAGGCAGCCGTACGAATACACACGTCTCCACTCTTTGTCCACGTGGCGCCACGTTCCCGTGTTGAGCTTCTCCCATGAAAAATCCAAAATGATCTGAGCACTGAGCGAGCGACTGGTGCTCGTAGAGTCGCCGTACAGCTGCTGCCTGGAGCGTTTCAACACGTCCACCACACTCGACTCCACCGTGTCACTGAACTGCAGAGGGAACTGTTCCTCATTAGGAGGCAGAGCAGCAGAGATTTTAGACCAGAGTGTAGCCATTGATGAGAAGGTCGCCATTGAAGCTGGGTGACAGAGTGGTGGACAAATTAAGATCATTTCAATGTGCACTGACTTTTAAAATACATTTTTTTAAAGGCTGTAATTTGATAACTTGTTCTGTGCTCGGCTATTAAAGGTTGCACCAATCTCACAAGTTCTATACCAACAAACAGGACAGCTGCATTTTCTTTCCTCAAAAAAATTCAAATAAAACAAAGGCAAACCTGGAGCATCTGGCCCCCACGTCCTGGAGCTCTCCATCTCAAATTTCATGGAGTCTCTCTCAAAAAAATGATTTAACGTTTCCGTGTCTGTCTGACTCTATCTACAGTGATATATGATTGAGACACACACACACACAGGACAATTGCTTCTCCCATCTATGACAGTCTCCTCCCTGCTGTGAATACACCTCATTTCCAAATTGGCACCTACAGGAAACGCAGGTGAGAGCATCCTGAGCCAGAGCTGTGAGTGTGACACATGCACAATGACGACACTCGGCTGTTAACTCCCAACTCTTCCTACGTGTTAAGGTGCTTTTTTGTTGCTGCACGTTGCCAAAATATGAGGCAGCCAAGCCAGAGCACCTGATTGATTTGAGTACATAAACACAGCCTGGTGTGAACTGAACAGAGTCAAACTGAATGGCTGCAATTTTCACATGCCTAAGAAAATCATGAGTGTGTGTGTGTGTGTGTTTGTGGGTAGCTACGACCCTGAAGTGTTTTCATTGAAGCCCAAGCAGCTGAAAGACATCGTCAATGTTTGCAATTATTTTTGCAAAGATTCATTCAGGATTTGTATGGAAGAAGTGTTCCACTAAGGAAGTCATGAATAAAGAAACATGGAATCCACTTTATGGTCTTGTTTATAACGCAGTCTCATTAAAATCTAATTTAAATACCTTTAAAAATCAAAATTCAAGTTAAATTTGAAGTCTGATTCAAATACAACACATGAATTTATAACTTGACAAATGTTGCACAGTAGATTAGTTTGGATGGGAAAATATACAAAGGAAAATATTGCAAATAAAAATATGATGACTAAAAGAGAAATAAAAACATATAATGAATGAATGTAAAAATCCAAATGTTATATGCATGGATGAAAATGAGATAATCGGGCGTCACATGTGACTAAATATAGAAATGTTGTTTTGCTGTACATTCAAGCGAAACAGAAACTTTATCTTCACTTTTAAAAACCGAGTTACCGAACAAAGTCTCAATAACCTCAGCTCGAATCTACCTGATAGTACTAACAACGATTTAAATGCGGAATAAACCAAAAATACAGATGTGAAACAAACTAATAAATAAATAACAAGAGCAGGTTCGTGTTGATTTGTCCGCTGATACTTACACTTACAGGAAGTCCAGGAAACCGAGGCATAGAAAACACAGAGAGCTAAAGATGAATTAAACTATTATCAATGATGCATTGATCTGTCATCGTGACATCCTCACAGTTTCATTAAAACACGAGGAGACGATCAGAGACTGAGACCAGCGACAAAGCTGCTGCCGCCGGTGCCACAGCAAAAACACACCGAGAGGAAACGAGGACGTGGTGGAACTCCAGTTCCCTGTTAGCGACCAGGGACTCCAGAACAAGGATTTTAAAATACACAAACTCACAGGTTTAAAAAGTGTCGAGGCAGTCTGTGTTGATTTTTATCTTTCATTTGTGTCCACACTCTGGTGCAGCAGAGGGCAGTAATCTGCTCTTGCCCTAACCTGTGAAATAAGCATATTGGCACTGAATAGCAAGTAAGTGAATATTTATTTATAAAGCACCTTTCAAAACCAAAGTTACAATGTGCACTACAAAAAAAAAAGCATCAAGATAAAATATAACACAAACAGTAGAAGAATAAAAGCTACACAGAGTCCAAGCAAAATCAAAGGACTAGACCAAATTAAAAAAATTAGGTGAAAAATAGGTGAGTTTTTAACATCCACTTAAAACCACAGAGGAACTCTGCATATTTTATAACTAAGGGAAGATGGTTCCAGAGGGCAGTGCAACATCTTATCATTGGACTGAACAGTCCCCCCCCCCCCCCCCCCCCCCCACATACACACACACACACACACTCTACAAACACCTGTTAGTCTTGAGTTGCCAGTTTCCCCACCGTGCGTACACCCTCCCACGCTCTGCTCCTACACAGTCACATCTGTCCACAACCTCTCCAGCCCCAAAAAATCAGTTTCTCTCTCCTCTCATGACTTTTCCTCTTTTATTTCATGTTATCGACCGACTGCTGTAAATCTCAGCCAGCTAGAAATAAAACACAGCTCATACACAGGAAGGCACGTTATATTCATTATATAAATCTGTTACACAAACATTTGTTTCCCCATCGTCTTTCCATCGCTCCTGCAGCTCGGATTTATTTTTATGTAAATACAGATATTCCTAGAGGACTGATTGATATGTATCTGCTCACGCGAGGCTGAAACAATAATTGGGTTTGTCTTTTTGATGTCACACGGAGATATCTGAGTTTTTCGTATTCAATTGGTTTTGCCAGGGAGGAGGGTGCCTGAGCAAACATGATAGGAATCCTTCGACAGTCAAGTCTAGAAATCTATAAACACGTGGCACTATAATCAAATGTCAAACACTCTATGAAATTCAAATAATCTCAGTGCAAACCGCAGAGCTGTCCCTGTATGTAAAGCAGATGGAAACAAGAGGGAGACGGCATGTCTTCACAGGAATCACAGGGGATTTTAAAAATGTTTCATGCATTTCTGTTCGTTCTCACTGTGTAAACAGCGGAATTCTCATGGCTCGATCTATTCTTCACTTACTCGCACGGAGGTGAGAAATTACTGTGAGGCCAGAACCGCACCGTGTTGTCCCCACCCCCCCCCTTTAAGCTTCTGCTATTGCTTTTGGAAGCAGGAACTTCAATAAAACCATGAATTAGAAATATAAATGTAAAAAAAATAAAGTGAAGAGTGGTGCAGACAAAACAGGGACCTGGCCGCAGATGGTCAAACACACTGTGTTCATTATTGCATGGGATGCTGTGGGAGAAATCCTCACACCAAGACGTGAATGCTGTGCTTGTGCACCTCGGCTTGCGCGAGCTGTGGGGGTGATCCCGGCAGGAGAGGCCTATGTATTATTCAGAAGTGTCTGGTGGTGAGACAGTGTGGGGCTACACTGAAGGTCAAAGGCCCAGCAATGTTATTCCTGCCTGTGCTGTCACCACTGACTTCATGTGCGGGGCGTCCTCCCAAATCTTCATCCGCAGGGGTCAGCGACCTCTCCCTTGTTTACTTGGAGGAGGAGGAAGATCGCTCCCTCTGTTCCTCATTAGCCGGTGTCACTCGGAAAATTTTGAAAGGTTTGATTTTGAGTGGGTTTGTCAAAATTATATTTAAAATCATTTCATGATATTGAAAGATTATTGCTAAGTTTTCTAAACACATTCAATCTTGGCTTGAGCTTTGGGGGCACTACAGGGTCTAACCATTTCCCCCGTTTCCAGTATTTGTAAGAAGCTAAGCAGTTGTAGCTTTATATTTACTGTAAGTGAGAGTGGTGTTGAATTTCTTATCCAACTATATGGGAAATAATCCTGTTTCACAAAATGATCAGCTGTTTATTTTAATGTAGGATTTTTTTCTTAACAATTTTCAACTCTGATTGCATCTCCACCAGTGACAACACTTAGTAAATCAAGTCTAATTAGCATACAAATTAATTTTACACAGGAGCTTTTGAACATGTCACCTTCTCAGTATTTTGCCCGAGAAGCTGAAGATCATGTGATTATGTTTGAAGGCTCCAGAGTTGTCACTGAATGAAACTCTCTGATGACAAAACATTTAAATGATTGAAATAAATGAATCACATGTGCTTGGTTTGTTTTTGAATCAAAACTGAATTGTTTCAAAAAGATTCAAATTTTTGAAGTTAAACAGGTTTTTTTTTTTTACGCCTCTACAAACAAGAACCTGTCTCGAATATGTTGTTTGGGAATTCAACAGTGCCTGAGTTTTTGCAGTAAACAATTAATTTGCTTTGTATTATCATAATTCCCTTTGAACCTGGGCTTGTCTCAACAGTGCCGTGACAAAAAGTCCCAGCAGCGGCGGCAGCAGCTGCTCGGCGTTTGCCAGCAGCCAAACAGGGCAGCGGGGCAGCATGGACCGTGACTGTCAGCGGCGTATTCTCTGGGGCCTGCGAGGGCTGAACTGCCGGGACACCACAGGAGGGATGTAATCACCACCATTACGCTCCAGGTGCTGCAGAAATAAAAGAAGGAAACAAGCCTCCGGTGGTGTTGTCATGGATCAGAATCCAATTAAACACTGTTTAGCTCGACACAAACTGCCAGTCGTGGCCTGATGACTCATGAAATTAATGTATTGTCATGGCACAAAGAAACTGTTGCAACAGAGAGTGCAGCACGACCCAAGCCTGGGCCCTTTTCAACCTGCTGCAGCTCCGTTCTTGTGTCTCCTCTCTGACGACAACAATATTGCAACTGCATCTCCAAAGTCCCACATTTCTGCCCCTGTTCAAGCTCTGAAGGTCACCTGTGTGATTAAGCAAAACACACACAAAAAAACCCCAGCATGGCGACAGCCCTAAAATGCAGTGTCACATTTATCCCCAAGATAATTTACGCACACATATAAAAGCTAGTGGAGGTTAAAGGTTGCTGCATTCCACGGAAACAGGGTAATGGATATTTGGAAATAACCCCAAAGAGGAAACAAATGAGAGGTGTTAAGTTAAATGTCCTGTGAAATCATCAGGAGATCTGAAACAAGCTGCCTTTACAGCTCCGAGGAGGTTTCCACACCCGATTATCTACAGGGCGCACGTGGCCCTCAGCTCAGTGCGACTGCAGGTCAGCGTTGCGGTGGCGCCGCTCCTTTACAGATGTTGCCGCTGTAAGTCAGAGGCGGGGATGATGGTGAAGAGGACGAAGAAGTGGGCTTGCCAGCTTGGCCCAACTCCACAGTGCAGTGTGAGTGTCTGCTCGCTGCAAGCAGGTGCTCGGTCCCAGTGGCTTAATGTGGGACGCCAGAGTGCAGGCAGTCCGTCAAAACCACTTTAGATCAAATTAATGCAACCAGGTGTGCCCCTGCAGTTGGGGCTCAGGTGACACCTGCTACTTCCCTTTAATTGGAGCTCAAACATCTGTTTCAGGATCGACGGAGAGGGGAGAGGGTCCCCGGGTTAGGCTGCTAACTCACTCACCGCTTGACACTGGTCACATCTGATTATTGCTGCAAGCTTCGGGTGAAGCCAATACACAAATCAATATCCGGAAGTGGGGGAAACACACGGTTTCACCCTTTAGTGACAAATTAAAGGAAATAATAAATTGATGGTGACATTAAATGTGTTTTCCTGCTTGACTTACTCTCCCTCAGTGCATTTCTGAGAGGAGCACGGCACTTCTGGCCAAAAAGACTCACTTCTGACAAATGTGACTCACTCACCGAGGAAGGCGAAGATAAAAGTGGAGACAGGCTTCACCTCGTTATTCCAGCACTGTGCGGAATCTTTAGGGGGGGGGGGCTGTGAGCTCTTAGGGTAGTTTAGGTGGCTTTGATCTTTCTTGGATGCAGTAATAAGCATAGTGTAGATGAAGAGAGGGGTATCCAACTTGAAATATGATTTCCCCTTGGTTCTTTAACAAGGCTGAAAAGAGGTGGGTGGTCAGCTCCAGGGGCTCCGCAGGAAATTCGTAGCTCCTGACAAGGTGTGAGCGTGACGTTTGCGCGCAAAAACCGAGAGGAGCTGAACAAAGTGCTATTACTCCAAATGTACGGGAGCCCCCTGCAGCTGGGGCGCCTGTGAATCACTGCTAAAGCTGCCCCCCCCACCCCTCCCGCTAGGTCTGTAAATCTGCAAGTCACAGGGTGGAGGATCTGTATCATGAAGCTGCTTGAAGATAAGACAGAACATGTTTAAATCTGTGGCATCCCTGACATGCTGAGGTGCAGGTAAGAAATAATTAATGGCAGTGGTTTGAGGATTGATCCCTCTTCATACATATGCAAATATAGAGCAAGTGCATTTTTTTTTACGGTGTACAGTAATCCAAGGATTTGAAATTAGCTGTGCAGTTAAAAGAAATCCTTCTTCTTTTTTCTTTTAATGTAAACCTGAATGCTAATTCTCTCCACCTCTGCCCTGAAACCATGCAAAGGTCAGCCCGACACCAGAAGTCCATTTACCAGCAGAGAGCAGTGTTGTGGCAGCAAAGTCCTCCCCCATCATGGCTCAATAATTTATTATGCAAAGAGGAAACAGAGATAGTGAGGGGTGTCTGCTGCTCTCCCTCTTTTTGTTGACAGTGTTTTGACTCCAAAGGCTTTTCATCAGGTCAGAACTATGAACTGCACAGAGGGAGGCTGTACAACTGAGATTGAGACTTCAAAACCTCCGTCAACACAGAGAAGACATTATGAGCTGCACACACTATTAAAAAAACAAACACAATCTTATGTTTTCTACTTTTCAATCTACAGAAACATGTTTTTTTCTCATGAATACAAAGGTGTGCAGAGCTGTAAACACAAATTGGCCAATAAATGCAACAGTTGAACCCAGAAGACATGTTTGTTTCTGTTTGTCCTATATTTGGTGAATTTTAAGATTTATAAAAAAGATGCATTTGTATGTATTTGTATTTACTGCAGAGACTCACACGGGCAACAGAAGACCAGGGTGACATCCAGAAATGAGAAAAAAACAATTTAATCAAAAATGTCTGTTGGGGGTTTATGAACAAATAAAAAACAGAGGGAGTCTTACTGGCACACGTTACCAGCTTCAAACTGGGTCAACAGTCGCTACTACTTGTAAAAAATCGTTGAGAGCTAATGCTCCATGTGAATGCATGCAGTTGCATGTCAGAATATGGCTGAATACATGTTTGCAGCAGCAGGATAGAATAAGGTTAATTTTCATGGCACCTGTGACCTGCCACAGTTTCTGTCGCAAACAACTGCCTGGGTGGATAAGGAGGAAGAGAGGACGATGAAACTTGGCGGATTCAGAGGCACGGTGTTGTGTTTTTGTTTTTTTCTCATCCCTACAGTCTCGGCAGACGTAGGCAGAGCAGAGCGATGTCAACATGCCGTCACATGGTATTGATTTTAGAAACCGGAGTAGATAATTGATGATTTCCACTCAATGAACTTTCATTTCTCTCTAGCTCTGGCTTGTGTGTGACAGAGATGCTGCATGTACATGGAAAACTCTCCTATATTCCTTTACTTTTAAAAATGATAATATAATAATGGTGATAATATATTATAATTTCAAACCTGCATCACTGATCATACACATGTTTTGTTATTTCATGATTATTTAGCTAATTTTCTCATTTGTTTGTGTGTGTGTTGTATTGTTAATGAAACAATGTGATGTTTGAAAAGACAAACCAATGACGAGGATCACAAATTAGCCTCTAAGCTAAAAATCCTACATGCAGCAGATGTTCCTGCATTGTCCCTGTCAAACGAACAATCCACAAACAAATAAATAACAGAATATTCTTCAAAATGCAAAAGTGAATACTTATATTTCACTTTTCTTACACCTTTATATATTTTTTTACTTTTTTTAAGGGGTTAAAGGAAGCCGAGGCATAAACAAAGCAGAATGAAATCGTTCAGTCCTTCGACCACCTGCCTCTCCGATGAACAAATACACGGACACATCCCTGAACATGCCCCAGGGCTCTTATCACATCCAGCTGTCAAATGGGTGCTGATCCATCATCCAACTTCTGTGTTCACATGCTGACTCTTTGACCCCTCTGCATAAATCTTTAATACGTCTGGATGAGTTGCATATCCACAGCGGGTGAGCGCCTGGACTTTATAGCAATGAAAATAAATGTCCTCCGTCCGTTATTGGAAATCCACAATCATATACATTGTGTGTGTGAGTCTCACTGTTTTATTGTCTTATTCAAAGACAATTTAACAAGGGACAGATACATTGAAAGTGGTGTTGCCAGCTCTCCTGCAGTTTTTTTTCCCTCACCCACCACAACAGACTAGTACAGATTCATCTTCTCTCTTTCACTCCCCATCAAAAACAAATTGCGATATATTCCCTTGTCCTGCAACCTTAAAAAAAAAACAAAGATGGTTACCTTGGAAACTGCAGTCTTGTTTGAAAGGACTGAAGCAACGGTCCTTCAAAGTTCCACATTGTTCAACCATCCCCAACTTTGATATGTTGTGTTAGTCACTTTAATTATATGTTTATGAGAAAGTTTAATCGTCTATATGCTCTTCCATATAATGTATGAATACATCTTTTGAAAGAAGAACTAATAAAATCTCTCACTCAGGACTCTCTCTCTCATTTCATATATTTACTTTGAAACCAAAACCAATTTATTAGAGTCCAGTTGAGAGATGATTTGGCGTGGGGAAGATTTGTCCTGCCGTGCCTGTGGGGCTGACAATTAAATTTTTGACTTTAACAATCTAAATATATGGAGTAAACATATTCTCCTCCCTTCTATAAAAAACCTGCAATTATTTTCCTCTTTTCTTCCCTGCAGAATTACTTTTATCAGCACGATTCACAACCCACCTTCGTTCACAGGGAAGCAAAGAGGATTTGGCTTCTCTACGCTGATCAATAATGTACTTTGTGGACTTAATCCGTGGAAACAGTTAAAATGTGAGTGGGAAGACCCTTTGATTCTTTGTCTGGCCACAGCAAACATTTCCAGTTGCCACATTTTCTATCCCACAGTTGAAACGCTGCGATGAATCCTTTGCTCGTAGGATGTGAGAGATTTGGCAGTTCACTGACTCCCGGGCAAATCTTGGCAGGACTCGTCAGTTTGTGTTTCAGCCTGGATTGACTGGGAGTCTCAACCTCCAGTCTGTCCCTGATGTGGCCTCGCTAATCTTGATGCTAATGCTAAATAAAACACACAAATACAGGGATTCACGGTAGGGATATTTAATTCAAGCTGCTCACTTAATGTGATTCTCTTTTTTTTATCACTGCATATGGTGAATCTTCCAAAACAATAGAAAAAAAAATCCAAACTTTTTATTCAAATAAAACAAGAGGAAGATGAACATATCCACAATATGTTTCCATAAACAAAGGTCATTTTGTAATTATTCAGACATTAGCATGTGGTCACTGTCAACATCATCTCATCACTGGCATTACATCACACAGACACACAAAGTGTGCCATCTAAAACACAAAACTCCCCCCCAATTAACAGATTAAATAAATCACTGCACTTTGATATTTGCACACTTGCCATATGCATATTTTCACACTTTTTTACAGTACATCTGGATTTGGATTCCACAAGAGAGTGGAGACTGATGGGAAATTCCACTTGAAATCTACTACACAATGCCAGTAAAGAGGTCTGAATACCTTTTTTTCAACAAATTTGCAAGAAATGTCTAAAAGCAGGTTTTCACCTGGTCATCATGGGTTACTGTGGAAATTGATTTAGAAAAAATATTTTGGTGTTGTGATTTAAAATGAGTTCTACAACACAATACCAAAAGTGAGGAGCCACTGAATTCTTACTCGTGCCTGCAAAATAATCACATATCCCAAAATAAAAATGATAATACATGCAGGCTCTTCTCATAATTTTAGCAACATGCGAGCAAAAGTCAATACTAGGAATTACATCTGAATTACTATGCAAAAAGTATATTTCATTTTTAGCTCCCCCGAGTTTGGTCTCTCAAAATTAAATATAGAGACCCTACACCCTTCCTCAATTTTGGGCTGGAAGTGATAAGTTCAGTTGTGGGAGAGAAAACAAAACAGCAGAAGGAAGCTCATAAGGAAGAAGAAAAATGAGGCAGATTTCATATAGACCTTGAGCTGAAGGGCAAAATAAAACTAAAACTAAAACCAAACAATTCTTAAAATATAGATATCATTTATTCTTCTAACTTATAAGAAAAAAACCTTCAATAACCACGATTCATCCAGTTATTGGGTAACTAAATGAATCATTGATTAGGTAACTGCCTGGATTGTGCCAATTGTTTAATCTGCCACAAATGATAATATAATAATGCTGAATTCATAATAAATGCATATTTGACTAATACATCTACTGAATTCGAGGGGGTGTGTATGGGATTGGCTCAAAATAAACGTAGTCATAAATGCTGTAATGGGACATCAGTGGGCATCACCAGTGTGTTCATGTGTTTGATATCCAATTTATAATATCACCACTATTAATAGAAGCACAATTAACTACATAGAATTAAAGTGCATGTATGTACTGAACCAAACCACATGCTTATGTTTATACATTACATGACCTGTTTCTTCTACAGAAACAGTTTGATCTGTGTAAAGACATTGTGTGTGTGTGTGTGTGTGTGTGTGTGTGTGTGTGTGTGTGTGTGTATTACTCTACACAGTACCTACTATACTACCCACTAAAGCTTTTTAATCATCATCATACGTTTTTAATCATCACTTTTGGACAACAATGGAGGTTTATGGCCCAGAATTACAACCTCCTGTAGTGTTGATCTCTCCATTTTAATGGGATTAAAAGTTGATCTTTAATATATTTTTTCAAAACTGTGTGTAACATCTGTATCCACCCCCCACTTTCTCCATTTATCCCATCTTCCTCATCCATCCAACCCTGCTAACCTCCCATCACCCCCACCATATCCACATCCACCCTGCATCCCAACATCCCTGTCCTGTCTGTATCACTTCTGCACACTGTATGGATATTGTGGCAGAAACAAATAAACTTCACATTCAGTATTTACACCACAACATAGTGTAGTGTTCCACCTCAGTCCACAGATCTGATCAGATGTATTTCAGCCTCTCCTTGCATTGTTGCCACACATTTCATTTTTTTCCCACAGTACAGTACACAGGGGCATGATTACCTCTCTACCTGTGTGATGGAGACATTTCCTCCGTGTCTTGGGGTCCCTTCATGCTTTCATTACAACACAACCATAAATCTTCCCTATATCTTGATGGTGTTTGGGGAGAGCAGCAGTCATCCAGGGAAGTATACAGATATACAACACTGCATCATGTGTGGCAACCTATCAACACCAGCCTTACCTTTTTAATTCTGATATAGAGAGAGAAGCGAGTGGTTGGGGCGGAGGTGCTGATGATACGGTCCCACCTCACACCGGGGCTACAGAACAAAAGAGACCGCGGAGACCGACTGTCCTCACAGAGATGCATGAATCATCGCTGACAAGCCTCCTCCCCCTGCGGTGTTGCCGTCGTGAATTATCTACCTCCGTAAAGGCCTTGATCAATTAGTCAATCTTTCAAATGCGGCCCTCAATTAACAAGGTCATTCCCAATGCTGCTGGCTCCTAACATGTTGTGCATCACTTGACGCTGCCAATTAAAGGCAGCGCTCTGCCACAGCACTCGGAGCTGATACGGGTAAGTATACTGAGGGATTCATCTATAACCACTCTGCCTGCAAAGCTGAAAATGAGGGGGGTAGCAAGCATCTCTCTCAGATTGATGTGCTCGGGGATGCTGTTAGAGAATTGATTTTGTTATAAATTCAGAGAGAAGGTGCCAATCACCTGTGTTGGTAGCCAAAAACACAGAGTCTGAACAGAATTTGAAAAACGAAAGCAGGGCTAAGAGGAGACGTCTGTGGGTTCAAACAGAATACAGATTGGCAGTGGGATGTGCGTGGTCCCCTCAGTGGTCCAGAGCAACATGCCACTTCAAGTCCACTCCAATAGACAGTTGCATGTGTCAAGGATACTCCGCTGCACGAGGCTTTCTGTAATTTTAGCAATCTGTTCCCCAGGTTTGGAGCTGCAGAGGCTGTTACATGTTTGAAGTCATAACCCTGGCAACATGTCCTCAGTTTCCCACCTCTGGTGTAGTGCGTCGCTGCTCGTTCGAGGAGCTCCAACCTCTGCTGGCTTTTCACTGCACCTTAACACCCGTCGACATGTGCACGCCTAGATTTCCAGACTGCTGCCCACATGTTTGAATGCTTGGTGAATTAGAAAGATAATGTCAAGAAAATGCAGGTTAATCTTTGAGCAGTGACTTTGGATTGCTGTTGGCCATGAATGTGCTTATTCTATTTTTCGCCGAAAGAGAGCTTGCTTGTGGTGCTCGCTGCAGGAATGCATAAGATTTTTTGCAATGTGCTGCAGCTTTGGGAATGAGCAGACTTGTGTCTCCGAAAAACAAAAATTGTCTTCTGATGACTTGTCCACCCAAACCCCAACTATTTATCAGGAAAGTTAGTTTTTATGACCCTTCCCAAGGATCAACCCCAAGTCCATGGGCACACCTGCAATATGTGCAAACTTTGATACTAAATAAAAGTCATATTCTGAGTTGACATCTTCAACATATATGAAACCTCTTTATCCTGAGATTTGTCATGTTTTCAGTTTTATTTCCATTGGTCGTTTGAACACATACTTTACCTTGTCCAGAGTTCAGAGCAGACTGCTTAAGTTAGAAGACAGAATATCTGGACAGACACAGAGAAAACACACAAACTCCACAGAAAAAGGTTCCAACCGACCTTGAGGTTCAAATCCACAATGGTCTTGCTGTGAGGCGACCACTGCTCCACTGTGCCGTCCCTCTGAAATCCATAAAAAGGGTCACAAATATCACAGAGACAGCATTAGACACATTTCTTTGTATTTCTATAAATGTAAATTAGTTTAATTTGCTTCATTTTCTGAAGAAACTATCCACATATTTCCTATCAAATCAACCCGAGTGCTGTTATCATGTCTGCAAATCAGTCTCCTATTCACTGGCCGTGAAAGAGCCCCATAATTGCCTCTTGATGGCATTATGAAATCTCTTAAGAATCAAACAACAAACAGTATATTGGCCATTTCCAGGTTTTTGTCTCATCTGCATGTTGTCGGTGTTATTTGCTTGGCCTCACTTCATTCGGCACAGCGGTGACAGCGCGGGAAAGGACATGGAGGGGAAAATGTCCAGTAGGTCTCAGGTGATCTCTACAGAAGTGCTGGTCCATGTAATAGAACAACTGTGCTCTCTCTCGGCTGGAGAACACGACACATGGACGGCCACGCAAATCCTATCGCATTAATATTGAAGACTCCCATCAAAGCTGCTGGGCCAGATGCATTACATTTCCTGGCTCATTGAAATCACCCTCCCTTCATTCTTTTTCAAATTAGACATGCTTTGTTGGAGGAGTGTCTTCTTCAGACGAGAAATGGCTGGCTGTAGTTTTTTTTTTTCTTCCCAAGTCTGACTGCAAGAACAATCCTACTCACAACTCGAGATACATCTGTCTTTATCTTAAGTGGCTGTGATATTCTTTAAGGATGTAATTTGAGGTAATGGCTGACTCTGCCACCTCGTCCTGCCCCTTGAAATAAAAAGGAAAGAAGAATCTCATCAAGAGATATTTGTTTCATCTGCGTCTCACTCTTATTTGCAGTGATCCATGGGGTGCTCGAGCAAATCTATTTAATTTTCTAATTGCATCAAAATGCTCGGCTATTAAAACTTCAATTTATAGTAAGTTGTCTTGCTGTTGCAGATAGAAACACGTCTTCCTCCTACATGACTTCATCCTGAGCAGTTGACATCCTCCAGGCTCCGTGTGAGGCCATCTCCGTCATTTTATACTTGTATCCCCACGTGGCCTGAATTGTACCTGACAGCCTGCATAATTTCAGGCCTCCTGTGGGTCCTGATAAAGGCAAGTAAAGGTCTTTCTTTCAGTGGCTGCACATTTCATTTTAAAACAAAACTGAATATTATAGGTGTGATGAGACTATTTGAATGCAATGAGCACACTGCTGCTTTGAGCTATACATTTATGGTTTTGCTCAGTAGTTGCTCACAGAAATAAATCAGGCCGGTGTCTTTTAACTAGCTGGTCACCGGCCTGCAAAACACTGACGTCACATCAGTGTTTCTGCCATTTAATGATTTTAATGACAGTTTGACCAAATATTTCAAAGGCTTGAATATCACAATGGATGAGGAGAAAGGATCAGAGAGAATTGCAACCACATAAAATTCAAATTCCAAAGCAAATTTGCAGATATCCGTCCCTTGTCTCTGTGACACACTTGGAATTAAATGCATCTCGAGCTGCTGTTGGTTGAATCACTGACACTTAAATAAATCAAATTGAACCCTTTTGCAGAAACACAAGCAGGTTAAACGATGTAGTTAAATCTCTTCCATGCACTCGATGGGCAGTTAAGTGCATTATTTATGTGTGCATGTGCTTATGTTTTGGTCGTACACTGGATTGAGTGCATTGGCTTTTATTCTGTTGTCTATGCATCTCTGGAGCATCCATTTTGATTGTGTTGTATTGTGCTGATACAATGACAATAAATGTTTTATGAATGAATATATATATATATATATATAAATGTGGCAAATATATACATATACACAGCAGGTTACAGAGTCTGGATCAAATGCAGATGTCAAACAAGGGCTATGAACAGTCTGTATTTAGTCTTAGGCAGTTGTATCCAAACACTCAAAAGGTTGAAGAAAAGGTCAAATAACTGAAGATGGTACACGTGAGGAAAAACACAAGGAAACTCACAAACGAATTGATTGCAAACAAAGTGACCCTGAATGAAGAAGAGACTAAACAGACAAAGTTAAAAATAAAAGGACAGAAGTCTCAAAATAAAACAGGAAATAATGAACTTTAAAGTGCAAAGATATGAATGCAAAAACCAAACATGAGGAAAACAACAAGCTCAGGGTCCACAAACACATCAAGTCCAACAAAAGTTCCACAAAGAAATCCAAAAGTCTACAAAAAGTTAAGAGCACATCAAAAGTCCAGGAAACTCTTTCAAAAGTTCAACACAAGGGGATAAATAAAATAAGCTTTGAGGTATAAAAAATGCTATTTAAACACATGACTAAATGATGATGCATATTTATGAAATATCTTGATCCACCACTTTAAGCAGTTTCGGTCTACAGAGGCATATTGCTGCAACACCATAGTAAAAAAAAAAAAGATCTGTTAAAGTGTTATAATGTGAAAAGTTGATGTCAAGATGTTTATCACATAATAAAATATATTTTCATGCCAATCTACAAACCTGTTATGTTATAACATGAAACTTTCGTTGACTCTCTGGAGAGAAATTTCTCATTGCTTTCTCAATGAAGAGTGACGGCACCTCTGTTCTTTTGTTACCTCCAGAATGAAGAACGAGTCTGACCCTCCATCTGCCTCCCCATGTGTTTTAAAATCAATCCTAGGGTTTGAATTTTCATAGTCGGACTGGCTATCAGGAGAAATCCTGACATGCTTAGTTATGGTTAGTTTGACACGAAACATTTTGTGAGTGGCATTGACCTCTCCAGCTGTGAGAGGATGATCTCTGATTGAATTCTTTCTTCCTTTTGTTCCTTTCCTACATCACTACTTATCTTTTCCCCTGTCTTCTTACAGAGCTCAGAGTGGACCAGGAACTGCTGTGAGTCTCCAAAACCCATTAGGACATTTTATATGATACAAATAAACTTGACTTTAGTTCGGTGAAGGTCTTTCCCTTCCTCTCTCAGCCTTAAGACATGCAGGTCAGCCTGACCGCAGCCTCGCACACCCCCTATGTGTGTGTGAATGTCAGTGTGTTGGTCTGACCTGCTTGTTCCATGCATAGAGCAGATACAGACGATGGATTGATGGATGGATGGATGCATGGACTGGAGCTATGACACTAATTGTTAGTGATCTGAACCTGGAGAGATTGAAAACAGCCACATAGCAGATGGCCAGGCATAATGAATAAATGAATAATCAGCAAACACAATTACAATTCAATGACTGAGCAGATTCAACTCACCAATTCACCGGTTTGGTTCAACAGACAAAACCTTAATGGGCTTCAGAGTTTTGAATATATCTCAGGGCTGTTTTGCCCGTCAGACAGTTTACACAAGCGATTTGTCAGAGCAACATCCAGCAGCCAGCCTGGACATGCACCAACTCCCCCTCCCTCCATTTTTAGTTTGTAATTGAAATCATAAGTCAACACTTGCAGCTCTAAATATATTTCACCCTATCAAAACTGAGTTAGTCATTGGTAGTTCTCAAAATGTGATCCCTTCAGCCTGCCTTTACACTGTTTTTACAGAAACAGAATAGACCTTTGAGTTGACAAGGCTGCTTTACCTTTTCCCCAGTTTTACAAGACTCCATTAGCTTTTTAAAGCATCACCACTATGATACACAGTATGAGGGACATTATGTCATCATGCTGGCATCTGTGACTGTTACTCTGCTACTCTTAGTCTGTGACTATGTGGCCCAGTTTCAGACCTGGTATTAACATCCATCCTGAGAGATCCAATCCCAAGTGGACAGCGCTAAGTCTGTTCACACCTGATATTAAAATGTGTCCTGAATGTGTCTCCTGTGACCACTTGTGATCAGATCTCACCTCCCCGCTCTATAAGAATATAATCACGTACATCATTTGTGATTGTGAAAACCAAATTACACAATTTTTATTAAGTCTGAATTGACAGATGTGTGACAAGGTTTGTGTGTGTGTGTCTCTGTGTTGGCACAAGTGAGAGTGAAAGAGAGAGAGAGAGAGGTGTCAGGAGGTACTGAATGAATCAATGAACACAACTCTACCAACAGGAAAGAGTTTGCCTTTTTGAAAAAAGTAGGAATCGCTATGTGGTGAAGAATGTGCCCACATGTGTCTTATAGACCACCTCCCAATTTGGTCTGAGTGATCAGATCTCAGGACACGTTGAGGACACAGCCATGATGAAGGTTTGGTTTTATAAATGGCACTGTTGGCCTCTCTGTCCATCACTTTGATCCACAGTGAAATTGCTCTACAGCTATGAGATGGACGGCCATAACATTTGGCCCAGAGATTCATGGTCCCCAGAGGAGGAATCTGTCTGACTTTGTTGATCTCCCTTTCCATTACCAGATGGATTTCCATGATATTTGGCATATTCATCTTCCCCACGGACAACAAACTGAATGAATCATAATATCTTTGGTGATTCTTTCAATTTCCATCTTGCACTATCATCATCCAATGGTCAATATTTCAATTTGTCAAATCCTTTATGACCCAGTGGCTCAAAGCACCACTGTATCACTTCACGGAATCACCACCATGGCTGCAGACTCTTGAGCTGCTTTCAGACATGCATTGAACTCTGGAGACATTTTCTGGAGGGGGTGTATGCGAGCAAATGTGTTGTTCCAGATATTCTCCAGAGTTTTCCCTGCCAGCCCCCTAGTAAAATGTCAGGAGAATGTCCAAGTGAGTCCATGTGAGACTACAGCGGGAAAATGTCCAAAATGCTTCACAGCGAGCAGGTTGGCGTGTTGATGATAACATGATGGATACCATACAGGAGATGTAAAGACATCCACTTGGAAAGACATCAAGTTTCGAGAGCTTTCGGCAGCACGTTACGTCCACCCCTCACTGAATGTTCCAACAATAATAATGGATGTAATCAGTCTTTAATATAATAGCAAAAATTAAATCCAACCCTTTTATTGCGAATGTTAGGCCTTGTAACCTCCATGTTTATTGATAATGTTTGTGTGTGTGCATGTATTCATGTGCATGTAGAGAGAGATGAGGCTGTAGTGCATTGTGGGAAAGAGTGCAAGGAGGTTTGTAACATGTTCATCAAAGACAAGAAAAGATAGGTTGATGATTTTTCCATTGGAACAAGAATTTGCTCAGTCGTACACGTCTATAAACCAGGGTCGCCAGATTTACTGACCCTGTAACAATACGAACAGCCCAAAAAGGCAGATAAAACTGTAGTCTTATGAAGCTAAAATGGATGAGACTGGCCTTTGCAGACTATATAGAGAGTTTAAAGACCCTGAAAATGGATTTACATCTTCAAATCTGGTCCCGTGCATAAATGTATCTTAAAGGATGAGTGACTGAGCTGGTGGCAGAGGCTTGAGCCTGAGCACGAGATCAGTCTGGATCATGAGTGATCTTTCTGAGTGTAAAGCTGCTCTAATAGTCACCATCACTACACCTGCATACTAAAGAGACTCCTTCACTCATCCAAAATGACAGAAGAATACTACTTACGCAGCTCAAATTTGCAGTGAGTGATAAGCTGAATGCGGCGCCCAAAACAAAACTTGATTTATCAGTAATCCATTTAACAGAATGGGGAGAACCAAAGGTGGCAGTGGATAGCATGACCAATGAGCTCTGATAAGAAATAAGTGCTGACTCTGAAACCCCTTGAGAAAAATCCAAATTTAAAGTCTTTTTGAATTTTGCTTGGATTTTTAACAGCAGGGTTTCCCATTCAACTTCATTTAAGCAAAAAAAAACCCAAAAAAGTTATTACGGGAAAAACATATTATTAATGTGATTAAACAACATTTTGCTTCTTTATTCTTTAATGTTTGATGCCATCTGGTTTTTCCAACATGTTGTTGCTGAAGCTTTCTGTGTGTTTTTATCATTATTTACTATCTTGCTTAGTGTGTTATATGTCTGATACCTTAGTACATCTATCTATCTATCTATCTATCTATCTATCTATCTATCTATCTATCTATCTATCTATCTATCTATCTATCTATCTGTCTGCAGCGAAACACACAGTGAAACCAAGCGATCAATGATAAATTACATATTATTTGAAGCTGTTGATATTACGTGTCTTCTTATATTTGTTTCCAACTACTTTGCTTTGCAGCTTCAACAAATTATGCATTATTGATTTTGTAGGTGAGTTATAAATGATCTCTTTGAATCAGCAGGTTATAATTTTGCTGTGGTATTGCACAACACTAAGTACCAAAGTGTGTGTGACCAGGAATTATGGGGCCACAAACTTTAACTGTCACCAAATTCTAATTTTCTGTATCTCTCTCTTGTCGTTCTCTGAACGGTTATTGTTTCAATTTTATTTTTACCAGCTGACTTTATTAATGCAATGCATTCCCTTTATTACGCTAAGTGGGCCTGCTGGTGCTCTTATGTTTATTAATGTATAAATGCTCTGTTGTTTTGTGAGTGCAGATTTCTACAATGATCCAACGTTCAATCGTTTCATTCAATGTTACCAGCCTTAAAATAAATGAGTGCGATAGAAAACATAATTTGCCAAAGTAAAATGAAAGAGATAAGAATAAAAACTTGTTATTCTACGTCAGTTTGGTCGCGTATATAAAAGAGCCGATGAGAGACACTTGGAAATTTCCAAACTGAGGCTCCCACATGTACTTTCATCTTTGTAAACAACACAGTTTAAAGGATTATTTACAGGTCATGAAGCCTGAACATCAAGCATGAATAATAACTACCAACACCATCTGGGGAACTTCAAAGTTTCACATTAGCCAGTAATGAACATTAGTGTTGTGAGGAGGGTCACTGAGCAAATCTAACTCACACAGAAGCGTTTCCTTCATTCGAATGCACCCTTCGAGAAAACAAAAAAAAAAACAAGCAGAAAATGCTGCAATGAACTAGCGAGTAAGAATCCGCTCTGGAGCATGAGGATGAAACCACATCCATTATAAACACTGTGGCTGTGGGGGCCCGCCCTGATCCTAAACTGCTGTGACAAGAAATCCAAGCAAATGTTTAAAAGCTCCGCTCACAACAGGCAGGACTTCTGTTTGGACCAAAACACAATCTGACAGGAAACATTGTGACTCAAAGTTTATTATTAGTTGTTTTACTAGTTGTTAGCCAGAAGTTCTTATATGTTGGACAAATAGCAGCTATTTATTTCCTCAGCCAAAGATGTTATGTTTTTGTTAATAACACAAAAACTACACAACCGATTTCCCTGAACTCAAGTCAAGTTTTTTGGAGGGATGGGTCGTGACCCAACGAAGAAGCCATTCAAATTTTGTGTGAATCCAGGAATTTCACTTCACACTACAAGTGATTGAGGGTCTGGTCGTCTTTGTGAGTTCACACTACATGATTGACTGGCGACAAGGTCACACACTACATGATCATTCACCAGGAGAAACCCAAGACTGGTCCCCAAAACATGAATTAATCATGAAAACACACGCAACAAGAGACACACACAATGTGGTGATCCCATTGCTCTTCTGTGACATCCTGCTCACAGGATGAAACATCTAGATGACACCTTTATCCCATCCTGCACACTGATTGGCTTTAGCTATTGCAGACTCCAACTAGGCACTAGCATATCTGTAATCTGAAATCTGATTTTCCAAGTCTGTGACTCTAGGGTGTGTCCCTGAACCTCTCTAATCATGTCTTTAAAGAGTTAATACATAGCAATTAATGTCAGGGGATTTGTTGGTGACTCACAAAACTTGTATAGATAAAAAAAAAATAATAGAAAGCACTAATTTTCATCCCTACAAAATGATTGTGGGCTACTTGTATTATGTCTTTAACTATAATAAAAATGTCTATTTCCTATAAAGAATTTGCTTTTTTTGCTCATGAGCCTGTAATCCGTTCAGGACTGAAGGCTCTTTAGACTTACAAATAGCAGCTATATTAATATCGTTTCATAAAACAGGCCTATTTGTAGTTTTTTTATTTGGCATTGATAATTAATGACTTAATAAACAGTGTTCATAATTTGGATTTTATTATGGCTACGAACCAAGAATTTAAATAAATACAAAAACATATTTTTCTACCCTTCTTAACCCTTCTTTGATTCTGTTTCCCAAAATTCAAGAATCCTAAACACATCTCTGATTTTTAACATGCTAAATACATTATGACATCAAGGCTAAGTGATGGCATTTTTCTACTTTATGCACCCTGTCCCAGGCTGGCTGTGATTGTGTATTGATTCGGGTCAAAAAGCTGCATGAAGATGAGTGAATCTGAGTGTTTGTGAATACCGAGCAGCACATTTTGACATAATTTATCCCACTGTATCTCGTGGTGGCTCTTCTTGAGCTCAACTGGTTTCATATCTCCGACAGAAGCGACTCTTGCAGCAGCAGATGTGTGAAAATAGTCTCTGTGTCATGAGAGGCGAGCAAGAACAAGAACAAACCGGAATGTTTCTAATATGTTGCGTTTGCTTCTCTCTCCTCTCGCTGAGTGCTCTGCAACAACTCAGAACAATGCATTATTTATGTGTGTGTGATTTTTATTCTCTCTCTCTATGAAGAAAGATGACTTCATGTGCAAACGCTCGAGGGCTGTGCCATGTCTTTTAACACTTCTGCTTTACACATGCAAATGGTGGAAATGTAATTGAAAGTACATCGGTAAGTTCAGGAACATAATCACAAAATGCAGCAAAAATATCAAGCTCAGTTTGTCTGATATATATGTAATCTATGGCCTGAAGATTCACATCATCTGGTCAAGGATAATCTTTTGTACAATTCTTCTGTTGAAGATGAGAAGTGTTTTTCGTTAATTTCATCCATCATTCAGTCCATCCTTTGACTGCCACCTGAAGGACGCAGCATCCATCGTGATGATTAGTTTGGTGTTAGACCCATTTTTTTGGTGGCAAGTGAATAAGAAAATCCAGGCCACCAAAGCAAGTTCAAGAGCCTGAGTTATCTGCAAAATGCCGCTCTCGGAGGAGGATCGAATACGACGACAAGAGCATGAAAAGCTGCGTTCTGTGTCGAGGTGGCTGGTTATTTGTTGGAAGATAAGGCCTCCAATGCAGTCGAGTCCAGCCGTGGGGAGGAATCTGAACACATTTAGCAAAGTTTGCTGAAGCAGAAAACAGCAACTGAAACATGGTCCGAGTGGAGGTGCTAGCAGCAGTGCAAGAGTCACACAGAGATAGGAATAAAGTAGCAAGGTGCATGGTTGGTATGGGAGCAGGCAGGAGCTTGCACTGACCGGCCAGGCGTCAATTTGTTCAACTTTCAGTCACTTTATTCTGTCTTCCATGGCCCCTCCAACTTCTTCTGCTGGGTGACTATTATGCCCTCTGTGCCTGAAAAGAGAAGGACTGTGAGACATCTTGAGCTCTAAGTGCTGGGAGGAGAGAGTCATGGCTGCTGTGACAGCCAGGTGCTGAAGGCGAGATATCCAGCCTGCACGGCTCCACTTTCATCAAAGCAGGAGAGGTGCCGCAGCCAAGAGGGTCAACTGAGCAGTTTAAGACAGTCGTGTCAAAGTGTAGCAGTATTTTCAGCTCAAATTCACATCACTGTTTCCATGCTTAGGCCAAACAATGTGCTGCTGTCTAAAATATCCGCACAGGAACCAAAAAAAATGAGCTGACTTTGTCCTGGGAGAACCAGCCAAAGGAGACCTGATGATGAGAAGATGACAGAGTATCTGGGCTTGACGGCACAGCTAGGAGTGATGTACACGGTGTGCGCTCATCAAGGAAGGTCACACAGATGTCTTTCCACCAACCCTGCAGTCTCCTGGCAGGTGTGGATTAACTGAGTAAGCATGCAGGGACCACCAAGAGGGAGGCGGGTACACGGGGCACGAGTCCAGGGATCTGTAGCAGGATCATTTATGAATGTCTCCTGGGGTGTCACAGATGTGCACGTACTGCAGCAGTGGTTGAAAACAGGGACGCGTGATAAGTTTTGGATAAAGATGAGTGGTGCATATTGTCCGGACACCATTAAAGATCAGCCCTCACAACCCTTAATGGATAAGTTAAGATAATGGATGAATGTGTAATTCGATGCATATTTACTGTGCTACTTTTCATTTCATTTAAGATTTGAGTTATTCCTCCACCACTGCAGATTATACATTTCTGGTGCAAATTCATTCAAATTCACATTTATCATTGGTTAGAAATGATTGGTCAATTCAAAATACAGATACACATTTTTTCTTCCGTCGCATATTTATTAATTTCATTTTAATTTGATAAATTAAATATCTCTTTTGAAATCATTTATGGTATATTTCTAGTTTAAACAATCATTTTCTATTGTATTAAAATGTATAAAACATATTTTTCATACAAAATATGTCTATGCAATATGATATTGGCTATTAGTATTGATTTAATGCATGAGTAGGGACAGAACTACATATTCAGCAGCAAATGTCGTATAACCCACAGAGTCAATCTCCTGAGCTCTAGCGTTTCATGCTGCCAAAGTCCCTGGCACCTGGGGCTCCACAGCCTGTGTGTCTTCACAATAAAAGACACGAATCCTCTCAAACCTCCTGCACAGCTTAAAGCTAAACAATAGTCCTCAGAGAATGCTACAATGGAGCCTACTAATAAATACATGTTGGTGTTTTGTTTTGTTTTGTCCTTGAGAGCAGGAACAATGGCAGACACTACACCAACTCAGGTCGGGCTTCCTTTCAGTACTTTTATGCCTTTGTTTGAACAACTGTAAGGATTCAGGCGAACCTCTGCATGGCACACACACACACACACACACACACACACACACACACACACACACACACACACACACACACACACACACACACACACACATGTTTGTACTTCTATCTTAGTGAGCACACTCATTGGCATAATGCATTACCAAGCCCCTTATCCTTACCTTAACCATCAAAACTAACCCTTACCTAAACCTTATTCTAACCCTTACTCTAAAAACAAGTCTAAACCCTCAAGCAGCTGATTAAAAGTGGATCAGAAAGTGAGGACCGTCCAAAATGTCCTCACTTTCCCAAAATGTCCTCACTTTGTAGGTTCCAGGCTCCAACTGGTCCCCACAAAGGGACACATACACACGTACACACAGACGTACACACATACGTACACAGACAGACACACTGCTCTCTGTGAGTATTCAGACTGTGTAACATCATGAGGTTTCTTTTTTCGCCTCGTTCTCTCCGCACTTTGACTGTGAAATGAGACAATGACTGTGATGTTAAGAGTTCACGTTGTCAGCTTTGAGCACTGGAGGGGATTTTCAGATGTATCAAATGAACTGTTAAAGAGCCACGGACCCTTTTGTACTTCTGCCAGAAGTATTTGAGCAGATTAAGACTTGATCCCGTTATCACTATCCGTCGCCCTTTCTCATCCAACGCTGCATGCAAACTGTTGTGGAGTAAGAAATAAAAAATGTTTTACAGTAACAACATCAGATGAATATCAGAACCTTTATCTCAGGAACAATATAGGGAAACCTTTACAGAAAATCTAGCAAGCTGTAATCATTGCAGGATTCACGTTGGTAAAGGTTAGCAGGAGACACCATGTTTTTGTCACTGTGGGGTGGACCTGACAGTGTTTGGAGCTGTGACATTAAAAGAATAAGTACGGCTGTCCTCTGAGCTGCAGATGAATATCCACACGAGAATCAGTGTGGGAACCCGACTCTGTCTGTTTTATTTGAATAATTTAGCCGAGTCACTCTGAGCCAAGGAGATGGAAGTTAAAGTGAGGCAGAGGTGAATGACAAAAGGGATATTGGCAGCAGAGCAAACAAAACAAGAGGTTCACTAATCTGTTGCTACAGCACAGCATTATCTGATGCCTAATGATCATATACTGTTTAAACCAAGAGGGATGATGTCTCGTTTTAATTTATTATATCTCTGATTATGTTATTTGTTCTTTATAAATAAGGAAATATTAAATTTGTATACTCTTAGGTGTCTTAAATAAAAAAAAAAACTAGATTTTTGAGTGTATGTCATGTCATTATAACATATTTTATATAATTATATACGTATATATTTAAGGAAATCAGTGTTTTTAAATTGAGAGAAATTTGACAATTTTATCACATTGTGTCTCAACACTGGGTCTGTAAGTATTTGCATGTTTTTAATGCTGCAGTGTCAAATTCAATTCATTTTTAAAGCAAATAAAATTAATATTCTCATTGTCATACATTTACTTGCCTCACAATTGATAAAACTTACAGCTAATTATTTACATTTCCCAATCTCTGTGATGGCAATATAATAGCTTTGCATACTACCACTAGAGGGTTCTAGATTCCGAAATGTTTAAATCATACATAAACCATCATAATAGACCCAAACCTTTACACTGCAACATTACCTCTATGTGTCTAGTTAACACAAACTTAACAAACTCAATTCGAGCGCTGACATTTCAAACAAAAATATTTCTCCAAAAACTATTTCATAAAGTAAAAAACATCCCAGAAGGAGAATTTTCAGTGTGACAGGGCAATTTATTGTAATCACTATTTCAAGCCACACAGTTAATCTCCATATAGGTCTGCTGGTTACCGCAGCTCTGTCCCTGTGACGTCCTGCTGCACAAACAAACAGCTCCACACTCTCACACCTGGGACCTTCTCAGTTCAACCACTGCCTCAGTCAAGATTAAGTTCCCTACACAAGGGCACTTTAAAGGTGGGTAATGAGCAGGAGACAACTGTGTGCAGCTCCTCTAACCTTTGCATGAGTCTCTGCTCGTTAAGCTGCATCTATAAGCTCACGCTGAGTAAAGTGGATACGCGGTACCACTCTGTATGCATGAACCAGCAACAGCTCTTTTGTTTTTGTTCTGCTTTTTGAGACCAGGTTTGACATCTCATGGCATTTCTTCTGCAGGGTTTTAGCACAACAGGAATGGACTGTCACTTAATGGGCATCATGTGGGTTGAAGGTCTCTGCTGATGTTGATGGACTCAAAGTGATGGACAGGGCAGACAGCGCCATTTGGTTACACCTGCACTAATGTAAAAGGTATGACTGCAGCTCCTACACTGACTCAGACTTCAATCCATTAGAGAAGAGGTTTTATAAGTCTGTGACTGTGAGACTCCTCTGTGACTAAGCCAAAAGAGTGCCCCCTCACTCCACATGAGTTCCCTTGTGTAGTTTTGCTGAATTTCCAGAGTGTTCATGATTGTGTTCTTAGAAAGATGGACGACATGACTGCCTCCCAAAAGTGAAGCCACAGTATCTGGTGGCTGGTACTTTGACCTGGTCTGTGGGCACATGACTCGGAGAGCACCTCCACCTGTACCAGAGGATTCATGAGTGCAGCTGAGGGCTGACTGATCCTCTGGTACAAGAGACAAAGACTGAGACACAGAGAGACACATGGGAGGAGATACACAGGATAGAAACCGGAAGGGACTGAGCTGCAAAGATAGACATTTAGACCTTGAAGTTTAGTTAACTTATGTTTGCTCATGTGATTGTTAAGTTACATAGTTAATAAAGTTAATAAAGAATGCTGAAAAGCAACCTGTTCGTCTCTGGCTGTTGTGGTGAGAGGGACATTGCCAAAACGTCATAAACTCCCATTTTAGGTAGTTCTTATTCCACTGATGTATGTTCAGGTGTTCATGTTTGTGGTAAATTTGGGTTTCAGCGGTTATTTATTTTATGCTATTATGAAGCAAGGTGAAAGACCATGATTGACTGCAGAGACTGACTCCAGATTTATCCATCATGTGTATCGTCGGGACCTCGCCACTGCCGCTCCATCCCCTGATCACTACTCTGCAGACTCTCACTTCAAATGTGCAAGATAATGTCTGGAAAGTGGAAGGAAGTGGAGACACATCTTCCATCCTCATTTCAAATACACCAAACAGGGAAAAAAGGTCAGTCCTGAGGTATTTATTAGGTTGTGACTCTGAGAAATGTGGAAAAACTGTCAAATTCACCCAAACTACCATTTCAGTATACAGGTCCAACTGCAAATGCACTTCATCTATCCACGCTCTGACGCACTGACAGCGCAAACCTCAAGTCATCCAAAAATGCTGTAAAGGCCTCTGAATTAATAAAGGGTTATGAGCTTTTACCGGAGTTGTGAGAAGAGAAGGCTGTGTTTATTTTAGCTGACTTCTCCGCCGGCTCACTGCCACTCTGACAGAACAAGTGGAGCCCGTACAGTCCCTCGGCGGGACCAGCGCATTTTACTGTACATATGTTCCTGCGCTGGGCTTATTTGTTTTATGTGAGACATAGGTTTTTTTTTACTATTGTCGCTGTCATATAAAAGGTTTTGAGTGAAGCACTGAATTATAGAAGTGTTTCAATATATATAGGCTGTGATAAAAAAAAAAAACATTTTCATTTTATTGGTTGTTTTTTTTTGCCAATGTCAATATCCGTCATGAATCATTTGTGTACTTATCATTAGATGAGAAATAAATATTACACATCCAGTGTTTTTTTTCTATGTAGTTGATATTTATGTTGTGTGACTTTTAATTATAGCACTTAGTTTCTCTGCATTGAAACAGATTTTACTTTTGATTTACATTATTTGAAATTCGTGCTAAAAAAGTGACATTTGCCACACACTCAGACTTCATCTACATTACGTCGTCTGAGTTTTAAACAGACATTGACACTTAAGGGGTGTGGCACCCTGCCAAAGGGACAATAACATTATTTAATGATAAAATGTGTAATTACAGAAAACAGTTTGGAAGCTTTATTCTTCCAGGTTCAAGGCTCAACACACAGCTTTGTTATATTGTAACGCAGCTGAATTCACGATACAGATTTACCTTTTTTAGATACCTTTTCTGTTTTGAGCTAAATATGTATGAAATTGAGATTTAATATTAATTTAACATATTCACCAGTCATTCTCTTTGTTTTTGACTCTTAGCAGGATTACTCAAAAATTGCAGAACTGATTTGCATGACCCAAGCGTGGCCCAAAGAACAATCCATTACGTTTTAAGAGGCAGCAGATTCAGGATTTTTTTTTTTCAGTTTAACTTCTGCAAAAACAAATGCACACACACAACAAGAACATAAAATAAATTAAGGGAGAAAAAACAAAGCCATAAACACAATGTTGGCGATTCCAAAGGAGATGTTGTGCATTGTTTAACTCTTAGTTACAAGGTATTGACCAATGACACAAAGAGTAAACCAGTTTGACAAATAGCCCTTCACTTTCATTTTCTCTATCAGGCTAATGATAGGATGCCAGATTTCGTGTGTCTTTTTATTTTTTCAGAACATTAGCCTTGGCAGGGGAATACTGTATGGTGCCTATCTATTTTTTTTGTTGTGATACTGTCTTACACATGTATGTTATGTCATTTATTTGGCTGTATTGGCCTTTCACATGAAATGACATCCTGCAGAAACACAAACACCATGATGTGTTAATATATCACTGTCCAGTCGTATCTACTGCTCAAAGTGCTTTAAAATACAAGTCGCATGGAGACACACATTCATACAGTGCTTATATATGCAGCGCTTTTTTCCAGCACACCATTCATACACTGTTGAGACAATCGTCAAGGGCAATTTGGGGTTCAGTATCTTACCCAAGGACAATTCTGCATGCAGACAGAGAGAGCTAAGGATCGAACCACTAATCGTCTGGTTAGTGGACGACCCTCTGTATCTCCTGAGCTGCACACAAAATGGGAGTTTACAGATTTTTCACAGTTTTCAGATTAACACTTTTGGAAAGGCTCAGTTTTGGGATGAAAAAAGCACAGTTACAATTTGGAATAGAGTTCTGGAAATAAAGAAAATGTCCACATGTTTAATGTAAACAGCTTAATGTGGACACTCAGTTTAAGTCCGCACTATGTTGGCTTGCTCTCCATCATGTTTCCAATTGTGGTGACTGCAAATGACCAAATCACAGATGGGAATGACCAGCAGCTAACAATGCCAGACCCAAAGCCTGGTCACAGCTCGTACGTCTGTTGGAATTGAAGTAATGAAACACAATTTATTGTGCTTGCTCAAACCAAATCACTGTTCAGTATAGACATTGTTAGAAGAACCCAAAATCTCAATAATAAAACTTCCTCTTTTAGTCAATCTGAAATTTGAACGAACAAGTAGTTGAGTCAAAAGCAAACACAAAGGATATATAGATAGTTTTATGAGCAGAAATGTCAGTTTTACTTAAAAAATCTTCCAAGTCAACATTGTCTTAAGTCTAAAATAGTCCGTTTTATAACAAATATAGTTAGTACCAGTAATAATCCCTTTATTCTCTTGCTGAACTCCTCTCACAGCAGTTCAAACATTGAAATTCAAGATTTTTGCAATCAAAACCCCACTGAGGCTCATGAGCAACTCCAAGGGTCAGACCAGTGAACGCCCTGCCCACAATGACAGGGAACTGCACAAAAAAATGATTCTGATGTTAGAGGGAGAATAATGCAAACTTAATTACCGTGAGCTTATAACTTCAGGCAATCGAGCCAACCCCAGCTCAGTGTCTCCTTGTAATTGTGAGGACGGCTAAAACCTTTTTCTTTTTCATTTAGGGTGACGCTCTGCAGAAGTCCTGGTTCTGCAGCTCGAGCTGGTTTTGAATGGGGCGATAAGGGGCGCCTTAGATGGCGGCGACATGCAGGCTTTATTTCCTGGTTTGTCTCTTCAGTGTGAATAATCACATTGAAATTTGAGCAGAACAAAGATAAAGTGTGTGCGGCTAATCCGATCATTTCCAGCAGAGTGCAGAAATTATGGTTCTTAGACGACACTAAAACAAATGTACAATGCAGAGAGTGCAGAGCGTTTGAAGGGAGGGCGGCTCGCAGAAATCTCCCTGTTCTCTCTGCTACCATGATTGTAACCTTGACTGAAATAATTGGGGGTGTGCATGTGTTCGAAGCAATCATTGTAATCTCACGGCCGGAGCACTTTCTTGTTTTGTGCTACGAAAAGACGTCCGCCGGATGCTGTCAAAAGGCAGAGATGTTTACTGGACTCAGCTGTTGATTAAGAGAATCACATCTCAAAGGCTGAAAATCAGCCCCTTTGTTCTGCTTTTTAAATGGACTAAAAAAAGAGAATTTAAGTCATTTGTAGACCCTCGGGCAACATCGAGCTTCAGAAAGTGAATCTGTTTCTCTGCTAAGATAGGGTAAAATTGTATATAAAAGAGAATCTTTTATCAAGAAAATCTGCATCGTTCATTAAACGTTTGTTTGTCATGCTGATGTTTTGTTTGCCTTTGTTAAAGCATCATTACTGCCTCAGCTAACTGCAAAAGGAGGATAGACCATAAATACAGTGTTGAGATTAATTTATATTTTGCTGTATTTAAGTAAAATACAATACAATATTTTTAATAAGCTTTTTAGCGGATTTACAAGATGAAAATTCTCTATCATATGTTGTTATTATAATTATCTGTGCAGTGCCCGTTTGGAAAGGGTTGCTTGTTTGGCCCGAGGTAATACTGGGTGTAACTTTCTTTCTGAAACCGTGTAACCTGCAGTCACTGAGCTGCACAAAGTTTAGACTTGCTGCTGGACTTAGTCCAAAAAATCCTGAAGCTTTGCCACCGCTCCTGTACAAAAATAGCTGTTCACCTGTTTAGTCACAGTTTGGCGAAACCCGACTTAGTTCCCAGAACCCCCAACTGGAGAATCAGATGCCGTTGTCACGAACACACTGTTGTCGTGATCAACAATGTCAATTACGTTGATGAGCCTCAGGCGCCACTGCTACAGAGCGTTGGTCATCTGTTTGTTAATACTGAAAATACCGCATGTCCATATTGCACCAAATTCCCCTCTGCACTTCCACAATACACACGCCGAGTGTAAAGCCAAAAAGATGAATGGTTCTCGAGATATGCTTTCATACACAGACAGACAGAGATTTCTAGACTTCTAGACTAGATCATTAAAAACTCAAGAATTTTAACAGTTTGAAATGCAGCGCTGACAAATGTGAACCACAGGGGTTGAATATAATAATATATTATAATAATATCAAAGATGATTAAAACCAAAGAAAGATGATTGCATTAAGTCATCAACAACTGTAGAAGAACGCTGAGTATTGGTATAATCGTAACATTTCAATGGGTCGTCCAACTTTCTCTAAGTTTATATGGCTGAGTATCTGTTATCTCTCAGATCCTCAGCGTGTTCTTCTGTAGTGGATGACATTCAGCTGTAGTGATCATTATAGTGTGATCAAAAGAATCTATTACATACGTAGACTCAGCAACATCCTTGACGGAAGCATTGTGCTTTGAATGGGACTTTTTTCCCCTCGTCATCTTCTATAAGAACCCTTTCAAGATTCGTCATTCACACCCGTTAACTGGCGTAGACACACAGCACATCTGAGGCCAGTCTGTTCAGTGGTCCTCTTTAAATAGACTGGAGGAGGAGAGTGTCACTGACATGGCCTACTGTGATGACCTCTGCTGCTCGGGGGTGAAAAACCTGTGTCGCTGCTTCAAAGAGTGTTAAGAAGGTGTTGCTGTTCCACACAAGGATGGACTAGGAGACTCAGCCCTCTGTATATTGGTTATTTGCTCTTCATTTCATATACTTTTGTTTGATAGAAATAGAAATTGAAGCTGCATTTTTAAACCAGGACTGCTTGAGTGAGTGGGTATGTTCACATGTGCTTTCCAATGATCTTTTAATCTCTCCGATCAATGCAATTCTCTTTACAATGTTACATTTATAAAAAAATTAACAATTGTTTTGCGATCGTAGATAAACAATATATACTTTTTACTCACAATTATGTATGCCATATGGTAGTTCCTAAAATATTTTTGGGGGTTTTAATCCAACCCATTATTGTAACTCCTAAAAAGAGTAAAAACATGAACTATACAGTCAGCTTTGAATAATGTCACTGTCTTTGGTGTAATTGGTGCAGACACAGGCTGCAAATATGCAAATACACAGTGAAAGGAGTGGGAACTGGGAAAAGAAAATAGAGGGCCAAGAGTTTAATCAAGTTTCTTTTTTTGTGGAGCAGTTCTGAGTAGTGGGGCAGTTACATGGCTGGGTTCACAGAGAGAGAAAATCATGCAGAATTTAACTGTGTCAAAGTCAAGTAACAGCCGCTGCTAGCAGGAAAAGAGGCATGAAATATGATATGACTGTTCAGCCTGAGGTCACTTTGCCACAAACCAGATATTAGATTTAAGATCATATATGCAAGTGTCCGATATCATTATTGAAAGTGTCAGATTTTTCATACTTTTTTTCCTGCTTGGTGCTTTCATATATATAAGAAAAAAAATATTTAGGTCACTTTGTAACTCTAGATATCTGTGTTTGGGCTGTCACAGACTAATGGAAAGATCACAATGTCTTGAATCCAGACAACAGTGAAGTAATCTCTGAATCAAAACAACAACAAAAGACCTAGTTTGGTCACGTCGTGAGGCAGCGTGGGATCATGGGAATTGTTGTCTTCATCAACATTGGCGATGTCAAAGATCATCGTGATGTGACTCTGGCACAAATCATGTTCACAGAAAAGCACTGATGCTGTGCTTCTGCACAAATATTTTCATGCCCTCTTGTAAGTTTTAAAGTACCTGTTGCCCAAACCACCACCACTAACACCTCCAGATTATGAGCCACAACAGACAAATAAAAACAAAAGCATGATTCACTGAGGCCGTCTGGCAGCACTGAACACAGGAACAGAGTCTGGAGGGTGGGCTGCGACAAACAGTATTTAAATTTTGCAGAATACACTGAAAGACAATGACTGCATTGATGCAGATTTACACAACTGCTGGTGGATAATAAATTGTACATTCCCTGCAAGAATTTCTATAGATTTAAAACGCTTGTTCAATGACGGCCTGAGAGAGTGTTTTCAAAAAGTATTGTTGTGTATTGACTGAACAAATTGATCTAAACAAATCGCATAGATGTTATTTAAAGGTCATTTGTCACTTTGTAACACAGACATTTATAAATTTTATATACAGTATCTGAAATCCACATATGCATCTATCATTAAAAATGCCTGAGCATAATTTATACCAATGCATCAGCATTACACATTCACACAACTGCATCAATACCAATTTGGAATACCTAGGTTTTGCAGACTGCTGCAAGCAACAACTGTGAGCATATAGTAAATCTGCATCCTTATTCATGATCATCAGGTTGATTAATGACGTGCTACAGATTCAATTCTTAGTAATTTAAGGTTGCTTGTAATTATCCTCCAACACCATTTTACACACACTGCAAAAAAAACGTAAATGAATCAATAAGGAAATAAATCTTAAATTAACAGAATCCTATTAACAAGGTTCTGTTAATTTATAATTAAGTGAATCCCATTATCAATTCCCCTCATTCACTTTACTCTGTGTCCAGGGCAGAAAACGATTTCACCTCTTTGATGGCAAGCCCTTACACTCAGTGTTATTGCACTCATGAGGACTTGCACAGCACGGGGAAAAAATATATAGTGCAGCCATTAATTTGCCATCTCCGGAAAAGGGCATCAGTGATCTGTGAAATCACTTTGTTCGTTTGAGATGGTTGCACTTTCTGTTCATTTACGTCTGATAATGACTTAGATTATGTGAATCTCCCCGTCTGCCTGTCTCTTTTTTGGCATCTGCAATATGTCAAACTGGAACATTCCTGTGCCCTCGCTGTCTATCTAATTCTACTCCTGACGAAAGCTTAAACATCCTCAGCTTTAAAGTAATCAAAAGAACATATTGGAGAATGGGAGCTGAGACACTCCCACTGTTGAATGAGCCACAGTTTTGTTTGCTGTGATCCATGAAATAATCTGTCAATGGGATAGGAAACGTGAAGCACTCCCATCGATTCTAATTTTTATTGTCAGTGTTCAGTTCTGCTCATGTGGTTTTTATTGCACCATGGGAAGTCTCTGGCTCTGCTCTGCCATCCATTGTTTCTCAACTTCTGTTCTGTGGGAGAAGCTGTAGATTCCCGTACAGTAACTACTACTATCTTACTGCAGGAATCTAGTTCAGCAATCACAGCTTTTCTCGGGCATAACCAACCATTCTCCACAGATGCTACCTGGCCTTGAAATCATTACTATTATAATTAAAGTTAAAATTAAAATTGCTCTTTTACACTGTCAAACCCACTAGTGCTTGGAAATGATGGCAATATACTAATGAAACCACCAGAAATGCAATACTTCAAACTATTAATGAATGTTGACAAACTGTTCATCAGACTTTGTACTCCACTTTGCCTCAGTTCTCCTCTCCCTGGATCATAGTTAGCAGTACAAGCTACACTTCATCAGAATATTTGGAGTGAAATGACCAAGTTTAAGGTGAAAGGTGTCACAAGTCAAGGCCACTCTGAGTATATTAGCAAATTTTGAGTGCTAGTCAACACCACTGCTCAGTTAGACCGAGACACTACAACCATGCTTAAGGTCACCTTGACCCCAGAGGATGATCCAGGGATTCACACCAGAACCAGGCCACAAACCCTGGTTCATTGGTCCAATACAAATCAATCCAACCCATGGACTTGGTTGTCCTGGGCCGAGATGAAAAGCAGCAGCCGCATGTGAGATTTGGTCAGGGTTACGTTCTCAACCATTCACTTAAGGGGCTCTGGTCAATCTCAACAATACCCTGCAGTCCACACTCCAGCTAACCCAGACCCCACTCTGGCTGTGGCTTCACCAGAGTCTTCTCTACCCTTGACCAGCGTGGATCATGTGGCCTCAACTATGGGGAAGCACTTCTGTAGAATGCTGAAGGAGGCTGGAATAATTCCACGCTAATCAAACACTACATACACACTGTTTCCTTGA
The DNA here is from genome assembly GCF_024713975.1 of Paralichthys olivaceus. NCBI lineage: Eukaryota > Metazoa > Chordata > Actinopteri > Pleuronectiformes > Paralichthyidae > Paralichthys > Paralichthys olivaceus. Next base: position 9,783,160 of record NC_091097.1, read on the forward strand.
AGCTACAGTCCCCAATGTCCTGGATTAATTTCTCACCTTGCATGGTTTTGGAAGTTTACCTATTGGCTGTTGCTTTTTCAAAATGTTTTGGCACAAACAGCGATTATTATGTGAATGTGTTTCGGATGCCTTTGTTGACTTTTTAAAAAGTCAAGGACTTGCCACAAGTCTAGCAACTTTTTGCACCTTAGCTACCTTCTGTAGAAAACCCATCGCCTGCAATGCACTAACATGTTCATTGAGTGGCAGCAGTTTTCTTATCCGTGTGTTTTCTACACATGACCAGGAGGGATAGTATGTGTGAAGTTTACCTGCACATTAAATGGACTTAAGTAAGGTGCAAAAGTCTGTATTATTTCTAATTGAGCCAATGTACAAACTGATAAAGGGCTGAAACTTGGTGACACAAGGAAAGATGCAAATACAACACAAATACATGATGGATATGCTAACTGGCATATTGTAGTCGAACAACAGTTTTGAATAAAGTCGTCATTGATCATCAGCAGCTATATAGTGGGATTTGACCTAGTCTTGTTTACAACCCATTGTCAGTCTGATAAGTCCCACGTTTCTATGCCCCCTGGGATTTTCTCAAGTACTAAGTGCAGCGAATCTTCAGCCTCCTTCAGAGATAACAATAATGAGTATGAATATTAACCAGACAAGGTCGTATAACGTTTTAGATAGCACTAAGCACTTTGAATGAATTTGAATGAATATTAATCAGACAGAGTTGTATAACGTTTCAGATGGCACTAAGTTCTTTTAATATACTTTGCACTCTTTTACTCTGCTGCAGCCAGAGGTGAGAGATACAAACTTGTACATGCATCTTTGTTCCCATAACTACCAGTAGCTATTTTTTTTAAAAGTGTTTTTAACTGCTTTCCAGAGGAATTAAGTATTGTTGACTACTCTTTGTTCACAGGCACTTTCCCCAATGTTTTATAAACTGCCATGATTAGACAACCTCTAAAAAATTCTATATTTATTGCTTGTTTCTTAATAACTGCTAAGTAACATCAAACCTTCCTTTCTTTGGTAAGACTGAAAACAAATACAAACTTTTAAACCTTAAAAAAACTTTTAGAGTCCACAACATTAATGTGAGTGTGCTGTTGACAGACATTAATAATAAAACACAGAAAATCTGACAAGGCCCAGAACCTTTGACAACAAAGAGTATTTATTGTAATTGTGATGAGCTCAAAATTGTTGACTGCTGATATTAACGGCATTTAATGTAACAGTATGGACATTTTCTACTGTTTAATGATTCAACTTCTTGAAGGCAGCCGTAACCCCTGAGGATCTATTGGAGGATATTTATAGTAAGAGCAGTATCTCACAAAATAAGTGAAAAATGTGTTCTTCCTCAATCAGTGCTTCAGCTTTAATGTCTCCAGTAGTTCCACTTCACTTCAAATTGAGGCAAACACTTTTCATCTCATTTCAGCTCACTCACTGAAATAAAAATCACTTAATTCTGTTTATTCCAGATATTAGTGAATTCCTGAGGGAGAGGACATAGCCAAGCCATAAATAGTCTTACTTAACAGCATCATATTAAATATAAAGAAATCACATGTTTTTACTTTAAAACACACATGATTTAGCAACAGTGTCGTTTATGTTAAAACATGCATCTCAAAAAGCTCACACCTGTGGCACAGAGGTTTTCCATTCTGGTCCCTCTGATTGCCACATAGGTCGATTTGTTTTCCTCTCTCTTCCTTCACTACTTCCTCAACAAGAAATATGGCGAGGGACAGAGGAGAGGAGGAGGAGGAGGAAAATAGAGGCCATTAGGGACAGTTTATTTGCTACTATTGATGAAGGTGCCCTACCATAACTGAACCAGTGGCGTATTCATTTTCCGCTTTCACCGGTATCAGCAGGACGGCAAAGTCTGATAATTAACACAGGCTATTTCACAGCTTTACGCACACTTACATGGATTTTTTTCTCTCTTACCTTTCATTAATGAAGACAATAGTTTTGTTCTACTTGTATGTATTCTAGTTCAACACAGCTCTCTTATGTTGTCTATTTTGATGTTAAAGCTGTAAGCACATGCATTAGTCCTATGTTTGATGCATATACGGGGCCAATGGAATCAATCCCGTCGGACATTTGGTCCATGGATTAAAGATCAAGAGTGTATTCATTTGTGAAAGAGTTAATGTAAAGTATACACAAATTGTTTAAATGCATAGTGATGATCCAAAAAATGCGGTTAAAAGAAAAGAGATGCGGATTAATAAAAAAATAAACAGATCAAAATGTACACTGTGTGATTTGCAGCTCGCAAGTCTTCCTTTTCTCGATGTACTGCTGTTGGCTGAAGCTGAAAGAAACCCAATTAACCCCAGTTAGAGACAGAGCAACACTTCCAGCAGTACCCCTCTATAACACTCAGGAGATCACTCTCTACCATTACAGTGAATGCACTCAGATGCACCACACTTTTCTAATTGAAACCACAGGGACTGAGTTTTCAGCTTCAGAAAAAAGCATGAAAATGTTAAGGCGAAGAGACAAAGAGCTCAAAGGATCAGGGCCCTCCGTGCTGAGAAAAACAATATGTATGGGGGTGTCAAAAAGCGCATCTCTCAATAACAAACATGTTTCCGCACTCGACAGGCTGTGAGGGAAACTGGTGTGAGATCAGACTGACACTAATATTAGTCAGGAAACACCCAAATTATTTACGTAATACTCCACTCTCTAGACAAACATAATTCTTATGACATTGGTCATTTCACATTAATCGGCACATCACTTGCGCTGTCCACACACAGATACATTCATTCTTGCACACACAGCATCGAGGGATAAAGCAAAAGAAGATTTGTCAATTTAAGTGAAACCTGTGCTATTGATTTCTTCTAACCAAAGTAAATGAAAGAGAATTAATTAAAGAGGATTAATGGATAAATGAGAACTCGGCAGAAACATTTCCTAGGGGGCTATTAATGACTCGGGGGGCAGACGAGAGCCCTCGCTCGTTTTGTCACTGCAGCATCCAAACACTTCAGTGACTCACTATAACTCAGGCTTGGACCTTCACAGTAGGTAAATAATAATACTTCCACAAAATCCCAAGAAGATTTCATGCATCTTATGAAAGATGAAATTGCATTTAAGCAATGCATGTAATAAACATTTTGTAAAAATGACCAATGGAACAATTACTCTGGAGCATAATAGTTGTCCATAGTACCTCCGTGCCTCCACTTTGAAAGAGCAAACAGGGGAAGTATCCATAGCAATATCCGATTAGCCAACTCAGTTTCTTATAACAAAAGCGGGAGAAGCCCGGGTGTAAGCTCTTCCTCATCACTAATTTTTGCCATAATTGGTTTAAAAACAAATGTCATTTTTCAACTTTGACACAAAATAGTATGTGATAAATAGCACACTATGTTTCACCATAGTACATGTTATAGTCCAAATAATTTATGTTTTGCTTTTTTTAGACTCAGAAATAAGTTGTATGAGCTCAGGTCAATGAGGCTTACAGACCACTGAGTCTGTAAACAAATGCTGCATGTGAATGTGTAGAATCTGTAGGCAAGGGACACAGTTTCATGGACTGGACTCCTTCTGGTTTCAGTTTCAAGTTTTACCAATCACGTTTAACAGGCTTTGGTTGCCCGCAGGCAAACAGTCCACATGGAGAGCAAAAGAGATGAAACAAAAATTGTGGACTGTGAGCTGTGTTCGCTGAACTATTTCATCGTAAGACGATAGCCAATGGGCTCTGAGATTGACAGACCATAACTAGTAAATACAAGTTCAGAATTTATAGGAATTAAGTTGGTCAAAAAATCCTGTAAATATATAGTATATGTATTATTGGTATGGACTCATAATCATCTATAATAAACCGAAATCAACATGAAACAAACACAGCAGCTTTTTGTAAAATATGAATGTGGAAATGTGGAAATTAACCAGCTGTCAAATACAAGTAAAAAAAAAAGAAGAAAAGGGCCTCAGTAGAGTACTGGTGCTATGATAATATAATATACAATACAAAAAAAAAACATCACATGTGAATGAAGCAGTACTCATGTGTGTCAAATTAAATTAAAGAGTCAGTGAAACGTCTGGTCTCAGCTGAGAGCAGTTTAATGGCAACACAGAACCAGGGATGAAAAACTGTAATTATGTTGTACAATGTAGAAAGATAGACAGTGTTAATGACATGTAATCTCAGCTCGCCAAATTCCCAGCTCCTCCTCCACAGGCAGGTGCCTGCTGGTCTCCTCACTACAGAATTAAATCCTCAAACTACTTTTACACTCTCCAATCCTCGGCCTTGTGTGAATTGCATCAAGTGAAATCATATTTAGTCTCATGTGCATTTTTCATATTAAACTTTGAAACTGAGAACTCTTGGGTAAATTCAAACTTCTTAATGGATGGCTCTGCAGGATTGTTAGTGTCCTCTGAGAGTTTTTTCAGAGTCCAATACCTTGTTAGTCATCTATGACTCAAATATCCTCCCAGAATTCCTCCAGAAAACAAGAGGTTTTGATTGGCCTTTGTTAGTGTTCACATCCGGCTCGCAGATCAATGTTTTTAACAGCAGCAGCTTTAAAGCAGAACGTGTTATGTCCGAAAAAGCACAAGGGAAAAATCCCACAACCATTTAATAAAGCTGTCAAACCTCTGTTTTGTTACGCCGGCGCTTTGAAATATATTTAGCTCACTTGGTTTGAAAAGTTGAGACCAAAGCTACTTAAGTAGCTGAAGAAGCAAATCAGCGCAGCAGCATTTTAAATAGATTTAATCTGTCATGATTTCATATTATTATTAAAATGTTGAGTTTGTTCACAGAATGAAAGGAGAGCAGTGATTCATCTTGAAAATGTCCAGTCAACCAAAAACAAGCGTGGTGAGCTTCAAAATCTGGATTCCTCTGATGTATATTACAATGTCAAGAAAAGCCCAGCTGTCGGAATAGGTGGACATTTTGTTTACACAGTTCATACATATAATAAGTTACAGTGCAGAGCTGTCATCTCCTAGCATGAAAAATATATAAAATAAATAAAGGATATCAGCTGAGAGACAGGTTTTGATACTGAAACATATTAGTCTGGCTATAGTCTGCTTCGTTTGCAATCACTGTGATAAAGCAAAGGTGAAGCCAGCTCCATATTCACATGCAGACATAAGAGAATAGAATCAATCAGTTATTTCTTGAGAATAATTCAAATGATCATATTAAATATTAAGATTAAATGCAGTTTGTCTGATAAAAACCCTTCAGTCCTTGTCATCAGGGTTAGAATAATAAACACATAGTTACTTCTGCCAAGGAGGTGTGTACGTTTTTGTCTTTTTAAAAAAAATTTTTTTTTATCTGTTTGTTGTTTAGTAGGATTGTGGAAAAAATACTGGACAGATTATCACAAAACATGATGGAATGATGCTGGATAGATCAGGAAAGAACCCATTACATATTGATGCAAATCTGGATTTATCATTAAATGCGAGTTTGGACATTTTTCAACATTTTCCTTGATTTCCAGTCAATTGAAAAGTGGTTTTCTCAGCGTGAATGTTGGACCTTGGCATAGCTATGCACTCTCTGAGTCCAATTCTAGTTAAGCTTATGGAAGCTTATGGACAAGTTAAGGCTCAATAATGAATTATGGTTTGCATTAAAATAGGTTTTCCTTCCAGTTAGAGGACTGTTCACATTGTGGCTACAATATGTGGTCATGGTCGTGGAACGGTTGTTGTTAGAAGAAACAAAGAATGACTTTCAACAGCATTTGTATTCGGGAAATTTTCACTTCACTTCTGGATAGTGGAAATAAGCTGAGTTGCATCATCCGTCTTTACAGTCTATGGTTTGAAATGAGAAATAGACAGCTTGTCTCCTGTGTCAATGATTCCATCCCTACAACCAAACCTCATCCTGACATTGTTGTTCTTTACACTGCGTCCCTTGACTTCCTTCTTTGCTCCAATCATAATTAGTGTGTCTGCCATAGGTCGCCTAAAAATATAATGTAGCTGTCCATATTATCTGCTTCTTTCATTTTTCTTACTTGACTTAAAATTTGGTTCATAAAATAAATTAAAGAAAAAGTTCCTGGGGTGATGCTGTAATATACCGTACTATCAGTCATGCTGTATTTTCTCTTCCAGCCACAGTACAATCCTTTTCAATATTACTCTCGTTGTCTGAAATCTTGAGGTTATTAGCCCACTGTGGAATAGCTCCTGTCAATAGCCCTGTCAAATTTCCCATTGTCAGTGCACAGGAAATTACAGCGATAAGGGAAAAAGAACATGCGAAACCGGAAGGAAAAAGGAAAGTGTGCTACGTTTCTGTGGGAATTAAGTTGCCCGGGACAGTGTAGAGATTAACTGTCTTACTTGGCACTCTGGCAGACAAGTCTCGGGTGTTCCCCCCTGCTTTCAATTTGTCACCCAAAATGCAAGGTGCTCCTCTCACGCTTGTTGCATTTCCATAAATTTACAATTCATTTGTGCATGCCGATTTTGACGGAAGCACTAGGATGGCCCTTCTTTAACTGGTCATTATTTATTTGTTCTCATTTGCGTGATTTAAAGGTCGGACCAGAGGGTAATTAGGCTGAGTCAGCTCCAAGTCGTGCCAATAGTGAGGAAGCCTATTGATTCACAGCAGATAACCATCTTTAAGAGAGAGGCTACGACAGCAGAGTGGTTTGTGTCCTGTAGTACTCCCCCTCTACTCAGGTTATGTTAACCAAGAGTGGAATATCTTTATCTGTGTGTATTAACTGGTAAATACAGTGGTGATGCTCCAATGTTCATTATCACAGGTTCACACTTTTCTAACTAATATTTAAAATTATAACATTTCAATTAAATTTGTTTGAGTGTATAATATCATGTCAGGTTAAAACTATTGGTCCTAAATATTCAAGTGTGGGCTGTTTTTTTAATGAGCAGCAAAAATACATTAGTAAAAAGTTGGCATAATGAAATTTCACTCTATTTAAAGCATTGGTATATGATCTATTTAATCAATTTATGTATGGATGACAATAGAATCTTCACTTGAAGATGAACTCTGCACTAAATTATTCTCTAACCGTAACGGGACGAGACTCAGAGGTTTATTAAACATGCTGACCATCCAAAACCTTGCTGTGCCAAATGTAAATTGGTGAAACAGATCAAAGCCCCACTTTGTGCCTCTCATATACATTCACTGTTCGTGTTAATGAGGCTTTTACGAGTTGTACATTTTTTTTTTTTTTTTATGTCCTCTGCTGTTTCCATGATAAAGAACAGACTTATCAGCTATTAGGCTCCTCTCCTGTGGAATCATTTCCCAGTTTCAGTTCGGGAGGCAGACACCCTCTCTACGTTTAAGAGTAGGCTTTTTGCTAAAGCTTATAGTTAGAGCTGGTCCAGGCTTGTCTTAGACCTGCTCTTAGTTATGCTTCTATAGGTTTAGAATGTCGAGGGACACATGACACATGGAGCTTCTCTTTCCTCTTCTCCCTCCTTATCACATCAAATAAATTAATGTCACATCAATACATGTTACTGACTTGACTTCTTCCCCGGAGTCCCTGTGCCTTATCGCTCGCACACCCAGGGCCGCGACTGTGGCCACATCGTGGATTATGATGGTGGATCGCGAATCAGAGATTGTGATCATGACGGCGGATCCTGTATTGTGCTGGCTGATGGTTATGGAAATGGCGGATCCTATTCCTCAATTCATTTACCTTCCATCATGCTACAAACTATTTACTCTAACCAATGCTGTAATTACTCTACTATTTCTCTGACGTTCTCCATTACACATGGCATCTATTGCACTTCTGTCCGTCCTGAGAGGGCGATCCCTCACATGTGGCTCTCTCTGAGGTTTCTACGTTATTTTTTCCCTGTTAAAAGGGTTTTTGGTAGTTTTTCCTTACTCTTGTTGAGGGTTAAGGGCAGAGGGGGCTATACAAAAACAATTGGATTGATTGATGATTGATTATTACTCTTAAATTTGAGTCAGCATTTACTCCAATAATCACACTGACATACGGTTTAGTTTCACATAACTTCCACACTATTTGAATTACTGAACACGCCGGATATTTTCTAGTTCTCAAAACAGGATATAAAAGGTGCTGAAACACAGAAATGTTGCTTAAGTTGAAACCAAGATTTTGCTTGTAGTCAACTAACAACTTGTAGTCATTTATTTTAGTAATTATTAATTAAGACTGAACAGATTTTAATACAAGGTTAGTAATTTCTGATTTATGTTAATTTTGATAAATGCTGCACACAGAAAACCTTTTGTTTCCTCCAGTCCCATTTAAAACTATCTTACTGTGGTTATTTTTGCAATGCTCAACATTACATCCACATCATTTCCTGGTCCAAGCCTCTCTTGTGCCTCTGCTCTTGGCTCTCCTCCATATTAACACATGAAGCGCTCTTTTATCTGCTCTTCTGTATCAGAGAATGTGGGATCCATCCAAGAAACACTTATTCCCACTCACGGACTCTTTGATTCAAAAGAGTTATTAGAGGATGAGACACAATGGGGAATGTGTTTCTAAAAATGTGGGTGTGGGAATTCAACACTTTTTTGTTTCTTGAGTTT